>NC_065512.1:30215510-30416165 GCF_006386435.1 Epinephelus moara
AGACACTGGTGGTGGTAGAGGTAGTGAAGATGAGATGAGAGGAAGATGGAGAAGTGCCGATGATCTGGATGAGTAGAGGAATGAGTCTTAGAGAGCTTGTCCTGGACTCTGGATATGATGGCTGGAGGTGACCGGGGTGGAGGAGGGCACAAAGATTCTGCCTAAAATGATGTCTGACAGCAGCAGAAGAGAGAGCAGATTTAAAATTTTGCAGTGGCATCCTGACTGGCTGAGAGATCGTGGCAAAGTTTGATTGGATAACTAGAGGAGTGAACACCCATAGACAGCTGATTAGAGGGAGTAGTGAGAGTGGGATGGAGAAAAATGTGAAAGGGTGAGCACAAGAAAGGTCTTCCTGATTGAACTTACGCTGAGCTTCATAAGATGCAGTTGAGTGAGTTGAGTTATTCAAATGTGTTCTTTTGGCACTTTGAGCATCACAAGCCAAGTGTCATCTAGTTCCAGGCAGACATCTCTATGGCTGATATCTCTAACACGCAGCAACTCACACCAAAACAATCTAGATTGATAATAACACTACAGATAAAAGGAAAAATATGAACTGTGATGTGAACTGTCCCTTTAAGGCTTCAGATCAGAATTTTACCCCCCAAAAATGAAAGTGTGCATCATGCCATACATACAGTATGGCAGAGACTATACAGTACAATTTCCAAACATTGTCATAGAGAGATGGCTCTTTTGTGTAATTGTTTGCCTGTTTTTGGTTTTGTTGGTTGTATTGATACCAAAAACAGGACAAGGTTAAGCTCTTATAATTTCAGCAATTTAATAGCAGAATGTGAAGAGAGAGAAACAGGGACAGCTCAATGAAGAATAAAATTAGAGCATACAAGGTCCTCTTGTCCATTTGTTACTCTGTGAATCATTGTGAAGAGCATGTTTTGTTAACAGGGCTTTATGAATCAAAATTACCGCAAAAACAAGGCTTTTATTTTTTGAGCTGTTTTGCCAGTTTGACATCACGTCAGATTAGAAATATAAAAAACAAATGTCTATACTATAGCATGGAAATCATCGTCATTTTAAACCAGACGTCGTGTGGATGGTGTGAAATCCCATTTCCTTCCATTGTAATCCAATGGACAGACAGGATGCCAACGGTAAGATACTACTTGGAATAGAAAATAGTACCAAGCCTGATTAATGGCTTTGGTGTTGTATGAAAGAGATTTTTTTAATATCTACTGTATTTGTGTGTATCCATTTGTGTGAATACATGACAGAGAGATCACCAGAAACTGTTGCTGCATTGGGACATGCAAGTACGACAAACAACAAGTTAATAGAAAAAAAAAATAAGCCATTGAAGAGGAAGAACAATGAAGTTGCAGAAGAAAGATCAGAGTGTGTTTGAGGTTAGGATCTCTTTTTTGTTGACAATCTTAATGTGGATCAACTATAAGCTCTGAGTGTGTGTTTTGGTTTAATAAGACAGTGATGTGGGGTTTTTTTGGTGAATTTGGGTAAAACCGGCGACAAAGCCTCTTCACTTGTGCCAAACCACGTTTTTGGTGTGTGCTGTGATGAAAGGCCGCTGGCAGTGGGCACAACTCTTTCTCATGGAAACTGATATGGAACTAATCCATGGAGCCTAAAAGCATTTGAAATGGAGTGAGCTCTGGAGAGCTTTTTAAATAATATTCATCAGTGCTCAGCCACACACACACACACACACACACACACACACACACACACACACACACACACACACACACATATACTCTTACAGAACATTGTCCCCGTGGAGAAGTGTTTCACACTCCACAGTCATGAGAGAATTTAGAGCGCTAGATTTGCAACAAGCATTTAAGAGCACTGATGATACTGAGCAACATTTTTTATAGTCAACAGGGACTTAATTAATTTTCCAGAATGTGGCGTCCATCGCAGCTTTGCTTTGTGAGCTGATTCTGAAATGCAAATAAGCTAACAAGCAAAGTGTGACATTATTCTCTGTGTCATTTCATGTTAAGCTCTGTAGCAGTAGTCCATTATTCACTTGAATGAATGTTGTAATGTGATAAAGGCCTGGCTGACCAAATTCTAGAGAGATACACAGCGGTGAGCCTAAAAAAGAAGCGTTTAACCTCCATATTTAGCACACAATACTGCAAAATATGGGAAATTTAACAGGAAAATAATTTTTTAAATGTGCTTGTTGAGAGTAGATTTCATAAAGCCTGCATGAATGTGTGTTTGATGATGGACTAATGTTGCCTTATTCATGCTGAAGACTTGTACAAAATGTCTTTGTAGAGGCTGGAAGGAATGAAGGTTTCCACTGCGGTCTGAATGGAGAGTCATTTGTCTTCTGTAGGCTAGGACACACAAGTGCATGTGTGTGAGTGTGCACGTTTGTGGTTATGCATACACATTTGTGAGGCCTCTCACACGCTTCTCATCACAAACACTTAGACATGCATTTACACACATACACAGCTAAGACAGAGTCCAGAGGGAAAGAGACAGAGGGAATATAAACCATCCTGACAGGTACCTCAACAACAAGTTGTCCAGTTAACACTAAATGGTGTCTTTACTCCTTTATTTGTCACTCTGTAGTCGCTCTTACTTCTGTGCACTGGTAGAAAATATGTGAATATGTTTTTATCAATAGTTTTTTTTTTTTTTTTTGCCAACTCATGCAAACACAGTCAGCTTGTGGCTTGTGGAAACGGAAACATTCACAATTGCTGGAATAAACACAGCAAACAGATTTTTTAAAGTGATTGCTTACTGGAACATGCACATGTTTAAAAGAGAAAAAAAGCAATTTGAATGTAACAGACACAGATGCCCCCTCAATCAGCCCTGCAATAATTACTGAATCCTGCTTGTAGATGATGACATTTTTCACAATTAAATAGTCTGTTGCATATCTGAAATCATAGATTTTGGAGGAAGGAGTAGGAAGAAGTAATCACATGTATATTCTATGGTCACAGTTCAATGCAGGAAAGCTTAAATCTCTCCTAGGTTACAGTTCAGAGTAACTTCTAACTGCCATTATAGGGCTAAAACCTTTACCAGTGGACCAATAACTCACCTCCTACGTGCACACATAAAAAGATATTTAAGTATTGACATTATTGTCCTTGCAAGCTGAGGGGAAAGTCTGCCATGTGTCCAATTATGGAAGCTTATTTTTCATAGCCTTTTACATTTTGCTGAAGGTGTGGTGATGTGCATTTAATGGATCTTTTCAGCAGGAGTTCTGCTCTGTGTTAAAACTTACAGGCAACATGCTCCCCCGAGAATCAGACTTTTATCCTTCGCACAGGCATTTTACACACACAGACACATGGGACAGGACGTGTGCATACATCTACACACATACACACATGCACACATGCGAACAGGAATCTGTACGTTTGCTCACATCTAAACACAAAAGCGTGAGAAATGGTTTTCACCTGGTGTGGATAGAGTTTCATCCTTTCAGCCATGAGAGTTTATTAGCTGCTTAAAACATTACCACAGAGGGAGTTTCCCCGCGCTCCAAAGCGCTGCATTCCTCGCAGTATGCACACACACGCACACACAGACACACACACACAGGGGAAACCAAACCTTCACTTTCCATCCTTCTGTCTCCATCAAGCCAATCTCTGTCTTTCGCTCTATTACACCAGCGCACACACTCCACCTTCCTCCACTCACTCTTTTTGTGCCTCTCTCACTCGCAGACACCCACACACTCCTGTAGGTGTAATGTTACGATGCAGCCAGCCTGTTAACATTCCCGGGCCGCCCGCTGAAGCTTTCCAGATTGTTCTGTTTACACAAACGCGGTGGAGACAGAGGAGGTAAGGCATGGAGGATCGGGATCACACGGTGAAATATGAATAAACACACATGTGCAGCGTGCACCAACTGACATGCAAAGAAACATCTTATATACACACCGAGTAATACACAAACTGTGTGTACCTTGGGTGTGTTTGCATGTGTGTGTGTATATCTAAACACACACTCGCTCGCAGGTTTCCGTACATCCTGCCGAAGGACCCTCAGCTATCTCATTATACTGTTGAAATGTCAGCCTCGTTAAAGTGGCCTATTTGACTTAATTGAGAAGCAGAGTGTAAATAAATGCTTCAGTCCAGTTTGTTTTCACTGGTCTCTCCAGCACTCTGCTCTCATTCCAAACCAATTCATCAAAGAACCCTTCATTCTCTCCGGCTCTCTTTATTCCCTGTTTTTTTTTCTCCTTCCATCCTTTGCCTTCAGTCCTTTTTCATTTTCACCTTTTCTTTGTCACTCTCAATTTGCAATGTCTTCTCTCTTCCTTGCCCTCTCACTGAGGACAAGAATCTGAATATTACAACACTAACTGGACTGATTCTTTGCTTTTTCTTTAGGCAAAATGCCCTGAAGATAGTAAATGGTTCTAGCCATTGGGGAGGAGGCAGTGGATCAATCCTAATTTTAATAAGCATCCTGTCTAACTTTACATTTTGGCTGTGTGGTTGCATCCCGCCCACACAAACTATCCGTAAAATGTCAAAAGTGCAAAGTTACACAAGACTTGAAATAGCTGTAAAAGCACCCACTCAAAACTCCATATAGCAGGTTTAAGATTTTTCTCTGGCACCAGTACTTTATGATAATTTCAACACTCTTATTTGGAGATAGAAAATGTTTCTTTAGGCTTGTATAATCCCTAGTTTGTTCCTCTTATATGATCTCTTTAAAAGCACTTTGTAACTTTATTTTAGACTTTTGCATTAATGAATTCAAGCTATAAAAGTCAAAAGGCAAACCTTCTGAAAATCTTGTTGTTTCAAAACACTTGATGCTGTTTTGAAGACATTTTGAGACCAGTGTTGGGGGTAACGTGTTACAGTAATAGATTTCCACTTCTGCCAGTGCCAGAAAAAACATCCTCTGAAGGATGTTGTGTGTTGTCATGTCATTCATTATTAGGGTTGTCACGATACTAAAATTTCAAACTCGATATCAATACCCAGGAAAATATTCAATACTCGATACCATTTTTGATACAGCAGCAAAAATTAAGAGGCATGTCATTTTTTTAAATGAAGATCAGAACAGTAACATCAATGATAACAACAAAAAACAATACAAAATCAGTAACAACCAGAAACAAGATCTGTCCATACAAATGTATTTATCTACAGCCCTGTTTATTTTCTGTGCTTCTGGTGAATTGGCACCATATTTTCGCTGCTGATCAAATAGAGTTGGTAGTTTAGGCTCAGGATGCTCCTGTTTCTACCTCACTATGTGATCAGAGAACCAGGGGTTGCAGGAGAAACCAAACGTTTTTTCAGCTTCAATCTGTGACTTTACAGTTAACATAACTTTTCAGACACACATAATTGTGTTGTCCTGTTAAAATAACATTGTCTATTAATGTTACAGACGGGCATGACTGATAAAGTTTTCTGCTTAGCTCCCACATTAACGTTAGAAGTTATATTTTAGTTTGATGCTGGCGACACCAGCTGCTCAGCTGCTAGTGAGGGGAGGGGCTGTACCTGCCGTCTGCAGCGTGCTGTGTTCACTTCACTAAATATTTCCAAAGAGTGCTTTTTCCTTTATCATTTTTGACCAAAACTGGCTGCTCTGATCCTCCTGCAGCCACGCTGGCCATATTACAGCAACAGAAACGTGTGCATGCATGCACAGCGACGACAACAAGCCGGGTTGCAGCGAGGGCTCTGTGCCTGCCAGACGCTGCCTGCACAGCGCGTGTCCCTCGGACCTGTCGCACACACCCGACAGGCGCTGAGGTGGCGTGCACTGTTAGTATCGATACTAATTAGTATTGTATCAGGATACAGCGTTTGAGTATCGATACTTTTCAGAGTATCGATATTTTTGACAACCCTATTCATTATACGCTGCCTTATAGAAGGTGGTGATCGTGTGCGTTATCATGTCCAATGTGTTTCCATTCATATGCCTACACCATATCTCGTTCTACGTTTGCGTCCCAAGGCTCCCTGAAAGACGCAGGAATAAGGAACTGGTCTCTGGTTTGTTTTTTCCTTGTCCTGGTGATCAACATATATGAATAATGTTAGCATATGTTGGATACGTATCCATTCACATCCCCTACAACTGCAGAGCAACGCTGGCATACAGTCCCGTTCTAATGCATAACTCCAGTGCTGTTGTAGCTGACCGGCACACCAGGAACAGGCAGGTGGGTCTTCCAGCTCCGGTGTATTAATTGTGCTCGTCATAGTGACTTGATCACACGCCATTTTGTTTGTTGTGCTAACCTCATTATTTGTTTTTTGTGTTTCATATCAAAGGGTCACACACATTCATCAATATCTAATAATTATTAGACTTTGATCCTCTGCCTGACCCTCCCTGTGTCCAAGGCTATTTAATTATTTTAAAAGCTATGGGCTATTTAATTGTTCTATAATACAAAGAGGTATGCACTGTGTGTGAATGCATGAATGGATTTGAAAATGAACTGTAATAAACTGGAGCTTCAGTACTTTGATTACCTGCTGTGAAACAACATGACCCTCATCCATTTAAAATGTGTATTAGTTTTTCTAAGGTCACTTTAGTGAAAGTAACGCAAAAGTAGTGTAGTAAGTAACTTATTACTCTACACAGTGAGTAATATTGTAAAGTGACTCATTGCTTTTAGACGAAGGTAACCAGTAATATGTAATGTATGACATTTTGAGAGTAACTTGTCCAACACTGCTCAAGACACACAGAAAGCTTTTTCCCGTAACCACCTTTGTTCAGTTGAGGAAATAGTCACACCTTGTGAAACACGTATTTAAAGATTACATCAGCATACTGTGCAGTGGAAAGGATATATTTAGTTTTTAATATCATTGGTGAGTGTTGTCAAATGACCTTCTGTGCTTTTTGAAGTTTGCCATATGCAGTATTTACTTTTGAAGATGACATATCACGCCTTGGATGCTCACAGCTGTGTCTAGCATCATAAAAGTCTCAAAGTTAAAATTGTATGACAGCAAAAACACAATTTTTATGTGAAAATTCATTTATAAGAAGGTTGCCATTAGGAAAGTTTATCTAAGAATGATTAATTCACCACTTGTGAGCTCATAAAATGTAAAATAATGTTTTTTCATTTTAGAAATATTTCATTAGACCGTTGTTCAACTACAACTATGTAGAAGGTGGTTGTTGTTCGAAGGGGATGGAGGAACAAATTTGTTTCCTGCTTTACCTTGTCCCATTTTATTTCCTCCCATCTAAACTGATCGCTTCCCATCTAAACCTCATTCCAATTACTCCCGATCCAATTTAAGTCCTGAATTATTATTTCTCATCTTGAGGGACGCCCAAGTAGCCCAGGGGTTAAGGCTGCGATCGTGAACTGCAGGTTCACTCCAGCTGGGAACCTTTGTTGCATGTCGTCTCCCGCCTCTCTCGCCCCTTCTTTTCTGTCATTTCTCTAGCATTAGCTACCTGATAAGGACATAAAATGTCCCCCAAAAAGAAAATGTAAAAGATTTCATGGTGATTTCAAATTTCAGACTCAGAGCCTCCGACCATCCACAGTTTGTATAAAGCTATCCATTCTCCACATTTTCTATACCTTTATTACACTCATCTCTCCTCCCTCTCTTTTAACTCTGTCCACCTTTCCCCCTGCTTTCTTACCTTTCATCCACCCTCATCACTTCCACTTCCTCTCAGTTTATTTCACCTCCTAGAGTTACTTGCTACCGCTCTGACACACACTGAACCTTCTCTGTGTGAAACAAACACTCGCAGTGAAGCAAAGAGACAAGAGTGAATGCTCAATTGCTCGCTCATGCCATACACAGACCAACTCGTTGACCCATGCAACCTCGCAGACTGACAAGGAAATACGGCCCACACTGAAACACAAACACACGCAAACACAGAGCTGTACGCTCTTTTAAATTCTGCCACGAATGTCACACTCCGAATCCTCTCATTTCCTCTTTCCTGTAGCTGGTCACTCAGGCGTGTGTGACACTCTGAGAGTATCGATAGCAGGGGTAGGTTTAGGTGGCCCTCTGAGACATACACACACACATACACAGAATCTGACAGCCACAGGGAAAGGCACACACAGGCTCGGTTACAAATATATGCATACAGGCCCTCACAATCACGCCCCTGTGGTCGCTGGAGATGTGGTTCAAATCCTTCCCAGTGACCCTAACTGATACCAGCACTTGAACCAGGTGTGTGTGTGTGTGTGTGTGTGTGTTGTCCTGGATGGTCAACGGTACATATCAGAGCCAGGTGATAATGAGGTCCTAGCTGACTGCACTATCATGTCTCTGCAGGGTTTTATATGTGTGTGTGCGAGTGTGTGTTTGTCAAGACAGGTCATGGACTGTTACTCTTAACTAAACCCTGTGTCACTGCCCAGACAGTCGTCTTCACCTGCGGAGGGTCAGTCTCTCTCCACTGTTTTGCTTTTGCTCAGCTCAGCATGCCCATGTCTGAACATATGTTTAGTCTTAATATTCTTTTTTTGCATATAATCTAAAGGTAAATCTGAAGGTATTAAAGTTATGTTAAGGAATAACTGCACACTTTTAAGAACATTTAAGCAAAAAACAACAACTCAATTTTTAGTTACAAATGCCTGATTTCAGTTTCCTACAGTTTTAATGTAAACTTTTAAAAGCCCACACCTTTTATGGCATCAATTTGGTTTAATTCGAGTGTAAAGTGGCCAATGTGAAAGCCACTGGGACAGAAATACGCGACACATTATGGTGTGCAGACAGCAGGACAAGCAACAATTTGATGCGTAACCCAATAATCGTTTTGCCATTGACACAAAGTGACATTCAATTTGCTATGTTTACATTTAGTGTAGTCCTTCACTGACCTACTTCATGCTTGCTCCCTCCTGACTGCTCATACTACTTCTATGAAGGCACATGTGAATATTGAGTAACACAATGAATTGATGAATATGCAGATGAGAACATTTAGAAGGACACACATGCATGCACAGTATTGATTGCTCCATATTGCACTGATTACCATATTGATCCTAACCCGCACATACGGATACATTTACTTCCAAACACATTTGCTGCAGGCAAACGCAGAAATACTGTTACGTCATCATTTTCTGTCTCTTCCTTGCTGTTTCAGTGTCGTGCGACAAAGTCTTAAATGGGTGGGTGTACAGAGAGTGTGACATCAACACCAAAGACTGCTTGCAACACTGGAGACCGTTCTAATTCGCATTCCATCTCCCACCTCCCATAAGGGTGATGTAAGAAGTATTCGTTTCCTAAAGTTATCCCTATTATAGCTAAGGAGGCAGGCCCACCAGTAAGTGGAAACGCTCTGGAGTCTATCAACCACTGCCCCACCTATGGGTCAAATATCACCCACTGCTTTGTGGGTATCCTCTGGAACGAAAAAGGTTAAGGGAGCAAACCCTGACAGAAAACACAGCTTAGACTCTGTCAGGCAGTTCAATGTTTTGATGCACTGGTCTGGCAACTCCTGCAGCCAAACTGACGCCAGATGTACCTGTCTGCTGTCCTTTGGATGACGCCAAGGCTGAGAAGGGAACCCTGCTGCCTTGGAAACACAAATATATATATATATATATATACCTTGCCCCTGCTTTTTGTGCCTCAGAGAGGAAACTCCAGCTTCACTGTGCAGTGGAGGCACAGCACACAAGGTCAGTATTTTTTTAAGCCCTTTCTCAATTGACGTAACGATGGCTGCCAGGGACTGTCTCCGACTTGGGAGAGATGCCCAGATCTCACTGGACAGCTACCACTCGCCTCAAGCTGGGCAGCCCCAGCCAATTAGGTGCTGTCCCACCACAGCCTACTTGCTGCATTGGATCCATGAAGCTTATGGATTTATCCAAACAAGTGGGCTGTTAATTTTCACACCAAACAAACAAACAAACAAACAAAAAATACAATGGCTCAACACCAAGAAGCAAAGAGAACAAAGAGGAAGCAACAACAGCAGGACACCACTACATCATCAATGGCCTACACATGTCACATCTGTGGCCAAGTCTGCCTCTCACGGATTGTATTTCACAGCCACAGTAAACACCGCAACCTAACCTTAGGCACAAGAAATCTATGGTCCTCTCTGACTGCACTGCCAACGATGAGATAAAGAGGCAGATTAAAAAAAGCTTTTGTAGTTCGTTCTATTTCGTGTAGGCTTTGCCCACTTAAAGCTGTCGCCACTGGGTTTTTCCCTACATATATGCACAGTTGTGAAGATTTTCTTATGTTTACTTGTGCCCTGCAAGGGCCCCATAACTTAACAACTGTAGTTCTGCTTCTATTTTTTTCTTCAGTGTTTAACAGAGAGGAAGACGATGAAGATGAACTGTGCACTGGCTGCTGGACTTCCTACATCCTTCCATTAGACCTCGCCCTGCAGCAAAGCTTACCTTTGTGCTGTCCATGTAGGGTGCCGATGGAGGAACTGGAAGTCATCACCTGCTACTTCCTGGACATCCCAGAGGACGACCCCTATGACGAGCATGAGTCTGTTGACTCAGCTCCTTCCATATTGGGTTTCCACCCAGCTCTCCTTCCTCCCTGTTGGGAGCACTGGAGGTTGATGACAAGGGATATGGAACCCCATGCCTGCAGCTTTCTCCATCCCCACCAGCAGCTATCTCCTCTGCATCAAGCTAGCCGTTAGCCCGCCACTTAGTACCTGCGTGTGACCTCTTAGGCAGACACGTCAATGACCAGGAGCCACGGGCCAAACAACGTACGCTGAGGCCTCACTTCATGGAGCTCTGGCCCTTAATGGAAGCAGATTTCTTCCAACGCAGGAAAACTGAGAGCGCCAGTATCTTGCTACAAGCCTTTCACCAAAGTCCACAGGGACACAGAAATGGAGCTTCCCCACAGTCCCATCGCCGGAACAAAGCTTGCCGTCCATACTGCTCCAGAAGCCCACTTTCTTCGACAGACGCAGGTCCACACCGCCATGTCCCCTGGACCAGGTTTATGCTCGCCTCACTGACCACTTGCACCAGTGTGCACTGGCAAAAAACTGCTTTTCCATTAAGCTATGAAGACTTGGTCCCTTGTTCCTGCTTTCCATATGAAAAAGTCATAACTCTAACTTTTAGCATTCTCACATTTCAACCTTAGTCAAAGAATTCCTCTGTCCTCCGTTCAGTAAAACCTTTTAGAAACCCACTGGATAAATTATATAATCCACAGTGGTGAAGACTAAACCAAGTTTATATTTCAATGATACAAACAGATTGCTGTGAGCTAAACACCAACGTTTTACAGGTATTTTAAGCACAGCGAGTGTGTGTATGTTTGCCTATTTTGTGTGACATTAAAGGTCCAGATCTTTCAAAAATAACCTCTCTGTCACTCTGTGTTCCTCAGAGCATCTCTTTCATCTCTGCTCTTCACAGAAAAATTCAGTAAGGCATCATCACTTGATTAAACTCAGTTCTCCTGTTTGATCAACATCACAGAGAGAACACTTTATGCTACCTTCTGGACACCAACTGTTGATCTGTGTATTTGTATCCGCAGGTCAGTAAAAGAAGTCGTTGTATCAGATGTATGATCACATATGCATTCCTCCTTGTGTGGTTTTGTAGTTGGCATCGCTTTATGTTGTTTTAGATGCTCTCAGCCTCCATGAGCTCAGTGTAGGCGGAGAGGAAGCCACTTACTAAGCCTGCTGCTCTAAACTGAATGTTAACATGAGCGAGGGTTCGAGGGGTTGTGTGTTTGTGTTGCTCGGGTAGATTACAGATTTGTCTGATTTGTGTGTGTTTGTGTGTTCGGGGTCTTGCTTGCATGCATTTCTGTGTGTGTTTAATAAATGAGGAAGGGCAACAAAGGTTGAGCGCAGCGCTTGCTCCCCAGCTGGCTTCGTTGTATCATAGCAACTCCACATGAATAATAATCATAAACACACACACAAACACACACACGCACAGTAATGAGCCATTCTTCTCCAGCCACTCTGGTTAATCTCTCTCAGCTGTTTCTACTCTTCACCGAGATCCAGTTTACAGTAAACATTCATTTACTTTGGCTAAACCCTCATGATGATTTAGATTTTAAATGAATTTGGCATTTTAGCTTTAATGAGCTGGGCAACGGAAAAGTGCTTGAATTTTTAGAAAACAGTTGTTTAATATAGCTGTGCCATTTTGGTGTTTTTTTTCTCTGTGTTTTACTACCTGTGCTATTCAGGTGGTTGTTTTTATGAAGATTATATGACAATGAATTGATTATGTCCTTATCCTTCGCCTGTGCTCAGAGTCAGTAATCAATTTGGTAATTAATATAGATTATTTGTCCAAATGCAGAATTGACTTTATAAGCAAATGTGTTTGCATTGTCAACATTTCAGCCAGACACCCGTTCAGATCACCTGTCAATTCATTTGACATAGCTTGGCTGTGGTGACGAGATCAATGATTGCTGTCATCAGACTTCGCCCAAATGCATTAACTTGACTGGATGTCTATAAGCCAATCAAAGTGTTCCACATCATCCAGCGTGGACTGCTCACTCCGAAATTCGGCCCTTGTGTAGTGACTTGCGGCATCAGACACTAATGAAAAAACAGTCCTCAATGTCGGCATGATACCTGACACAAGTTTGCCGTTATAGTTTAACGGCACCCAGCAGCGTCAGGGGGAAATGCAGTGGGACAAAAACGAAAATTGAAGCAGTGAAAGTCTGAGAGGGTAAGCGGGAGGCATGGTGGATGGGTCCAACACACAGACTTTTAAGTGCAACACACACTGCCGCCGGCGCGGCACTGTGGCTGTCAAGTGCCGCCCCCCAACACACATTTGCAGCGGCGCGCAGCAGCACCGTCGACACTAAAGTGTATTTCCCACCCCAGCCCGCTAGGTGGCTGTGTCTACACTAGTTGCCAACAGTTGCCAACTGCTAGTAACGGAAGAAGAAGAAGAAGAAAAACTTTGAGGCAACAACAACTTGGATTTCACGGGTGAGTTTCTTATCAAAATCGTCTTATTAAAAATTCGAAAAACTTAATAACGTTAAGCATCCAGATACCCCTTTGAAAGCTGCAAATGAAACTACGGCGTCCGAGACGTTCATTTCCAGCGCTGGCTGCGCTGGAAATAGAGCAGTGGGCTGAAGCAGAGCAGCGCAGAGCGGCGCAGAGCGGCGGCCGGCACCGGTGTGAGTTTGTTCATAGAATATAATGGAGGCGGGCGTTTTGACGCGCGGCATTTTGACACTTTACCCAGGAGAGCGGTGTTCACATCCCCTAAGGTTATGGAGCCAAACCTGTTCTTTTTTCCTAAACCTAACCAACATACCATAGTAACATATGTCTCGGTTTATATTTGATCAGCACTGCAAAGTTTGACAGTATCACTACATACAGACACTGATTGACATGACTGACAGCTGCGTTAGAGACTACTTTGCTCTGATTGGTTGTTTTCAGTGTCCCACTGTAGATTCTAGCTAATGCCTTTAAAGGTAACAGGACACACAGACTTTCTGTCTCATATAATACTTTGTGGATGTAGTGACAATTTCAGCAAATTTATTTATAAAAGTTATTTTCATAGTTACTAACTGTAACTTTAAAGTAAACATGAAAAGTTATATTATTTATACACGTCAACATGATTTATAGCTTTTTCTCTGCATTTTTCCAAAAAATGTGTCCATTGGATTGGTTTGCGGATCTTAATGTAGTCGGGAAATACTTAAAGAAATAGTGTTCTGATTTTCTGACATTGATTATGTACACAGAATATTCACCTCCAGAGGTTTTCAACATACTATTTTCTGGAGATACTTAAAAAAGATCTGGGATAGTTAGAGTCGTGATGACATGCAATACAAAATATATATGCAATGTGTTTTAAAGCATCACAGTATTCATTGATATCAGTCAACCATTCATTAAAATAAATAAACTCATGGTTTGTTTCCTTGTTTGTTTGTTTTTTAAAAAAAGGTCTGTCAAGACCATCTATTGTCATTTTTATTGTCAGGTGGTTACTCATGTTCAGATTCCCTGTTCATGGGAATGGACAGAAAAAATAACGTACTAAAGTTTTTTAACCAAGAAAATTCTTGAATTTAAAGTAGAACTCTACTATTTCAAATTTTTCTTGAACCAGATATAGACGAATTTGTGGTCATTGTGAAGCTGCCTTTTCGAACCCGGCAATCCTACCTTCTGTGATTGGCCAGTATGTTTTACCATCTCTTGCTCCCTTTTTTCATTCTTAACACAATCATTTCTTTCACTTTCCACGTAAACAACAAGTGCAACACTATGAATGTCTTCCAGGAGAGACTGCCATGAAAAAGTGCACCGTTATCCCCATATTTAATTGTGCATTCCCTGGCTTTATGATGGCTGTCTTTTTGCTCTGCCTTTCACTGTGGCCGTTTGAAGCAACTATAAACATGTCATATCCTGGCATCGCTAGACCAATTTGCAAATGTGAATTTTGTCACTACTTTTCACTATGGTCTGCAAATTGAAGACATCCTGTTTGCTGTTTCTGGATGCTGTACCAAGAACAAAAATGGATCCTGAAATATAAGGTACATTGCTGTTTTCTTCAATGGAGATGGAAGTCAATAAAAGTCATTTAGACAGTTGGACAGTATGGACAAAAACCAGTGAAGCAGCACTCACACTGTTTACAGTGTTTCAAACGGTCCAACGCTGGTGAAAATAGCAATTTAACTGTGCTCTTAAGAGTATGTGTATCTTGGAAGGAAAAGAGTAGTTGAATGAAAAGTGTTCTTTCACTGACCCTGCTGCCTATCTGTTTGGTTTGCTGCCAAAGCCTGTAAACACACTTTGAAAGAAGCCAAAACATTTAAAAAATCAGCTATTTCAGAAGTTAAAGCAGCAGCTGCAGTTGTAAAGTTCAACCGCAGTCTGTTTCTGCCAGAACAAATAGTACCTAGTGTTAGCCATGGACAACTTTTATTGTTTAATGTTTTAAATGGCTGAGGTTTGATTTTTATTTCTAATTACCTGTAAAAATATGTTGATGTTTTTACTCTTTCTCCTCCTTTCCCTATACCACAAAATAACCTTTGATCAACAGTTAATTGTTTTATCTTGGTAGTGTGTTCCTGCAGTTAAGCTACTTCCTCCACAAACCTTGTTCAACTGGTTGTTGAAGTGTGTGTCTGTCTCTGTCTCTTTCCAAGTCAAATAAAAAGGTTGGGTCAGAGGGCTGGACGAGCGGGGATTGTTCCAGCAGTCAACATGACAGAGGAAAGAAAACAAACAGTTTCTTAGAGAAGTTAGGAAATAAAGAGAGAGATCAGGGATTGTTTGTCACACACACTTCCTTCTTCTTCCAAATGCTTGACCTTTGCATGTCCCTCTTTTCATCTGCTTCTCTCTCCGTCTCTCTCTCGTCTCTTCCTCTTCCTCCCCTCTGTCATTTTGACACCCAAGTGACTTCTCCACCTCCCCTCTCCATCACTCTGCTCGCTCTCTGTCTGTCCTCCCACTCCTCGTTCAGGATGTCATATACTCAGACTGCACGCACACGACGTCCGACACCACAAACACACACACACACACACACGCACACACACACACACACACAAAAATATTTGACCCTGTTTAATAAACACACAACAGAGTGTGAGAGAGTAAGGGAGCTTTTAGTGGCGCCTCTTATCTTGCTTCCTCTCAACACACACACACACACAAGCACACACAAGAAAGAACACTGAACTGCCTCTAAGTCTGAATGTCGTCTTTGAGAGTCGCTCACCCTCCTCACACACACACACACACACACACACACACACACAGCCTTCACACACACACACACACACACACACACACACACAGCCTCATTCTTTCCCTCTCAGTTACACACTCCATCCACCAACATGGACCGGCTGTTCTGTGAAGTGGTTTAATGAAAGAACCCAAACAGTAATGTTAGTTCCTCAAACTGTGTGTGCATACATACATACAAACTGTCAATCAAGTTAAAATGTGGAAAGCAAAGTACATTATAATCATAATTTAATGTGCTACAAGCTTTTATAGAATTTAATGTCACGGTTTACCGTATAATTAGGTGTGAGGTTTTAATTGATCCACTCGTAGTAACTGAGACTCAAACTGGGACCCAAGTCAGGCCAGGTCCAAATCAGATTCAGTCTAATTGGGTCCAGGTAGGATACTACTCTAACACTGCAGGTCTCTGGTCTGTGTGTCAATATATCTAACACCTGAATGGATCCAAGATGAACTGCTATCAGTTCTGATCATATGGTGTGTTGAAATCCCTTTTATGCTGCCTCTTCAAGGCCTAGAGGTTTACGCTGTTGAGCCGCTTTGCCCTTCTGTATAAAAGATACAATAGCGAAATGGGGAAACAGAGTTGTCTCGCCTTTAAGCTGGCGTCAGAGGTGGGAACAGTGTCAAATGATGTCTGTGTTAAAGAGACAGCCAGCAGGCTGGGACCATGGACGAGACGAGTGTGATGTTTTGACAATGTGCTATGTGTGCGACCCACCGTCGGAGATTTAAAAAGCTGATAGCAGTTAGCAGCTAACTCAAAGAAGAACAGTGGTGGAACATATCCACAAATTGGAAAACCAATGAGGTCTGGGAGCTACTTACCCGCCAAGCAGAGGACAAGATCAGCCACCATATAACAAAGACAGTAATGATTGCTAATGCCATGTTAATTCCATTGTTCTAGTTTATAAAGCGCTGCCAATGCGTACGGTATATGTCACACTAGAGGCACGCTGTTGTGTTACATGCCACGGCTGTCACACCTCTTTTGCTTCTGCACTGCCAGCATGCTGTCTAAAATCACATAAGGCAGTGGCATGATGCCACCATTGTTGGGTATGTGTGAAAATGCAAAGGCTGTGTAAAGAAAGGGCTTCATAGTAGCCCTATAGGGCAATCTCTGTATAAATAGGGCTGTAGTTGTTGCAGGAGAAAATGTTTGTTTTTAAGTCGATGGAGTGTGTACAGTTCTGATTCTTAGGATAAATATTGTTATTCTTTTAGACTGCCAAAACTTCTTAATTAGTGGGACATTCTGTTGCTGCGTGTGTGTGAATTTTTGTGAGTACGTTCACCTAAAGTCAGTTAGATATAAAAATATTTTTCTTTTTGTTTCAGCCCTCCGTCCTCAGTCCACACATACACAGAAATTACAAAAAACTGCTTCCCAGCTCAAGACTTTCAGAAACTCTGTTTAAAGTGTTGATGTGTAGACAGAGAAAAAGGAGTCTGAGGCTTGTGACACCAGGATGTGCGCCGTTATCTCCTGTGTGAGGTGTTATAAATGAGGCGGCATTTCATGCCATGGCGGACATGGCACAGTTGCAGCCAGGTAGCCTTCTGGTCAATGTCTTCCTCATTGCGTGACTTTAGGGTTAGGGTTATCTTGCTGCCTGCTGGTTTGGTATGCTCCTGATAGCACCTCAGAGATTTTTTAAAACATTACCTGTGTGGACAGGATTTTTGTTTTGAGAACGAATGTTTTCAAAAACACTTGTGCACATGGTGTAGTTTGAGTTGGTGAGATGGATGTAGTACCAGGTAGATGAGTAGGTTACCAAGAAGGAAGTGAGTGTATTATTTTATATTTCCAATGGCTTTTTGGCTGACAGGTGGATATACTGTAAATGACAAGAGAAAGAGGTGACTATACCCTGTATATGTGCATATACCCTCCACTGCACACCACTGTGTATGTATGGGCTAGGCCTTAGTCAGCGTTTTTCTCACCTGAAAACTGAGCTTTTCTAAAGCCATAATCTCCAGAGTGGATCAATCTTAAAATCACGGCTAGGTGTTTGATCGTTCTGTGTCCTCTAATGTTCTCCATTATCATTATCATAGAAATAATGACTTTATCACCACAGCACAGCAGCTTGGGAATGACTGCAACATGTAACATTTATGAGCTGCCATTAAATCATTATTTCATACTACATATTCATATAACAGAAACACAAAAATGTGTAAATGAGAACAACTAAATCATGTAACTGGAAATGAAATAGGTGATCAGAGAGAGCATGGGGGGACCACACAAAGGTTTAACAGACGGACACTCAGCCCACTAACCAGGCTGGGTCTCTCTTACCTCTGGCCACATGTTGGCAAGGAGTGAGGTGTCAGTCTCACTGTGGGAAAAGTCTCTATGAAAAAAAAAAAATGAAAAAAACAACTCAATACTGAGTCAAAACTGCATTTTAAAAATCAGACAGCTTCATGTAGATGTAGCCTGTGTGGATACATACGTGTGTATTACACCTGTGCGAACAGTTTCACCAGAACATGAACAATTGGTGGTACATTCACTCTTGTTTTCAATTTGATGTGTTGCCATGGAAATCACTTTAATCTCCTGTGGTTGTGTGTTTTTGTTCATTAAGCTGATTATAGGTGAATTAATTACTTTAGATGGATACATGTACACCAGGAGAGAAAGTTGAACACAGAAAGAGATTAAATCCTCATCAGGAAAAGAAAATGAGAATAACTGAAAATGAAGATGAGGAAGACGAGACACGGGGAGGGAAAAGTTTATTTTCTGCTGCCTGGGATCCAGACAGAGGGCAGACCACAGTAATGTGGATGAAGTTAAAAGGAGATATTGATACTGTGAAAGCTTACTGCAAGTAAGGGTTTACAGATCATTAAAAGTTTGTGGTCAACACAAAAAACAAAGCAAAGACAGAAAGTTGAATTTCTTACTTTTTTTTGTAAGAAATATTGGCTCAATAAAAACAAAATGGTCACTGACACCATCTGGTAAGGGGTGTAGGTGAACAGATAAATAGACAAATATTTAGTGCAGTTATAGTCAGTCACAAAATACAAGTTCGTCATTCAGTACGTTTATATGCACAGTTAAGTCTACCTATAGTTATAGCTCGACTAGGTCATTTAACTGGACTACTGTCTTTATCCCAGTATACAAGCACAGGAGGGAATCGATTTATTGACCATAGTATGACCGACTCCGCTATGATAAGTGGTGATATACCCCCTTTCAGCTTGTAAGTATTGGACCTTTTTCTGTTAGCTACAGTTTGCTAGCAGCACCGTGGTGGACAACATTACAGCTCTGTACATTTTGTCTGTCCAAAAATGAACGGCTCTGGATGTAGATTTCGCCATGTTGGTACCGGCTTGTTCTTCTGTTATGCATGCTTTCGACTTCTTGGTCAAAGCCTGGGGTGGAAACTCTGGAGCATGTGCAAGGCCTGTTTGGGTCCAACTGACTGTATACATGCAGGAGTAATTCGACTCCTAATTACATTAGTCCGACTTTGAGGAACTTGATTTAATACAAGTTAAGTTGGACATGTTTACATGTATATTTTAAAGGTCCGGTTTTAGTCGGACTAATATGTTTACATGGATTTTAAAAGTTCAGTTTAAGTCGGACTAACACAATAAATCAATTTTCTCTGATGTCATGTAAATGCACTGATTGTATATTTCTTTGCTGTCATAACGACATTATAGGTGTTGAATGTGATTTGACTGCAGGTCTGCAAATTTGACTGTAGTTGCCCTGGGAATTAGCCGTGGCTAGCATGTAGCATTCATCACTGCCTTATCATTTTGTGTTTTTAGTGCAAAAGTCCCACTCTGAGTTCTTAACTGAAAATGTAAAGACAGTAAACACAAAACTTTGAAGACTCTGGATGCAGCCAACTCGATTTGACTCAACTGCTGAAGCTTAATATTAGCTTGAGCTGAACTTTTAATTTTTCACAGAATGAGGACTGTGGATTTTGTTCTGTACAGACAAATTGCTTCACAGGCAGTAAGTACAAGTTATTAATTAATAACGTTTTCATGTATTTATGGGCATGTGAATATTGTATCATTTTAGACTTTAAAAAATGTGAACCTTTTATCATTCTCTTTTGCGCCTATGTCTTTTTTAGTCATTTCATCCTCCTCTTCTGTGATTTCCTTCTGTCTCCTGTTTCTGTTCTTTTCCTGCTTCTCTGGTGTTTTTCAGTTTTTCTATCTCTTCTCTTATGAACTCTCTATTCCTTCTCTTTCTTTCCTCATTCTCCTTCCCTTTCAGAAGAGAAAAAAAAGATAGAACACAGTGTCTATGAGCGAGGACCACCACCGCTCATTTGTTTGTTTATGTTCATTTATGAGATAGAAACCACTGGTGGAGTCCAATCATCTCTCTGCTGCTATACCTCCATGGCTGTGTGTGCATGTGGACGTATGCAAACAGTTCTTCTGAGGAAGAGGGAAAATTAACTGTGAAAACTTTTCCTCTGCTCCTTTGGAAACTTCTATTACTCCTGCTTTCTCCTTGCTTCTGCTGTCCATCTTTATTTTCACCACATGTGCACATAAGCATGCACTCATTCATTTGACAGTATGCACATACAATTTTGGCAATGTATAGCTTTTCCCAAAACCCTAAACCTTTTGTGGCTGGATTATATCTGAAGTCCTGGTTGGGCAGTGGTCTGGCATGTCTGCCACAAGTCAGTAACATCTGAAATTCCTGCCATGGCATGTCGTTTCTTTCTCAGACTGACACATTTGGTTTTACACAAATTTAAAATTGAGTTCTGGAGGTTTAACCACTTAGCCCTGCAGGATGTGTTCATAGTGATAAAACCATCTGTGGAGTTGTACGAGGGAATTTTTTAGAACCTTACATCTCTTAATTAGCACTCATATTTCAGAGTAAAAGAAGCTATTTGTGCAAGAATATGACATATATATTCTATATCAACTTTTTTTTAAGGCATAAAAGTAGTTTGGCTGCCTCTGGTGAATATTTAAACCCAGGATACCTTATTGTACATAATTTCATTTACACTTGAGGTCTTCACACACTGGATGTGTGACGCATTAACAACATAAAAATGCGAAATACTTGCCTGCGAATATATATTGCATGAAAATTATTCATACAGGCAGCGATGCAAATTTGTGACAGTTACAAGTCCACCATCATCGTGATGTGGCGCCTGTTCTGCACAACATTATTGGTTGACGCTTTTATTCACAGTCAGAAAAAAATGACGTTTTGAAAAAATATTATGTTGCTTCTTTACAGCATAATATTTCGGTGTGACAGTACTCATGACAAAAACAACTGTTTAAAAAAATATATTGATGGCAAAAAAAAAATGGGTAAAGGTCTTCAAAGCTGTTTGACATCAAACATGGGTTTTCATTGCAAAGCTGGTTTTGTGGGTTCTCATGAATGTTCTTATGAAGTGTGAAGCATTCATGTGTCAGCGACTACATTCATTTGATTGCATTGTTTTCTGTGGAATTGTCTTAAATTGCTGCAAGTGACGCAGCCCAACACAGCATGATGGAGCATGCCATGCTGAGATGAAAATGTTCTGGTGCCTGGTTTCTATGATACTTCTGTCACTCGTGTTGAAAGCACTGCAATGGTGGAAAAGCAGCTGATTCACAGGGGTTGAAATGAAGAATTGTCTGCACGATATCTCTAGCCTGAGTGTCAGACTGAAGCTCCCAGAACCTTCAGTCTGACATGGCTTCCATTGAAGGCGATTTACAAGGGGGAGGGAATTTGATTTTTTCCCTAACCAATCAGTAGAGATCAACGACTCACCCAGAATCTGACGTCATTAGTATCCATGCCTCGGGGGTGCCGAAAACAAGCGAGCATTGCCCGTTTAAAATGTCTCCGTCGTCGTGCACGCCCAGCTGCATCGCCGTTAAATCCAGTTTAGCAGCTTCCTTAATTTGGTCCTCCATTAACGCGAGTAACGCAGGCAAGATATCTCTTCATTTTACTACAAAAACCTAAATATGGTGGCAGCTGGCTGGAAGATCACACGGGAGGTGAATGTTTCTGGTTAAGTAGTGGTGTGGGATGCAGTGCTTGCTAGCTATAGCTAGCTTGTTTTACATAGTGGAGATGGTGGTATGATATCATATGGTAACTACAAAAATGACCCATGATAGTATTGTTGTGAATATAAATAATAAGAAGGTAAGTACTCACTCATCTTTTCAGCAATTAAAGCGGGATTTACACTTCTGCATCCAACTGACATGGCATAGCCTGACATGCACCTCCCCTGAAATGTACTAACATGTTGCCACAGTGCAGTCCTCTTTCATTTTCATAAGCTGAAAACCATTTCTCTTGGTGGAAACAAAGCTGTCATTTACTTTAATTTCACAGATAAGAAACAATAAATTGTGAAGACAATAAAGTCCCCACACAATGGCATTTTAAGTCCTGTGTGCGATTTATCCTGGCTTCATATAAGTAGAGAAAAACTGTGCTAGCAGCTAGGCTAATTAATGCAATTTAAAATGTCATAGGCGTATGCTAATAATGTTAGCATGTTGTATGTGTGGGGAAAATGTCTCAAGTATAAGACAGTTGTTTTGTAGGTGAACGTTGTGAGTTGTAATGGAGCCGAATTTCGTAACATTACCTTTGTCAGATGTTTCTGTTATTCCTGGCTTCATATGGGTAGAGGAAAACTCGGCTAGCTGCTAGGCTAATTCATGCAATGTTAAATGCTGTAGATTTGTGCTAATAATGTTAGCATGTTTTATTTGTGGGGAAAATGTGTCCACCAAAAGACAAGTGTTCTGTTTGTGAATCTTGAGAGTTATAATAGAGCCGATTAGTGTATTCGTGTTTGAAACTGTCACAATTAGGTCGTGTCAAACATGTATTTTAGGTGTATTTTGAATCAATGAAACTTTACAGCACTTAACAGCGACTCCACCACCAACTACTCATTTTGGGGGTAAAACTGCAGAGGGACACAGACACACCATTGCACAAGTATAAATGCTCACAACGGTGTAGGCCATGTGCGCAGGCTAAGCGTAGGCTTTGTGTCGAGCCAATGCACAATTATACATCTGCCATAAGTCTTCAGGTTGTAGTCTCTGACCACACAGCTGAAGTCTAAGTGGTTTGTTTGAATGATTTTACATGTTTAACTGATTCAGTGTGGACAGAGAGCATCTAATGTAAGACAATGCAGCGGTACTATATTTGGGTGCTCGCTTGCTGTTAGGATGTTTGGAAAACTCAACAATCTTGACTAGAATTATGTTTCCATTGTCTTTATAACACTTACCAACACACACACATACCATACGCCCCCACACATCTGTATATCTGTACACCTCTGCTTTACACAACTACCGTATATCTATTTGTAATATTGTATCTCATGTTGCTGCAACCCTGTAGTTGCCTGGCAATATACTTAGCAGTGTTCCAGAAATAAACACAGAACACAGAATGTGGAAAACTATATGTTTGTTCTAATTCTTCTGGATATGCTCAGAGGAAGCACCACAGGTTGAAAAAAAGTTAAAATTGGAAATGAGGGACACCAAATATTTAGCAGGAAAATACATAAATTGGTAGTTTTTTTCTTGGCATCATCAGGTAGCCACCTTTTGATTTACCAGAATTAGTCTATACTGCTGACTTCTCATTTTTGAAAGAGTGACTGAGAGAAATAGAGATTCATTCATCCAAATAAAGTACATGAGTGGGATAAGTGCATTGGTTACTAGTGACTGATTTTAGGAATGCGTCAGTCTTTGCTGCCTGTATATGTATGTCTGATTCAAACACATAAAAATCTTACCCATCTGGAAATGTGTGTTGTTTGTAAGAGGGTGTTAATTGATGCATTCTCTCCTTTTGACTGTTTAATGGAAAAGCACTTCTCATTAAACTGTCACTCACAAATCTGTGCTCATGTGTGCGTGGAACAAGAGAAAGAAAGACGGATGTGAGCAGGTCATTATAATACAGTGTGAAAGGAGAAGAGAGAGGTTGTAAAAGGAGAGCAGAGAGAAAGAGAGGTGCAGGAGAACAGACCATTACAACAATTAGTGTGCCATTTAAAAAGCTTTCCTTCACAGCCGTTTGATATTGAAATGAAACAATGTGTCTCTGCAGGAGGCTGTTGGCGAAATTAGCCTAACAATACATTAACTGACACTCACACACACACACTCGCTCTTCATCACCTGTGGAGGGCTTGTTTCCCTCTCTTTGCCAATTCAACCATTTCATTTAAATCTATTTAAATTCAGTTCCATTCAAATCAATTCAATTATGGTAAATGCATTTCATTTCAGCTAATTTAAGCGTGCCTCACTGATGGTTTTACTTAATCAGTAAGAGCTGACAAAACATCAAGACAACATGATTTAAAAAAAATCTTAAATTTAATCCCTTTGCTTTGGTGTGTACGTCCAGGTTTTCCCTATTGGATTGTAACCTAAACCTAAAAGATACAATAATCAATACTGATGATGATTTGTAACCTTGTCAGACATAAACTCCACTCTTCTTGATGGCATCTTTTGAACAGTGACTGTAAAGTATATGTACGCTGTTGTTAATAACACACACGCACACACACACACACACACACACACACACACACACACACACACACACTCACACACTTACACTTAAAAGCCGAAGAATAAACTACAGTGGTATGCAAATTTCTGGGCACCCCTGGTCAAATTTTCATTTACCGTGAATAGTTAATTAAGTAGAAGATGGACTGATATCCAAAAGGCATGAAGTTAAAAATGAAACATGCTTTTTAATATTTTAAGCAAGATTAGTGTGTTATTTTTGTTTTGCACAATTTTAGAGTGAAAAAAGGAAAGGAGCACCCGGCAAAGGTTTGGGCACCCCGAGACATTTGAGCTCTTTAACAACTTTACCAGGGTCCCAGACCATAATTAGCTTGTTAGGGCTATGGCTTGTCAAAGTCATCACTAGGAAAGGCCAGGTAATGCAAATTGCAAAGCTTTATAAATATTCTGACACCTGAAACTTTGTCCCAATAACCAGCAGCCATGGGCTCCTCTAAACAGCTGCCAAGCACTCTGTAAACTGTGGAGGACAAGCTGAGGTCTGGAAGACCAAGAAATCTTCAAGAGAGCTGCTTGTAGGATTGTTAGAAAGGCAAATGAAAACTCCTGTTTGACTGCAAAAGACTTGCAAGAAGATTTATCAGACTCTGAAGTGGTTGTGCACTGTTCTACTGTGCAGTGACACTTACAAATATGACCCTCATGGAAGAGTCATCAGAAGAAAACTTTTCCTGTGTTCTCACCACAAAATTCAGCGTTTGCGAAGGAACATTGAGGTGCTCTTTTGGAAACAAGTTCTGTTGAGTGATGAAGTTAAAATATAACTTTTTGGACACAATGAGCAAAGTTGGGTTGGGAGAAAAAAGGGTGCAGAATTTCATAAAAAGAACACCTGTCCAACTGTTAAACAGGGAGATGGATCAATCATGCTTTGGGCTTGTGTTGCAGCCAGTGGCACGGGGAACATTTCACAGAATGGATTCAGTTAAATTCCAGCAAATTCTGGACGCAAACATCACACCATCTGTAAAACAGCTGAAGATGAAGAGAGGATAGCTTCTTTAACATGAAAATGATCTTAAACACACCTCTAAGTCCACACTGACTACCACAAGAAGAGCAAGCTGAAGGTTTTGCCATGGACCTCACAGTCCCCCAACCTAAACATCATTAATAATCTGTGGATAGACCTCAAAAGAGCAGTGCAAGCAAGACGATCCAAGAATCTCACAGATCTAGAAGCCTTTTGCAGGAAGAATGAGTGAAAATCCCCAAAACAAGAACAGAAAGACACTTTGCCGATTACAAAAGGCACTTAGAAGCGGTGATACGTGCCGAGGGGGGGCTACTAAGTACTGACCATACAGAGTGCCCAAACCTTTGTTTCAGGCCATTTTCCTTTTTTTGTTATTTTGAAACTGTAATAGATTGAAATTACAAAGTAATCTTGCTAAAATATTGAAGAAACATGTCATCTTTAACTTCATGCCTTTTTGGAAAACAGTTCATCTTCTTCTTACTCAACTACTCACAGTGCCCAAACCTTTGCATGGCACTGTATCAAGCAAGCTGTTGATCTTAAAATTATAATACAACCTTTTCAACATATTTTAAATAGTTCAATATGTATTTCATCACTAGTGGTGGAGGATGTACTTTACTTCATTAAAGTAGCAATACCACTGTGTAGAAATACTCTGTACTACTCTCTAGGATCAATAAAGTGTCATTGATATGATAATATCATAATTTGTCGATTTTAGTATTTTTAATCTAAATCTGGAAAGTAACTAAAGCTGTCAGATAAATGTAGTGTTGTAAAAAGGTAAAAGTAAACAGTATTTATTTTTAAGATGTAGTGGAATATAAAGTAGAATGAAATGGAAATACTCAAAAATACCTCAAAACAATACTTGAGGAAATGCACTTAGTTACTTTCCTCCTGTTCATCACATGTACTTGACGTGGCTACTGATCATTTTCTGAAACGTGTAGGGTGGGAGCTGCACTTTGTGGGCTCATGAGAGAAAGGTGCCACACCTTTGTGACTGGTTGAGAAAGTGTAAAGGAGGCAGAGTCCACACCCTACTCTGGGGAGAGGCACTTGGTAAACTTGACGTGGCTCCTATCCTGCCAAGCATGCTGTTATCATGCCGTCATTTCTGAGGGGTGGGTGCTGTTTGCATGAGGGAAGAAGATTAGAAGTCAGTGGGTTGCAGGGCGAGGGCTGGGGCCTGGTTAGCTAGGGCGGGGAGCGAGGGAGTGTCTGGCTGCTTCTCACCATGGGTAAGACACTCTTCTTTACCACAGGTGGGAGTCTTACACTGCTGGAACGACAACACAACCACAACACGCAACCAAATGAGCCAAACCAAAGTCAGAAGACTCAGAGTTATGGATCAAACTTGTGTTAGCCTTCACAAGATTGCAGATTGAAGAGAAAAATTCTTATAAAATTGGACACAAACATTTGTACCAACTGTTAATGTTTCAGTATCAAACAAGCACAAAATATGACAACACAACAAATTACATAAAATATACAACTCTGCTTTACACACACACTCACATACACACATTTCCTCATGACTTGTCATTGAGGAAGTCCCTCTCTCTCTCTCTGCCTCAGCAGTGTGTCTTAAACACTTGCAGCCTTTCTATTCATGTGAATGGTGAATAGGGGAATTCAAGTATCTATGGGTTTTATTCACAAGTGAGGGTAAAAGAGTGCATTTGCCTGTTAAGTGTCCTAATGTGAGTGCTGTATTCTGTTGGTGAAGAGAGAGCTTTACCACAAATCCAAGTTTTCAATTAGCAATGCACTCTTAGTTCTGCGTCCGTCTTTCACTTACAGACTGTTTGTGTAAACAATCAAGACTGTTAGTTTCCACTGTAAGCGACACTAATCCATACTCACGGTCCCACAGTTAAATGCTTTTCTTGTGGTTGTAGTGTTTTTGTTTCTGTTCCATTCTTCATCCATCTGTCTCCATCTGATACAAGTGAGTAGAAAGCAGTTGATACTGTTCAGTAGAAGAAGAGGAGCTCAACAAATTTTGCTCTGTTTTGGAGGCTTAACAGCACAACTGTCAGAGAGAACATGGCAGAGTGTAAATCCAGGGCACAGTGGTGAGACTGCATTTTCCAGCTTGCCCAAGAAGGTCAGTAGGATCCTGGAGAAGCAGCTGGTGAAGAAGCTGTTGGGATGTTCTGCTTCTGCTATTGCCACTGCAAACTTGAACGAAGATGAGTAGCTTTTCCTTTTATTTAAAGACCCCCTTCAATGAAAATCAAGTTTTTACCTGTTGGTGTTATTTTAATCTGCTTCAAGACATAGCATGAGCCAAATAACAGTTAAAGCCATGGCTTAGCATTTCCGCCTCGGAACTGCAGTGTACCAAAAGAAGTCTCAAGAACACAGATTTAAACAGCTAAGGTGTTTTACACCACATACCTGAGGAACCAATCCCGTCACCTTGCGAGATGAGGGGTGTCAAACGAGAAGTCAGGTAGAGCTATGTAATGGTATTTTGCAAACTAACTTTAACTTTAATTTATGAGAGCTGGTGATTGGGAACAAGGTCCGTCTAACGCTACCAACACATTATTAACGGTTTGATAACATAGTCAAGCCAAAGGCTCATGTTATCTAATACCATTATGCTTCTAACTTGTAAAGAGTGATAAGTCGAGTCAGAGGTTAGCAGGATCACTCAGCAGCTGAGGGGTGGGTGGAGATAGAGATGGGACAAGTGTACGTATTCATAGGTTCGCACATAATAAATGAGGTAAGGGTGCAGCATTACATGTAATGCCATTTAAGACATAAAAGGTTAAAAACTTCTAAATATATAAATTTGATAAAAAGACATTAGTTTTGTGGGTTTAAGATTAATCAATGTGCCGAAAAGTACTTGAAGTTCTGGGTCTGGGTTCCATTGGTTTGACTTTACGAGTGCTTGCTCAAATAAGGGTAATAGAGGTCACAGAGATTGTTGAGACAGATAGATTGACCCAGTGTTTTAGCGTTTTCTCGCAGCAATGGTATGTTTGGTGTGTGTGTGTGTGTGTGTGTGTGTGTGTCTTTAAGAGTCACAACCCATTAGTCTTGACGGAGTGGGGCAGCAGCAGGGGTCACACCAAGAGACCAACTGTGTTTATTAGGAGTTAGGTTTAGCCATTGTTTCAGCAGGAGAAAAGATTGGTCTGTATGTTTTTGTATGTGTGTTTTTATGTCCTTGTTGTATTACTTCTCAACTGGGTCCTAAAAGTTACAGAAATATCTAATTTTCAGTGAGGAGGTTGTAGCATTTAGCATTGCTGGAAGGTGCCTTTCTCTTGTCTCCCCATGCCTATATTTTCTAGTCTTCTTTTAATACTAGATTTTCTAACCATACTGACTGCTTGGCCACCTGGTATGGACACTGACTATTTGACTGTATGGCCGACTTATTGACTGGCTAACTGACCAGCTGAATGACTAAGTGACTACTAAACGCCCCTTGCAGAGGCAATTCTTCACCGACCATTTGTCTTTTGCCTGTTTTATTACAGCACCATAAAACCCTGGAGTGAGAGAAGAACCCTAAAACGATGGAGCTGTAAATAGAGGAGCTTGGTGTGTGTGTGTGTGTTAGAGAAACGCAGAAAGAGAGTGAGAGAGATGCTTCATTAAATCCATTGTATTTCATCCTGTGCCTTGTTCTAAGGCCATCCAGAGCTATAAAGAACAGAGAGAGGCACATGGAAAATAAGGAAATGTAAATGATTGAGCTATAGCGGTCTTTTCCATCCTCACCGACCTTTCTCTTGTCAATAAATTTGCCAAATCTACCCTTATCTCAGAAAAATGCGTAGCTTGATAGGCATGGAAAAAGCTAAAGGGAAACAGGGAGGATTTAAAGTAGACGAACATCAGAAAGATAAGAGAGAACATTAAAAGCAAAGAGACACTGCTGAGAGAGACAAAGAGAAAAGCAGTGGCCAATCAAAACCTGCAAAAAGGTTCTGAATCATTCAAAATCCATGTATAATGTAGCAGAGATCCCAATACTTTTAATATTTCACTTTGATGCACTGGATTCAATATGGAAATTCACTATGTGACATACATATAGTATATACATAATATTTGTATGCCTAAGTTTTGATTAAAACAGGCTAAACGTCATGTCCCACCTCCCAGCAGATCATTGTCTGTGCTCCATGTTATTATAGTGTACATTTATCATTTCAGAACTTTGCATTAACTGTGTTACATCCAAAAAAATCCTTTGTTTTGTTTGTCTGTTTTGGTTAAATGGTGCGGAACACAAGTATAGGTGATGATAAAAACAGTCTGAAAAAATCCTGAACCTGCAGATGTCTTTGGGAAACCATTCACTTAGTTCTCATACTTAGTTCTCATCATTAAAGCCTTTTGTCTTGTAAAAGTACAATGCGCTGTTTAAAAAATACTTGAAATAATGCCTGAATTTCATCTTTTTGTGGTTTGTCCAAGTATGTTTGAAAGTGCAACGACTTCTTCACCTCTTTAGCTGCAAGTTGGATTTGGCTCATTACTGCCTGTTGTTGCCAGTGGGGCAAAAACACCCACTTCAGCTGTGGTTTGCTCTTGTAGTCACTGATGGGAAAACTCACAAAGGACTGAGCAGCTTTAGCAGCCGCTAAACCTGCACAAATAAGACAAAAGGAAACCCAGTAATTTGCAAGGCGCCTGTAAAGGAAATGGGCCCCTAAATGCGCTGCCAAGCAAATAGTGTCTTGATGTTTCTGTTATATTTACACATATTTAAATGGGCTAGTATGCAGACATTTGGTGCAAAATTGGCTCCTTTCTGTGCAAATGAACCTCAATGCAAAAACTTTCCATTCACGAAGATCAATGCTGACACCCATATGTTGTAGAATCTGCCTATGAGTATTATTCCCCACTGGCCACAAAGGGTAGCAATGGGCCAATTACAATGAGCCCTGTTTGACAAAGCTCAAAGAGGTAATATTTTTGCTTTGTTGGAAGTGCTTCGAGAAAACACCTTAAGGTTGAAACTAAAGCCCCGTTTCCACTGAGCTGTACGGTTCAGTTACATTTGGTAGGCTTTTTTTCTGTTTCCACTGCGAGTAGTTGTGGATGGTACCAATGGAACCGTTCCGCACCATTCCCATTTTTGGTTCCCCTTCTGTTGGGGTACCTAGCACATAGATCCGGTACTAAAAGGTGGAGCTGCACACTGCAGTCCATTGGTTGTTCAATAGCAGATGGTCACTCTGCTCAGGGCTGAGTTGTTTCTGATTTTGTAGCTCATGCATGAGCTACAAAATCAGAAACAACTCAGAACCACTGTTCATATCATGGAAAGTTTTATTAGTAGACTGTAACTATAAAATGAAAGGATTTTTTGCTGCTTCTCATAGCAACTATAGTTGGAGTAAAAAAAATTACTTAATTCACCGGGTCAATTGCCAGCAAATTTTAAGGTGGACATTAACTTGTAATGTTACTCAGTGCATGAGCTGACAACCTGAATTGTCTGTGGACGATAACCGAGGTGCAGACTTCCATCTGCATCACCGGTAATGAGGAAATACAGTCAGTGAGTGCTGGACGGAGCAGTGAGTTACAGAAACCCCGCCCACATTTAAGGGTACGGCTTGCAGTGGAACACTCGGGTCTAGGTACCATGTCTGAAGGGTTACTTTTGGTTCCAAAGGTACCATACCGAAAGTGTTTGGTGGAAGCTTAAGTAATTGGTTTGGCAGTGCACATCTGGTTAACATCCACACCTCTGATAACGAGCAGCACATTTGGCAACGGGATGCCTTACACAGAATGGATGAGACGTACATTAATAAAGTCTTAAGTATGCAATATGTTCAGAAATACTAATATGCACACCAATGTATGCACATATACTTAGTGGTCTCATAACGATAGGAAAGAGCAGACCTTCCTAATCGACACTTTTCTCTCTCTTTTGCACACACACACTCACACACACACACACACACACACACACACACACACACACACTAGCTACGCAGGTTCCTTGTATTATTCCTTTAATCCTTTATCACCACCCTGTCCTGGCTGAGCTCTTCATAATAGACAAATTAGAGAGTGAGAAAGGATGAAAGATGTTTAAAGCTTCTGTGTCTTTAAATCAGAGAGAGGGGCACAAGGTGAAGGTGCAGACAGAAATAAGAAGAAGTAAAACATGAGGAAATATGGTGGAGCAGAGAAGGTAGAGGACGATAAACCAAGTCAGATGGAGAGGCAAAATGACAAAAAAAAAAGTAGAGAAACATATATAAAAATCCTCAGATGGAAGAGAAAGACCAAGGGAGTAGTTAGGCAGGATATGTATGCATGCTCATGTGTATTCATGTTTGTGTGTGTGACGGCCAGAATGAGAGAGAGGGAGATGTATGATATGTTGCTTCATGGCTTATTGGCTGTTTAGCAAAAGGCACTGATATATTGTTTTTTTCCCGCAGCGCAAACACACTCACACATAACCAGATCTGCTTTATCCAAAACTTGATTATCAGTCAACAGTAAAAAAAAAAAAAAAAACAGCTTCAGTGACAAATGATGTATGGTGCATAGATCTTGTTTTTAATAATGCAGTCATGTCAATAAAAACATTTTAATTTTTTTGTTTTTTAATAATGTTCCCTGATTCTTTTGATAGGAATCATTATAATAATTGTATTGTGTCATACTTAATTAAACTTGGGCAGACGGTTATTGACAGTGAGCTTGTTCAGCCCTTGGACTGTTGGTCAGCTCATAAATCTTAAAAATAAATGGGATTTCCAGACAACAATGGTGTTGTTGTTCATATATGTTTTTATTGTTCAGTCACTGCGCCTATAGCCTGTCACCAATAATTAATGATCTTTGAGTCTCTGACCCAGATATTAGCTTGATGGATTAATGATCAGACATGATCACTCATGTCCCCTGTTAGCGATCTAAAGGTGACCTGACACCAGCGCATGTTACACTCCCATGGTCGTGTGTGTGTGCCTTTTTCTTTTTGTACGCACTCAGAGACGACGCACGTTTTCTTTAACCTGCTCACTCAAGCTCGCATAATAGCATTATAAGACCATAAGAGTGTGTGTGTCTGCTTAGCTGTCTTCCTCTTTCTGTGTCATCAAGCCATTCAGTGTCACATGACACACTTTTGGATTTGTGTGTTTTTGTGGTTTGTGTGTGTGTGTGTGGTGTCTGTTAACACACTCTAGTAGGTCTGGGAAATGAAACAGCTGTTGACCCCCCCTTATCTTTTCCACCCATCACAGATGCTGTCCATCAACCAACGCTCCTCAATCAATTAGCGTCCACTAATATCTGTGTGTGTGTGTGTGCGTGTGTGTGTGATGTGTGTTGGGGAGGGGATGGTGGTGGATGCGGTCAACCATCTCATTGAAGCAGCAGCTCCAAATCAAATTTGCGGGCCAGAGTAGCAACCTCTCATTTCCCTTTCTCATTTTTCCTTGCCCAGTACACACACACACACACACACACACACACACTGATACAGAAATACAGTTGACATGTAGGATGAAGACATAGAAGTACACATGTGCATAAACACTTACACAAATTCACAAAAATGTACACACACATACACCCTGAGTCCAAAATCTGGTTATTTCCTCATGGTAGATTATTATGGTAATCTGAGGACTTCAGGTGCTAAATCTACCAGCTGCAGGAAATAGGATTTCACTGGAAGCAATTCCATCCCTCCATCCATGTACTCACCCATCCTGCTATATCCCTCCATCCATACCCAGCCAGCGATATGTTGTCTTTACTCACACATTCAACCTTACTGTCTTCTCTTTATTCACTTTATCTGTGTTCATCAACCCTTCTTGCATCACAATTTTGTTCATCCATCCATTCTTCCATCCGGCCAGTGAGCCAGCGATCCATCTGTCTATCCCTTCCTCACAACCAGACTGAGAAAATAGGATTTTCTCCAAAAAGCAACTGTGTATTCCTCCCCGTCCCTCAATCCTCCATCCATTCACATGTCCCTCTATCTCTGCCAGACTGCAAAAATAGGATTTTCCCTGGAAGTAACTCCAATTATTATATCACTCCCCCCCTTCTGGTGCTCGTTCCCTCTTTCTCCCTCTTTTCTATAAATAGATGTATAACTACAACTGTATTTGTTCCCTAGTAACTCCCTCCTTAATTCACATCATCACAGCGGTAATCCTCAAGTTTGTCATTTTTAAATTTTGGTTTCTGTAGGTGGAGTTATTTTGAGTTTCTGCAATTACAGCTCGCGCTCACTTCCCACTTCTGCTTATATTTATTCCAAATGATCCCATGACTTACTGGATCCCACAGGGTGAGTCACCATTGTTTTATACCACAATGAATAAAGCAATATATACTTTGATTCATGTACATATCCACTAACGAAGGCAAAATAGAACTACATCCATCAATCCACGCCTGTTTTTCTGCTTCACCCAGGCGGTTTCCTTTTCTCTTTTTTCTATTTACGCTCCTTTTAGGTTGGGTTCAGACCAACAATAGCGCTGTATTAAAAACCTTGTTTGTGCATTCATATGTACTGGGTCACAGTAATCTCTCAATAAAACTGATTTTATAAATGTTTTGTAAATGTGAAATCTGGTTTCTGTGGGCAGGGTAGGGAATAAGAAAAACATAGTTTGCCCAGCTAGAGTCTCTTGGAGAATGTTGATTTCTTGGTCATGTGTATGGGTAACCAGGTTTCTAATTGGCTTTTTTATGAGATTCAACTTGCTTTTAAAAATGCAGAAGACCAAAGGAGCAAGTAGAAAACATCACGTGTTCTGTGCAATTGAAAGAGACAGCCACTGTAAAGCTTTCAGCAAACAACCATAATGTACATCTAGATTTGTCCACAGCACCCACAACAGTGTCAAAGAGGAATGGCAACTCTTAAACAACAACCATGCCACTCGGGCAAGTATGTACTGTACTGTCACAGGTCTGAGAAGAACCCAATAGCAACACCACAAGCAGAAGGTCAGTTTGTAATAGGCGTTAATGAAACCACTTGCAACAAACAGAACAATCAGGCAAGTGAAACAGCAAGCAAGATTAACTCCTAGGCCTGTAGATTCCCGGGGCGCAGGTTTAATCCAGGGGCTGAAGCACAGAGGGGGAGAGTCTCTGGTGTCTGCTGGACACACAAACACTAAACAGTTCAGTAATGTGCAGTGGTACCGTAAGGAGCTGTCTGTAGGTTGGTTGGAATCGGGAGAAGTCAAGGAACCAGCGGTGATAATGAGCAGATGTTGCGGCGCACACACAAAGTCAGAATGTGCAACCACACAATGAGGTAATCCACAGCACAGGAATACACAAACAGCAGAACAGGTAAACTCACGATGTAGAGCTGATTGGCAGTCCCTCCACTCAGCCGTTGGGAACAGGTGAAGAGAAACCAGGAATGTGAATGTGGAGCCCTTGGTTGGGGACAGAAGGCTGAGTGGTTTACCAGGGAGCAGGCGAAGCAGGAGAGTCAGAGGCAGACGAGGTTGGCAACAAGAAAGCAACACATACTGCAAAGTCTTGCATTGAATGACAAAGAACAATCTGGCAAGTGAAGCTGGAGTCTTTATAGTGGCAGGAGGTAATGATCCACAGGTGAGAATAGTTGGTTTGAAGAGGTAGTTGTGGTGGACAGGCAGGAGCGGGGGATGTGTGGACAGGTGATAGGCTGGCAGGTAGGTGTGGTGGAGAGGTGGGGTTATTGGAAATTTATCGGGTTAACTGAGAGAGTGGCTGTATGGCAGGTCGACCGTGCCTACTTGACATGTACACAATGTACATGTCAAGTAGGCACTGTCAACCTGCCATACCTGCCACTCTCTCAGCCACTCTCTCAGTTGAGTGGAGCAGAGGAGATGATGTGTGGGTCCTATGAACATCCGTTAAACTTAAGCTTCTTCTGTCACAGTTAAAACAAGAATGCTATCATTCCAAAATAAAGCTGGGGGTAGGACAGAAATCTGATCACTGATGTGCCCCATGTATACTAACCCAATTAGCAGAATAAATGTTGGCATTTTACATTTCTAAAAAAAACACGGATATGATAGTTATCATAATTCTACATTTCATATATTAACTGTCATGTTTTTTTGTACGTTTTTTGTTTTTGGCTTAAAATATCCATTTTGATTGCCACACACCAAGATGGGAATTTCATTGTTTCATTGTGTGTTGGTCTTGAACAGTGGTCTGCTGCTGTCTGCTGCTCTCAACTAGGTGTCACACCATCCACCATCCCCTCCTCCAGTTTATATACATGTAATCTGAACTACGTCTCTTCAGTAATGTTGATATGATACGTATAACATATAAAAAAAACCCGATGGCTATCTGGTGACTGGGCTGCGTGTACACAGGCCAGTTAACAGTACTCAGTCACAATCTCTGATCACCCGTGTGACCTGGTTTCAGCAACAAAAAAACTTGAATCTGGCTGAACTTTTGCTGCAACACAAATAACAACCAAATCCTTGTAATATGAATGGCTAATTACTGTTTACCTTGCTAAGTGTGAGATGAAGGATCAAGTTACAAATTTGCCTAAGTTGTAAAAATTTAACTCACAGTTTTTTGCCCTGCTGTGATGGTTTTTGGCTTCTGATGAACCTTTAATCTCATGGACTAACTAGACTTTGGTGTTTTTATTTCATCTTCATGCCGGTACCTGCAGCAGGGCTCCCACACCAACGCAGCCCTTTCGTCATTTTTATTTTTCAGTCTCAATGTGGCCTGGTGCAATATTCCTCTCAATCTCTTTCACCCCTGCACTCCCTCCTTTGCCTTATATTATGTGCAGATACAGCAAAGACAAGGCATTTCTTCATCCCTCGGTTCTGCCAACCTTCCATCCCATCTCAGTCCTCCTACCGTCAATCCTTCCCTACAATCCTATAAGTATGGTTGCATAAAGGTCAAAATATTTTCCATTTCAGTCCCCTATAGGAGACGGAAATGTCACCCATACTGTATATGAGCTTTAGAAAAGCTTGAAAATGAGCTGTGTGAACAGTGTGGGCCCGATGGGAGTCCTGAGGTGTGTGTGTTAGTGTGTGTGTGTGTGTGTATGTAGCAAAGTGTTTCTTGCTTTCTGTCATACTAAGCTGAACATGATATTTGCGACTAATGGTCCCCAGGTAAAAAAAAGGAAGCTTCAAACAGTCTTGAATTATCTGTGTTAAATTTTCTTATTGAAACCGTACTGTGCAGAAAACCTGATTTGTATGTGTGTGCATGCATGTGTGTATATGAGTGTTTGCTTGTGTGTAATTGAGTATTGTTTCCCTTAATTACAAGCTAAGACAACAGCCAGATCACTTCAAGTCAATATTAGCATACAGAGGGTATTGAGGAAGTGGGACACAAGCTGTCTCTCTCTGCCATTTAAATATAAATGAATGAATGTAGGAAATAAGGAAGTCTAGGGAAGGAAGGTAGAATGTATATGAGAATAAAGACAGAAAAAAGTGGAGTGTAACTATAGTAACTATAACTCCAAATACGATGAGGGAGAGTTGGACAGGGAGATGTTGAGGGTATGAATGGAGACAAAAGTGGAGAACAGGGAGGGCAGGGGGGGTTGGAGGACCTTTATACTGTAACATGACACACACACACACTGTAATCAGTCCTCCCAGGGGTTAGAGACCGCTTTATCAGTGTTAGGTTTCCTGACCCATCATCTTATCAATGATCAGAGATCACTCTGTCTCCGCATTTGTCTGCTTGTTGGTGCTGTCTGTGTGATTAAGCCATTACTGATAATCCTATCAGTTTGTGTCATCTAAGACAACAAGGGGTTCCCCTGCAAGGAAAACCACTGTTATTGTTCTTTCCACAGCCCTAGGGATCCACTCCTCAAACACTCCCAGACACACTCACACATCTCCTTCAGGCTGTTGTTATTGATAATGTCATTATTACCAGTAAAGGATGTGAAGACGCACCCTGTCATTGACAGTATGTGTGTGTCTATATGTGTGTGTATGTGTGTGTATTACATACTGGTGACCAGTGACCAGTGACCCGTGCTTCAGTGTACTCCCAGTGTTACAGTTGAGTGACTTGCCCATAAACAGGTCTGTCTTTTGTTTCTCTTTAACAATACCACCATACATATGACAGCACTGTCTGCAATTGGAAGGTAGTGGGTCGTGAAAACTGTGTGTGTTTGTGTGTTTCCAATACACTAAAGTACAGTTAGTTCCAATTACTGAAATTCTGTTGGCGGTACCTTAAATAGAGAAGAATTGTGTGACTAATGAATTGATCTGAAGTTAGAATAATAAAGGAGTGAAGAAAACAACAGAGGGGAATGAAAAGGGGGGGAGAGGGCTGGATGGGTGTGAAGGGGGTTTTCTCTCCTCTCTCCCCTTTCTCTCTGCTATAAATTATCTTGTCTTGTCAGACAGTGAATGATGGTGCTAAACACAGTACCTCAGCTGTCACACCAAAACTATGTAACTGTAACATGTCAACTTCAGAGGAGGAGGAGGAACAAATCCCTGTAATCAGACTGATGCTCTGACTTAGTGCTTGTGTGTTTCCAGTGCGCACAAAGATTGTTGTTCTGCTCGGATCATAAAAACCTTAAACAACTAAAGCTGTATCCCAGTTCATAAAAGCTTTTTGCTTGTTTGCTGCTCGCCACTCTAAGCTCCCTGTGTTCGATTAAGGTGGTCAAAGAGAACAAGGTCAGACAACACATCTTTGAAAGACTCAGGTGTACGTATTTTTTCAGATTAGCTGACCTTTAAGGTGGGACAAAAAGCAAGACAAGGAGAAGGACTTTGATAAGTGGAAGAAGTCTAAGAAGGACAAGAGATCAATGATCAGTCTGCAGAAAATAAAAGATTACACTTACAGGTAGCACACATGTAGCTGCATCCTCCAGTGTGTAAAAACCAGCTGGATCAGTTCAATCCAATAATATGGAGTGAGTGGTGATGTGGAGAGTGCTTCTGGATGTGCACTTATCTGCTGCAGTTGTTGTTTAGAACTTGATCCTGATTTTTGGTTACTCTCCTCTCCTCTACTCTCTCCTCTGAAAACACAATGCTTCTAATTGCAGCCAACATAGAGGTGATTGGTGTGGTCGAGGCTGCAGGGGGAAAAGGGGGAAAGCCTTCTGGGGCCCAGCCATTGTGAAAATTGTTGATACTGAACATGTAAGCAAAATGTTCACTGACAACATATTTCAGTTATTTTCCACACAATTGGCAATCTTGAAATGAAGTATCCACTCGTAGAGACGATAGCATTTTTTTATATTTCCTTTTTATGAACATTTAGTTGAAATCATGATCTTTCCCTGACCTTAACCAAAGTGCTTTTGTTGCCAAAACTTAAAATAGGTGTCTGGTGTTAAAGTCCTGGACTTTGTACACTTGCCATCCTCTCCAACCACTTTCAGAAGCCTACGCAGGTATATGACTTTGGTGTTTTGGTACCTGAAAGACATATCTCTGAATACAATATTAGGTTGCCATTATTCTCTTTATACAGACTCTACATTCAGTGAATGTAGAGTCTGTAGGCAAACCCCGGAGATCTTGCCTCCGGAAGAAGAGCGGAAGAGCCCTGGTTTCCGGTTGTAGGCTGTTTGTAGTCCGCATGATATTGACCAATCACATTTGAGCCGGCTGCAGTTGTTGCCAGGTTAAACGGTCTGTGCAGTGAACTAACAAGGCGGAACATAATTGGCGTCACTGCAAACTCTAAATCCATCGCAATGGTTTAGCATATTTAGTTATATATAAACGGAAGCCGGAAACGGAAATTCACCTCCTCCGCCCAAATCAAACCGATATGCCAACAACTCGGGGTCTGCCCCCAGAGGCTGTATCGCCGTCTGCCGGAAGTCAGACGCCGAATACAGCCGATGGGTTCCGAGAATGGTTTGCCATCAACCCGGTCTCATTCCGAAGTTGTCGAATAGCAGCACTTGGGCAGTGACTTCTGGCATCAGACACAGACAATAAAAGCCGTCCTCTCACATGGGCATGAGGGGGGACACATGGTCTGAAAACAACGTAAGTTAAGGGAGCGAAAAGTCTGGGACAAACGCAATTTCTAGGAGTCAGGGTTGGCCAGGCCTATCTTACATAGCTTTTGTGATTTCATCCTTCTGGTGTGGGTAACCTAACATTACTTATTTCCCATCGCCATGGCTTTGTCTAGGGATAAGCGCATGATTGGTATCGCTCTGACTTCCAATTTGTTTTCCCTCATCTTGACAGCCTTATACTCATGTTAACTTCAGTTCCACCTTGATGTATGTCCGGACAAAAAGATTACTGGTGTTACTTTTCGCCATCTCTGTACTATTTTCTGTAACTAAGCAACCAGTTGCATAGTAGACAATCTACTTCCTGTTTAGATCCGTTCACGCATGCCATTGCACATGAATGATCATCTGATGTGCACTTTCAGGTGTGTTATGGATGGAAATCATATTTGATACGATGCTAAAAGGCTCATGCGTACAGAAATCATTTTTGTTTTTATGTGTGGATGTGGCCTAGATCTTTTCAGAGGCCCAGCCTTTGCTGTGGGTGGCCTGGGCGTGGTTCAGTAGTTCACATTGAAAGTAACAATAGGAGAAGTATGATGGAAGTGGAGAGTACACTTGGAGCTCTGTCCATTTTTACACCTCTGCACACTTGGCCCATTGCTAACAAAAGTGGGCATTACTAACGGTTGAAGTGCTGAAAAAATCGGGTACGTTTAAACATTTGAAGAAGCTTTTCACCAGTTGCAGGCAGTTTGAACAGATTGTCTTTTTTAAGTATATGTCGACCTTAATGTCTCTCATATTTATGCTTCATCATCAAAAATTCGATAGAAAAAAGACCTGACATAGTGGTCACACACTGAAAATGATCTCTGGTATTCAAATCTGATGCATTAAAAAAACATTTAGTCTTAAAACATAATTATATTCATTTGTAACAAGACACACAAGCAAAGTAAATTCCAACTACAACTCTTACAAAAGTAATTTAGACAACATCACAGCAGAGCTCAATGGCTATTCATCTTTTACACTTACAACCACTGTTTAGCTTTCATTTCTAAATGTGTCAAACAACAGCTGTGAGTGTATAGCACATTAATTTACACAATTAGCACTCAACAAGTTATGAGCCCATGTTTAATTGCAGTCAGTTTAAAGAAGACTTTGATATCACTTTGATATCTACTGTAAAAGCACAGTAACATTTCAATTACAAGACTCTCACGAGTTGTTACAAAGTCAGTTTGACATCTTTGCACCTGCCGTTTCCCCACTGAGGAACACTAAGCTGCTAACTGCTGCTGCTGCGCTACCAGCAGAGTCGAACATCCAGAGAGGACATCCTTATCTCCAACCACACAGAGAGAAAATGAAACAGAGACGGAGGGGCAAAGGAAAAACATATAGTAAGAGAGAGCAGTAAATGAGAAAGTCAGACAGAGGGGAAGCAAGAAAATGCTACGGGATGAAAGAGGCAGAGAGAGAAAAGGTGTACAAGAGAAGGAAATAAAGAGGACAAAAAAGGGATAAAAGATATCCCATGATAGAGAGAACAAAAGGGAAAATGAGACAGACAGAAGATATGGCGAGATAAGAGCGAAAGCTGGACAATAAAGTTATTAGAGAGAGCAGACATTTTTCACTGACTCTGCTCAGCCCTGACAGCCCACTGCGATCCCTGAACACTGCTTGTTTGTATGTGTCTATGTATCAGTGAACGCCTGTGCTTGTTTGTGTGTGTGCGTGTGTGTTGGCTGTGTATATATTTGTCTCTCCCTAGCACCTCTGTGTCCTTGCTAATAGCTGAGTGGACTCCCTGCAGTCTCCACAGGCTGTACTGTGATTATCACCACTTACTTCTGCACCCACACAGATACACACACATGCACACGGACATCGTATGATAGACACAAATGTCAACGCTAGTATATATACACACGCACAGCAGGGTAATCCACATATTTTCCTTCAGGAACATATTATATGCAGGTAAATGTAGAAAGTACAGAGCATTTACAGAATGTGAACAAGTACATGTATGTTGTCGGGTACATGTGTGCCTTTCTTTACACCATCATCTATGTGGCTGTCCACGTGTGCAGCTCTGTGTGTGTGTAAATCTTCACAGATCTGCGTGTCTATATCTGTACACTGCTATGTGTGTGTGTGTGTGTGTGTGTGTCCCTGCAGCATGTCTCAGCTCTGCTCCAGCAGTAAATGAGTATGTCAGTGCAGCCCATGTTAACTGTTGACACACTAATTTACTGTGGCTTCCCGTAAGACCTGCTCAGTAATATGGCTTATTGATGAGGCCACAGGGAGTGTGTGTGTTGTATGTGTGTTGTGTGTGTGTTTGCATTGCGGCGTGCTTGTGTACCCACAGCGGAGATGAAATATCTGCCAGACCACAGATAAATATGGTCAGTCCAGCGGTGATGTATGCACACATAAATATTTACTCTCCGTGTATAAATGTCTGCTGAGACACTAGCTGTGGGTCAGGTGAGGAATGAAACGTGTGAATGTTATTTTGTTTGTATATAGGGGGTATGTTGTTATGTAGAATATGTTTTCCAATGATTTTATATGTCAAACTCTGTATTTGCTCTGCATTTTTGACATTAGAAGAGGAAACATGATCCGTGGGCTGAGAGAGATCTTGAACAGGAAATTGGACCGTGGTGAAAAACTGGACAAATACAGCCACTGCGGCGTCCCTGGAGTCTTGAGGTGTCAACAGGTTGACACTACACACACTCATACACAGGTAAAAAAAATATCTGATACACCGAAGAGAGCTTCCAACTATGCACTCAGACAGACATCTTTTAACTCTCTGACATGCAGACACATACACAAACATTTATTCATAGGCACACACACACACACACACGCTCACATATGCGAAGAAGTGAGGAGAGGTTGATGGATGCAGAGCTGCTGGTCCCTCTGAGATCACCGCATTCTCCATGTGCCATTAACCTCAAAGATGGATGAAGGGAGGGAGGCGGAGGTAGAGTGGTAATCAGGAGGATCGAGAGAAATCTCTCCGGGACTGTAACGTTTTGGTGATTACTTTGGATGTACCAACATTACTGAACCTCATGGCAGCCTGAATTGATAAACTATGTGTGCACACACACACACACACACACACACACACACACACACACACACACACACACACACACACTTTGTTAACGTCAAAACAAACTGTACAGCAGGAAGTTAAATGAGTATTTTGATACTGTTTAGTAGTTTTCTAGAGGTGTTGATTCTATGGGTTAAGATGGTTGAGAAAATACAGTAGCCAAAGCTGATTCATCATTCAATATTTATAATTACTGTAGGAATCATTAGAAACTGAAACTGTGATGAACAAGGTAAAAGAGACCAGTGACTTCCAGCAAAGACTCCTTATGTTCAAATAGCACAGTTTCTGTTCATCAAGATTTAGGTTAAGGTTATTAGTAATTTGAATCCACTTCCTCCTGCTGTAGAAAAGTAAAGCCAAAATATCCTGGATATGGCCGCTACCATCTTGCACTAGTGATGTCATTTGGAGCCAGCGTCTGTGCAGCAACGATATCCGCAGTAAAGCCACCAAAACACCCATCTGACAAAAATGAAAAACAGCTTCATGCATGGGGGGTCTCAACTCTCAAGACAGTTGGTCTGCATCGCTTAACTCCCAAAAGTGAATCCCACTTGTCCCCTGGAGGGACAGAAAGGGGGTAAAGAGAGTAGAGAATGACAATGTGTGGAGAGAAGAGAGGAAATGAAATGAAACGAAACGAAAAGGACACAAATGGTTATGAGGAAAAAATGGTGTAAAATAAAGAATGAGTGAACAAGGAAGGAATCTTTAGAAATGAACAGGTGGCACGAATGACAGATACTCAACAGAGACAGTGCTGAAATGAAATGAACAATAAATTAAAAAAGCGATGAAATGAATTAATGAAAGCATAAAATCAGTCATCACATCGACTGAACAAGAGAGTGTCATAGTGGATGCAGTGTGTTGGCGAGGTGTGGACAGGGCCAGTAGTGCTTGTCGACAGGCCAGCAGACAAGTTCTTCCCCTGACGCAGAGCGAGGATCACCTTACCCTCTGCTGGTTTCACAGCTCTGCTGCAGCACAAACACGCACTCGAAAATGTTTTCATATGAATGCATTACTTCTCTTCATTCAATGGCTGAACCCAGATAGTGTTAGGTAAGAAATAAAACTAACCTTGGCACACAGGGGATCATGCAACCTGTGGAAAACTGGGCAGTTAGTCAAGACATTGTAGGTCAAAAGATGAGCACACAACCTCTGAGTAGAATATCATCATCTTACAAAATGCATCATTGTAATGCAAAGTTAAGATATCTGACAAGAGTGGCATCTCATAAATAGCCCTGCAAATTCATGCACCACTGTAATACTGAAATTTGCAGGTAGTTTTCATTGAGGTGGAAACACTGTGAGCACAAGCAGCATTTCTGCCCATTTGCCTATACTGGATTCAGAGTAATGTCAGTGTTGACTTCTGAGAAACCAAGTCCACTACTTGGCAAGCGGAAAAGGTGTGATGGATTAGCATATCCTAGTTTCACAACATACTGTTGCAAGTTAGACAGAAGAATGCGTGAAGGGAAAGTCCAGAAGGCTTGGGTCCATGTGGCTTGGTGTGAATTCAGAAAGATTCGCAGAGGTTATTGCTGACTCTTCCTGTCCAACGTCTCCCTGCCAACTTGCGGATACTTAGATTCGAGATTCTTTTTTGCACCCAGCATGCTCTTGTTCCATGTGAGACCAAAACCTGAACTAGAATTTGTATTATTTCACTTCAGTTAAAGGAGCAGATTTTTCTCTGTGGATTAAAATAATGGGAAAAAAAAAATGTTAATTTTCAGAGAAAGGTTGTGTGTGGTTCCTAGAAATTCGACAAATTTAACACTAAAAGATTTACACAATTTGCTGTTCAACATGTCAGGTGGATTTCTCACAGAGCAGTGCATCTACCTGTTCTCTATGGGTCAAGATAATAAATTTCTAACAGCTCGCTGGAATGTTACATTGATATTAGCATGTGATTGCTCTGTGCTACTTGACAGATTCCAGTTGGCCGGGGTGGGTTTAGTTTCAGTGGAATGACACAGGACGAGGGGAGGAAGAGGGGTGAGAGGGACAGGTTACAGAGGTCATACGACTAGAGGGACCCAAGGAATGAGTAGGGTGACTGTGACTGTCTCTCTCTCTTACACACACACATGCACATACACACACTCAGACCTGTCATGGAAAAAGAAGTTAATACCTTCAGACCTCCAGAGATGTTAGGACACATCGGAGTGACAGTTTGATGGTGTGTATGTGCGCCTGCGTGTGTGTGTCACATGTCACTGTCCTGACCTGAGACCAGTGATTCACCTGCTTTCTGGTAATTGTAGGCGTGCTACCGTAAAAGTATAACTGATAATGATATGAGACTACAGCTTATCTACCTTCCTGCTTCCTTCACTCAGGACTGTGACTGCTGCAATAGGTAGACATATGTTAATGTTTAGGATTTGCCTGTTCTCAGAAAAGCTTGTGTCATAAAAGCGGCTATAAATAATTTCCACATGATGTAAAACAAAAAAAGCATCAGCACTCGTGTGATTTTCTTGTCATAAAAGAAAATGAGGTCTGTGAGGGATTTTCTTCCCACGAGATAACCCGGTGCACAACTTGATTTTCACTGAGCGGTCAATGGTGAGTTCAGCTGTGTCATTATGGCCGATATGTGTGTGCATCTGTGTGTGAATGTGTGCAGGGTGTGTCCTGGGAAGGCAGTGCAACAGCCAAGGTTCGGTTAGTGTTCAGACCACAAGCTTTGGTGCTGTTACAGGCCCTAAAACACACCTCCCACTGACATCCTCCCTTTATTATGCTACTGAGAGAGAGATCCAGAAAGGAAAGAGAGGGAAACAGTAGCACAGTTTAAACAGTGAGTGTACAGAGATTAAGTTAGTATTAAAATGTATTTTCCCCATTAAATTATCCCCTGGCTATTTGTCATTCAACCCCATTTCTGTGTGTGTGTGTGTGTGTGTGTGTGTGTGTGTGTGTGTGCGCGTGTGTGTGTGTGTCAGCATTGTATTGCTGTCTATATCTTCCTCCCCTTATTTAGATTCTGTTTGCCACTGACCCATGTGCCCTTGGTAAACAGCTTTTTGCCCTGGCCTGCAGACAAGTGTGTGTGCGTGTGCGTGTGTGTGTGCATGAAGGTGTGTGCAAACTTTTGCACCCGCACCCAAGAGCTCAACCATTGTCAACACAAAGGGTGCTCTGCATGACAAGTAAATGTGTCTTTCACAGGAAACAAACACCAATTCAATTACCAAAAAGTATTTTTGGTAATTGATTACTATCACATTCATTTCCTCTTTAATTCATTTATAGATGCACATGGTCAGTGTTTCCGCTGTAATGCTGTAAACCAGCACCAGGCTCCTTTTAAAGCTCCCAGCACTACTACAAAGCTCATAAAGCTGTGCTGTGGGTCTCCTCTTTCTCTTTTTTCTGCCTTTCTTCTTTCCACCTCCCTCCTTTCTATTAAATACAGGAGACAGAGAGAAAAGTGAAAGAAAAAGAAAAGGGAGATGAGGGGAGAATAAGAGAGGAATAGAGAGAGTATCTGGATAGAGAAAGGAAAAGGAGTGGAGGGAAATGGGAATGAAATTTGGTATAAATGAATCCAGGGGAGCTACAGGAAGGCAGGAGAGGGTGAGGCAAAAAGAGAGAGAGGGAGATGAAACTGCTCTTTAATCAGTGAGGGGCTATATGGAGGCGGGCCGAGGTGCCTACTGTAATCCGATACACGCTCGCGCGCACGGCGTGCACGCACATCGAGACAGGGGACTGAGTGAGCAGTCCTACTCGCTGCCACAAACCCGGCGGAGATCGGAGGGGAAGGAGCGCACTGCCGGAGAGACAGAGACATACACTGAGCGTGGAGGAAAGAGAGAGAGAGAGAGGGAGAGAGAGAGGGGAGCGGACATAGAAGAGCGTGTTCCAGCGAGGAGACGCACAGTTTGCAAGAGGAGAGCGCAGAGGCTGCACGTTTATTTTTTCCCGATCAGTTTTACGCACGCACGCCGGAGCTGCCTCTTCCAGGAGATCTTGTGTTATCTTTTGCGCAAGAACGCACTGATATATGGACAGTAAATTAAGAGGATACTCGATAGGAACATGTTTTTGCTTTCTTAATCACATGTGCTTTCACCAAGTAAATGCGCAACTGGGAAAAAGAACCAGAGCAAAAGATTTGGGGATATTTTATCGTGACGAAGGGGGAAACACTCATGTTACTTTATTTCAGGTTTTAACAGTGGTTTGCTTGTGTTTCTGTTGGTTCCTGGTGGTTTCAACCAGTGATTTCTACTTTCTTTGAATTTTATAATTTGTCTATCCAAGAGTGTGTCGACGAGGTTCATATTCCCACGCGCCTAGAGACTGACAGGGGGACACAGTGCTGCCGACTGTGCGCACCGCAATGGATTTTGAGGCTTTAAAGATGTGTTTAGGGTAGATATCGCGCTGATTTTGGATCACTTTGCTCAGATTAGTTTGTCTTTAAAAGCACACGTGGACAGAGCTCGTTCAAATCGTGTACAAACAGTGTTTTACCAGCGCGATATTCTTGGAGAGCCCGGTGAACACAACCCGGCATTTGTGGTGGATTTTGGTCACTACTTGTGTTGCGCTTCAAAGAAACTGAGAACTGTGGAAAAGGAGAAGGAAAGGGGGACTTTGGACTGCAGCTGTGTCTCAGATATACAGAATAAAACCACAAAGGAGGAGAGAAGAGGTGTTTTTTTTCTTCACATCCGAGGAGAAAAGATGGATTTATTCCTATGGCTCTGTGGATGTTTACTGGCTTTTCTCTTGCCTTCAGCAGTCAAAGCAGAGGAAGGAGGTAAGTTTGACACTTTTGCTGCCCGCTCAAATCACACTGTCACATGTAGGTGTTAAATGGGAATTAAACCGCCTTTTTGAGAGAACATTTCCCAATCCACATCACAAGTACTGAGGTTATTAAACACATTAGAGATGGAGAGGTTCGTTTAGGGAAAGAGGTGTGACCCCGTCAAACCAAACCGCGTATTGAATGTAAAAATTAACACTTTGGATGAACCACAATCATTACGCACCTGACTACAGAGGCAGCCTTCACTCCCGTTCATATAATGCCTTGATACTCATAGTGCCGAGGGACCCTGATTAGTTCACACTTTGGAGGGAGATCATGCTACGGGATGTCCTGTATTTTAACTCTCATTGACCCATCTCGCACCAGAGGTGGAAAGTAAAATAAAAAAAGTGAATAAACAACTTGCAATGAGCACCAAAACTACATCAGTTATTATTTTCCTCTATCAAAACCTCACCTAATTACCTGATAGACGTTTGCGTTATGGTTACCTCTTGATGTCGCCCGTTTCTATACGTGGACAACTTTCTAACATAAGTATTATCATCCCCGGCAACGTTTTCATCGCCCCACTCCACTGCTGCTTTCACTCCGTCCTATATAAACTGAGGGATGCTGGCGAGGTATCAATATTGATTTTTGTCTCCTTGAACAACATCTTAAACATGCGATGGATTTTAATCTGCAGTTTAATCAATGACTGTTCTCATGAGAGCTCTTCAATAATGAAAAATCACTATAATGGTTCTGTAATATTCCTACCGGGACTAATGCCAGTGCCAGGCAGCGCTGCTCGGTGGAGTTAACAGTGACTTTATCGCGCTTGTTATATCTCATAAGGTGTCACTTTGATGCAGTCTTATATCATTCCTTGAAAGACCTTTACCTCGAGGCTGGTGTGTTCACGCAACAGGGTAACCCTTTTTCTATTGTCGATTGTGCGCTGAATCTGACCGGGCTTCTGTCTCCGTCTGTCGGAGGCCAGCACCGGCGCTCCGGGCGCATGGAGGTCCGAGGCTGCGGAGCTCTGTCACTCCCCAAGTCCGTGTGCGCGGAGGGTAGCTGCGTTCTGCTGTGAGATACGGTATAAGCTCTGCGATTTATTCTCAATGAAAGGTGGCAAGGCAAAAGAGTACGCTTATTGCGCTGGTATAATATCGCAGGTCTTTGTCTTTGGACATTATGTGTGCGTAAACAAAAGATTTTTACGCACAGTGCGAACACAAGTAAACGCCTTTTATCACCGATCTTCTCTGCTGCACAGAATAGAGAAGTCCCCTGGTCGAGTTGGTAAAAACGAAACCCACATGTGGTGACTCTAGGTCAGTGCATCAATACTTAAATTAGCTGTTACGCGGCTACAGGTGTGCGTTTATGGGAAACTTCAAGTGTCTCAAGCAGTGAGAATTAAGAGGCAGCACTAGTTGTTTAACAAACCAAATGAGCTTTGAGAAATGACCATGTGTGTAATACTTAACAGTGGGTATCTGCTTCCTTTCACTGATTTAGAAGCAAATCATCTATTTTTGTGATCTTTAATGGTTTCTCAGAACTGCCTGTGAAAGATAATATATATTTTATATTCCACCTCAGGGCCTATTTTCTGCATTGAGATATTTCTGTGTGAACTCAATTTACAAAAGAGGGAACTGAGAGAGGGCAGCTGTAGAAAAGTTGGTTGCATTCTAGGTTTTATTGGTTTAGGGCTTATTCAGGAGGCTAGCCGGGGCTTTTGCAGATCTCATGACTTGGATTGAGTGGCCCGTCTGCCAAATGTTGTTTTGAAGAAAAAACAGAGAGCACAGAGGAGGCATTCTTTACAGAACATCACACTTAACCTCTGATGTGACAAGATACGTGCCGACGGGGTGATTTCACCTCTGGGGGTTTAGATCTTCACAAATATTGATTACTGCTGACACCGTATGTAAAATCTATAGTATTTCCAAGACTGTCCTATCTAGACATGACAACTGGTCATTTGATCAGCCATTTAAGATGGTCTATGTATACATTCACCACCAAAGTAGGAAGTGTGGTGCCTCAGACACCAGAGACCGCAGTTTCTCTTCCATCTTCTACACTCGTCATTGCTTTTTTTAAACATGACCACAATCTTTCCTTGGAACCAAGTGGTTCTGCTTTTAACTATGATCATGATCTGTTTCCCGAAGATGACACTTTTTTACAACAACAATGTATCTGTTGATGGCAGATTAAAAAAAAACAAAAAAACATTTTTTTGGGGAACTCCCTTCAGCTCAGTTTGAGATCTCTCCGCTGGTACCCTGAGAACCACTGGAGCAGACACACACATGCTCAGCAGTAAGCTATGCAGGATGAAGCTTCCTCAGCAGTAAACTTTTACAGATGCCTCTGCTCTGCTGTCTCCGGAGAGATGAGCAAGGAAAGCATAGTGAGACTAAGAAGTGTGTGTGTATATATATATATATATATATAAAGAGAGAGAGAGGGAGCGATAGAGGCAGGAGGGAGGGATGGAAGCACAGGCTGAGGAAGTAACAGAGACAGTAACAGGCAGAGGGAAGCTGCAAAAAGAAGTGAGCGAAACGGAAGAATGATTTTTAGCCTCGCTGTTTGATCCTGTTTCTTCATTCCGTTTGATCACAGCTGTGCCTGCAAGGGAGATAAACGGACATAATTGGCCACTCAAGACCAGCTGTCTGCCTCTATAGTGTCTCTGCTGAAATATGCTGGATGATGAAACAGGCTCACTGTGATGCACAGTGTGAGGAGTAGAGCTAGCAGTGGGGTGACTTGCCCACAGGTATGCACTAAGGACTGGTTGTTTTTGCTGGCTGCAACCAATCCAGTGTGATATGAAAGAAACACGGGGAACAGAGGGGAAGACATTTGTTGTCCAGCTTTTGGGGTGAAAAAGTCAACTCCACCTACATATATATAGAAAAAAGTAGTTTTGCATAGTTTCAAGGCTGACTAATGCTACAAATGACTGCATCTTGACTGTGCAGTATGACTGCATGAGCCAGAACAGGCGTGCTTTCATTTGCTTTTAATTGTCAGGTCATTGTGCTGCAGAACTCAAAAGACTTTTGCTGCTCCATGCACACCACGTATCCTGGTTGTGACCAGGCTTTCTAATGCATTAGTTATTTTCTAGCCTCGAGCTTTTGCCCCACATCTAACACAACCTGGTGCTGTGTCGCCCCGTGGGGGCCGGCTTGTAATAATTAAATGTTACATTGATGGAGGTCATAATGCTTTGTAAGCTTCAATTGGCCATCAATAAAACAAACCATCCATGTCATTTGTTCCCACAATGGGGGTTATACCCTTTTTTAGCTGCCTCCATAATGAATCGACTCACTGCCTCTAACACAGTCGTTCTGTGTAATTACTTTGCGTTTAAAAAGATTAGTTATTAGCCTGGAATATTACAGATATTATATTCTATAAATACATGTTTAACCGTATTTGTTCCTTTCACTGTAATCTCGTGTTTCCATGGATAATTACTCAGTGCATATGAAGACTGGCAAGCGTACTTGAGAAAGGGCTAGAAATACATCAGCGTATTATGGTAAGTCAAATAACAGAGTAAGAAAAAAAGTGAGTGAGTGAATGCTCAATATTAGAAGCAAAATGTATTGCAGCTGGCTATAAAAAGAAGGGGCAATTAGTGCCTCTGAAATCAGCTCATCCATACATATTTGTCTCAGTATTTCCCATATCTCCTCGTAATTTCCTATGATTGTTCCCTCCCCCATGCGAGTCGTTCTTTATTACTGCTGTACTATCAGATGTGTCAGATGATTTGCTGATACACAAGGCCAGGAAACACTTTGCTAATGTGGCTGGCAAACTTTAATCCCAATAAAGCACAATGAAGCAGTGAAAAGAGAAAGTGGAGGGGGAAGAGAAAGAGATGGAGAGAGCAAGGCATCGTGAGCATTTGGTAGTGCAGAGGAGAGGGGGGAAAGGGAGAAGCAGAGAGGGAGAGAGCATGAGAGGGCATTAGTGAAATAAGAGGAAAGCAGCAGAGTGTGAAGCAGTAGTTGAGTGGAGCCACCTGCAGTAAACCAACCCAGATTTATTCCTCCCCTCTGTCGAGCACAGGAGGGTTTCTGGCCAAGGTAAAGTACATTATTAATAAATACTCTGATTGTAATATAGGCAGAAGACTTCATTTTCTAAATAATTATCCTGAGAATGAAATTACACTATGGTAGAGGGGTTCATTTGGCGTATACTAGATAGATATATCAGTGTAATAGCTTGGAACAGAGGCTATTTTCTTGAAACCACAGAACAAACCAGACAAATTTGTTCACAAAGAGGGCGTGCAATTTGTTCAAGAAAACCTCTCGAGCAGTCCCTCTGCTGTGAGGGTTAGATTTAAACTTTTTTTGTATGTGATAACTGAGTGTGCTAATCTGTGGCAGGTGACACTTTCCTGGAGACTTTCTTCCAAAACTGATTTCGTTTTAATTATCCTGCAGGTAGCAGGTGTTTTCCACCAGGTTTTAAGGATTAAGGGTTATCCTTCATTCATCCAGGCATTCAGTCTGCTGTGTTTTTCCATTTTCTTTTTTCTTTTCAGGCTAATCTCAAGAAAATAGATTCAAATTAGCCATACAACTTTAAAAAAAAAAAAAAAAAAAGAAGAAATTTGGCATTTAAATGAGGGAACATTAGTCTTCCTGTCATTAGAATAATGGTGGTTGAACAACAGAGGGGCCAGTCGACTGACATCAACAAGCTAGTTTGCAGTGAGCGAATAAACATTAAGCAAATTAACCCTCGGCACAGTCTCTCTCGTCTGTAAAAGGGAAAGGACAATTAGTGGGTCCAGCAGGATGTTCTAATTACAGTTATCATGTCATTAGTAAACTGTTAGTATTCTAGTGTCTTCATTGGCCATTGGTAATGACTGGAGTAATTAGAGAGGAAGGGGAGATCAGTGTGTGTGTGTGTGTGTGTGTGTGTGAGTGTGTTCTTGGTTTTGCACACATGTGAAGAACAAATGTCCTCAGAGGGAAGGGGAGATCATGGACATCCTTCAAATGAGGACATTTGCTGGTCCTTGCTTCTTTTCAAACCATCATCCTCACAAAGAAAAGTGTTAGTGTGTGTTTTTGTGCGTTAAGCTGAGCCTTCTGTGTCCTCAGTAGTCCCTCCAGAGCAGTGCCGTGCGAGGCCACAGGTTGTTTTCTTTTTTTTTCTCCCTCCCTTCACGCTGAATCATCCTGTTGTTTTCCTCTTTTCATGGCACTTCACCTCTCCTTTAATAGCGCACTCTGTCTCTTTCTCCACACCTCCCCCTGTCAGTGTTTTCCCTCGCTCCGATTAGGAAACCTCCCTCACCTTCTTTTTCGCCCCACTTTGCACGGTGGAAAATCTTTTTCACCCTTTCATCCACAGTTTTTTATACTCTTGTCTAGTCTGTCTGACTCTGTCAGTCTGTGCCAATCTATGTTTTCTCATCCTTGTTCTCTCTGCCTGTGAGAGAATAAAGCTCAACTGTTGGAAATCCATTCACATGGTTTGTTAGTGACTTCATTCATACACATCTTAAAAGGCTTATGTAAAGAATTAGGTAGGCTGCTTTTACATTTGTTTTTAAGGTTGCTTAAAGGAATATTGCACCAACAAAATGATCATTTGTATATCAATTACTCACATTCTGTTACGCTGAATTTGTAAAGAAAACTTTGTTTTTCTCGAACGAAGAATCCAAAAACTAAAAAGAATTCTTGATAAATTAAAGTTCAAGGGGGCCACATTTAACAGCAGCAAAACTATATCAAGACGTCTGTTATTAAACTCTCACACGACTCCTGCAGTATAATTAGAAGTCTAATTTATCCTGTCATGTGTTCAGTACTTCCAAGCACATGCAATTTTGCTCAAACGCTACTGTTTAAAACACTTCTGCATATGAATGGCGGGCCTGGACAATCACATGCGTTTGAATGCATCCTACTGAGCAGAGATCAAATGCACACACTTGTCCTGGCGCACTACTCGTCCACCTGTGAGGCTCTGCAGAATGTTTTATATAGTAAAGTTTTAGCGAAGATACATGTGTTTGGGAAGTACTGAGCATACGACTCAATAAATGACACTTAAAATTATACTGCAGGAGTTGTAAATCTCTGCAGGAGTTATGTGAGAGTTTTTAAACAGATGTTTTGATATAGCTTTGCTGTTGTTAAACACGGCTCCTTTTACCCAGATTCATCAAAAATTTTCTGTTTTTGGATTCTTCGTTCACCATAGAGACATGCAAGAAAAACCTTCTTTTTTCTTTTCTTTTTTCGTTTTCTTCACAAATTCAATGTAACACAGGGTGAGTAATTGATCTACAAATGATCATTTTGTAGGTCAAGTATTCCTGGGGATAGACAACATTTGAATCCTTCTTATCAACACACAATCTTTACTTAATCAACTCTTAAGTATATAAAGATGAGTGCAGTAAAACCTGAAGACGCAGCTTGGGTTGTGTGTGGATGTAGTTGATAAGAGTATTATTTTCAGCATTCTTTTGAGATAAGATTCTGAGGTAGACGTGCCCAAATTACTTTTCAAGATGCAGCAACCTCCTATACCAATACCTGTTTATTTCACCTTTTCTTATATAGATTGGCTGAGCATATAGGCCCTTCAACAGCAAGGCTGTGTTAACCCGAAAACTGAGGCAGGAACATGCAGAGTTATGCACTGAATACAGCGTAGCACTTGACCTCATGTTCAGTGTTATGATTAAAGTTAAACTTGAACAGGAATGCATAAACGCAATGTCAAGTGATAGTAACGCCGAGGCCCTTTCAAGGCTCTTGTGATTATAGCTGATGGTGAGAGACTGTCCTTACAAGAAAAATGACAACTCAGTCATTTCAGCAAATGACACATTTACGTTCCAGTCACAAAGCCCTCCAGCGGCTGTAGTAATTATGACAGGAGCAAATGGAAAACTGTCATATGGCCTCTGCATATGGAGGAGGTCAGGCCACAGCATTGTCACATCATAAAACGGATTTATATTTCAACAGTGATTTGTTACGGTTTTGGAAGGCATAGACACATGATGTCCTCCCACTGATAGAAGGGGCACAAATAGCTTCTATGTGTCGTGGACAGACAATGTATTTTGACGTTTAATTTGTAGGCACTGTTGAATTTGTGTTGGTGGTTTAGTTGTCCGCTTTGGTTGATCAGTAATCCAGCTGTGGCAGTCTGATATGTCCAAAACCAATTCTTTTAACCTACAGCTCCTCCTCTCTAATCTTACTTTAACATTATATCCAACTTTTCCTGTTACACTTTTCTTTTTTGTCCCCTTCCTAACACTCTTCTCCTTCAGTTAGCTTTCCACTTCTTCACTGTTACACTGTTATTGATCTAAAATCTTTCTCTGTATCTTCCTTTGTCCACTGTCATATTCTGGCTCTACTCACTAAAGCCCCATAGATCAGGTGGCGTCTGTGCTCCTGAGTTGAGAAGCTTGTTCTCATGTCAGTTCCTTTTCTGTGTCACACGCTCATCCTTCTTTTTTTATGAGTCCTTGTCTCTCTTCTCCTCTCTCTGCTTTCCCATCACTTCTTTTGTCTCTCCGATCCTTTGTAGTCCTCCGCCATCCCTCTCTCTGCCTTACACAAACACACACACATAGTCTTTTCTCTCTGTAGTTTTCCACTGTGGCTTAATGCAGAGCACCTGGAGAAAAGCACTACCCCACCTGTTTGTGTGTCAGCGTATGAGTGTGTGTGTGTGTGTGTGTGTGTGTGTGCAAGAGAGTTGCATTTTCTGTCCAGTGAGCTTTTCGGAGCTGCTGACTTTCTCTTTTCAGATGATGAGAGACAGATGTTCTGGCATTATGCTCTCTTTCTTTCTTGCTTTCTTTCGTCCTGCTCTACCTCCTTCTCCCTTTCTTTCTCTCTCTGTCCATTCCCGAGGTTTCCCAGGTTTCAATGACTAAAAGCTCCTTGGTTCTGATCCAAAGAAGACATTTCAGCCTGTTATTTTCAGTGTTTCTCATATTCCCGGAGTCACACAAAAAGCTTTTTGCTACAAATGTATCTGTATTTCTGCCGTTTAAAGTAACAACACCTAAAGTGTTTTGTGAGTGCTCCATGATATTGGAACCGAGCCGTCCCACTGAAAATGCATTGTAAACAGAAAAGAATGCATAGAAATCAATGGGGAAATTAGCATTTACTTTCCCTCAGGCTTTGATACAGATGGTCAGAGTATATTGATTGTTAAATTCGGGGATCTGTTTCCAACAAGGTCACAATAATGAAAATGTGAGCCTGGCTGTACTGTTTGAATATCTGGGGCCAGTGTTGGTGGATAATAAGTTGATCTGCCAAATAATAGCTTCACTCTTAACAAGCTCTCTAGTTAGCTGGGTTAGACACTTTCTCTCTCTCATACACAAACACTTGCTAAACCTTTAAGGCTTTCATTATTAGCTCTGGCAAGTGGAAATGAATGTGGAATATGGTCCAATAGCAAAGTTCTCACAGACTATTAAATGGATTGCGACAGGCTAAAAAATGTCTCCTTAGAGTAGATCAGACTCTCTACTCAGAGGGAAAATGAATCTGTGAGAGAGTTTAGAAACAGGGTCAGAAATTTGCATTTGGGGCCAACAAACAATGATCTAGTTCAATTTTGCAAAGCAGCTCCACACAAACACACACAGTGTGTGTGTTTGTTTTTCTACATGTTTGAGACTTTGTGCAATAGTTTGTGTGCCCTTCAGTGTGCGTGTTGCTGTGCATGCAGGTTTTTATTGCATTTCCGTATGGCTGCATCTGTGTGTGTTGAAGTGGGGAAAAGTTGCTGAATGGGTGTTATCAGGATGCAATACTGAACGTGGCAGAGAGACATAAATAATGCAGTGACCTGTCTTATATCCCTGCTTGACTGTTTAGCACCGTTTACTGCTGCTTATTCCCAGTGTGTGTGTGTGTGTGTGTGTGTGTGTGTGTGTGTGTGTGTGGGTGGTCTGGATTCAGTGATGTCTAAGCCAGAGGGGGAATAAGCGATGTTCAGCGGTTTGTATTTGTGCATTTTGTTGTGAATTTGTGGTCTAAATACAACCTCTCTGTGAAGATCGCACATGCTGATGTGGTTGGGAGGAATGCTGTCTTGTGTGAAGTCTGGGGTCAAGACGATGGATGTGTGCGTGTCTGTAAGGGACAGAGAAAATGGTTGTGTTTTGATGTGGTGCTTCCGTTTCATCCTACGTTAATATTGGCTCTTACACTATACGACCTTTTTTGACCTGACAAGGATCTAAGTAGGATTAAAACCCTGTCATTAATAAACTTTTGTGACATGTAGTGCAGGCTGTTTTTTTGATAGCCTTGCACCTTCGTTTGTGAGGATAATTACTCTCCTTCAGCTTATAAATGTAAAGGTACGAACTCATCACAGAAGTTAAAGCTACAGTTGATAACTTTAATGAAAATATTTTTTTCAACATATTTGCTGAAACTGTCACTATATTCTGAAAGAAGTACATGAAATCGATAATCTGTGACAAAAATCATGTCCCTCCTCCTCTTCCTACCGCCTCTACTGGCATTCGCTACAATCAGGCTGTGGCGCGGCAGCAACAACCAACGCAGCTGTCAATCATGTCAATCAGTGCTCATGAACTGCAGTCAAACTAGGCAGTGCTGATCAAATAAGAATCAAGATTCTGTTACTGCATTGCCTATTTCTCGCCTCAAATGCTTTCAGAAACGTATTTTAGTGTACAGATCAGCTGTAGCCCATGTAGCTCAAAATGTTCTCATTTTACAGCTAAACAGTACACTAAAATATGTCTCTGAAAATACCTGAGTTGAATAAAAGGCAGTAACAGAATCATGGCAGTTTCAGCAAATATAGCAAATATAGAACGCCTTGAGGGAGTTTCTTCCACTTGGACTCATTGATGAACTGATACGATTTTGGTGGTCAAAGCTCACTGTGACCTCACAAAACATGTTTTGGCCTAACTAAAGTATTCATATGCTAATTATGATCAGACTCTTGTCTAAAAGGATAAAATGATGATTTTTATATCCAAAGGTCAAAGGTCAACCTCACTGTCACATCATAATTTGCTGCAAAAACACTTTTCTGGCTTTTCTTCTGTGATTGTATTGATCATCCGTGCTGTCAGGTTGAAGATGGTTGTGAGGCATCCAATTTTTTAAATATTTTTTATACCTTATTTGCAGCAACATCCATATTTAAAGCATTGTCAGCTGTCACGGCGACATGTGAGTCTGGACAGATATGGATGTAAACTGTAACTTGACTGCAATGCGAAGGCATACAACCTCGAGACTGTGATTGTAGTTTATAAAAGTTACCAACTGTAGCTTTAAGGGCAGAGTCCAATATGATGCTGCTCTGAAGGATTATTGTGGTTCATTACACTTTTTTAAAATCGTTGGCCATCATTTTGTCATTGGCCATGATAACATTTACTTACTTACAATTAGATCTGCAGCAACTCCATAGCAAAGTCTGACAGGTAAATGATGTCCTAAGACTCAAAGAAGCTGTAATGCTCTTCTTTTCTTCCATTCTTCCGTTTCCTGTCATCATCTGTTTCTGTTCAGCCTCACATCTCTTTTGCTTCATTTCTTTCACTCTCTATAACAGTCTCTCTCTCTCTGTCACTTTTACCTGTTTGATAATTCCTGACATGAATTCAGGCTTTTCCCCCAACTCAGCATCTCCTCTGTTCTGACACACACATACACAGACATTACACTTTCTTCCCAGCATGCAGGTCAGGCTGCTGAAGAATACAAATGAGTGCTGCTATAGATTTACTTTTGGAAGCTGTATTCATACAGTTTCTGGGTAAATAGGCATAAAGCTGGCAGATAACTGTCCTTCCTGAAAGAAAAATGTTTCACTACACTGCAGTTTCAGTACACTGGTCTATCACCGCGGGGACTCCACAGTATAATAACTGATAAGCTCAGCCTCAGCGTACTTTTAATGTGTGTAATGTATATGTGTGTGTGTGTGTGTGCACACATGCATGAACCAAATAAACAATATCAATATTCACAAAAAATATGTTTAGTGGCATCTCGTGCAACAGGATGTGATGCTATTAATGCACATATCACCTTAGTGTGTGTCACTTCCTGCCCCGTTTGCATGCGATAGTCATTGAATGACTGTGTGTGTCCAGAGACTGATAGACCCTTGAGGCAGAGCAGACACAATACTTGAGGCACACACAGTGTCTGCCTCTCTATCACACCAGCCTTATTCATCAGACACTTGGAGGTGCTGTCTTTATCGTCTGAACACCAGAGGTGAAAATAGGATAGTGGAGGAGAGGGTAGCTAGTCTCAGTGAAAATATCAAAAATGCATAAACAGACAAAGAAAACTAGCACATTTCATAAACAGGGAATATAAGAATAATGTTGATAAATGTATAAAACCTAGACACCTAGCCTCATGTTTTTATTGCACTTGAATGGCTTAGATTGTACAGGTGTTCATGTTATTTTGTCCATCCCCAGTACTATTTATCCACTGGTTGGTTAAGGAGGCAGAAAGCAGGTTTTGAAGGGGGGCTGAATCTAACAAAAACACATTTATACTCTTCTCATTTTAAGACTTATCCCAACTAACTAGTAACAACAGAGTCCCAAGCAAAAGCTTATTAATCAGCTACATTGCTCTTCATGTTTCCCCTCTCACATAGTCTCAGCACATCCCGGATTTTTCGTTAGAGTCAGAGCTACGCCCGTGTGCTAAAAGTGGTGTTTGGCTGATGCTGCTGTGAGATTCCAGAGTGGTTAAACACTAATCCAGGTGGTGCTGAGATGAAATGCGTCTGGCCGGGTTACACAGGCCTTGTAACTCTACTCCTGTATTACTGTATGTCACCAGGGAGATTGGAAACAGATAGGAGGAGATAGACATGACTAGTTGGCTCACAGCATGACAGAGGAGGGAGAGACAGGCGGAGGCAGAGAGATAGGAAGAGATTCAGAGGGGGCGATCACTAATTGTTTGCAGGCGGTGTGAGGTAGACACTAGATATAGATGCCAAAGTGCCAATCACTGTGTGTACTGTGTGCTGAGAGCTGACCTCCACTTTAATCCTCCCTTGCTGACTCTTGAAAGTATTATGCATCAGTTTCTGTGCATATTTGCAACCATGCTAAAAAAATTATGTATGCTGCATGTTTGTTTTACCTTCCCATGTGAATTTGTTTTGAAGATGGTGTCTGATAAAGTGTTTATGCTGTGCATGTGTGTGTTAATGTTTGTGTGACTCCTCTCAGAGTAGGTTTACAGTAGCCGGTCTATTTATAGTGTTAAAATATGTCGTGTTCTGCTGAGTAGTTTGACTTGGCTATGTCACCCCACTCAGCACAGTGGCAATAAATAAAACGTCACATAGCACAGCGGGCTAGACGGTGGCACAGACCAAGAAGTTACCCAACTTCTTCATAATTTTTTTCTTTTCTTTTTCTTTTTTCTTTTTTTGTTTTGTAATGAGGCAGGTTTCTTCAGGGACATTTGGCCCTGATTGAAACAATAATATAAGCCGTCAGGAGCTTGATTGTGAGTTTGTTTTTTCTCTCATAAACAGGAAATTATCTAAGGGGTTGCTCACCGGCCAAATTCTTCCCAGCAAGCAGCCGACATTCACAGATGCTGTTTTTATTAGCATAACCTGGTCCATCGTGGCCATCACATTGCCCAAAATATTTATTGAAAATCCATCTGCTTTGGTGCACATGTACGGTGCAATCACAGATATAATTCCTTGGATGAGGTCGATTTTTCAAAGGAGTGGTCTACTTAGCAAATTATATAACAAAAACAAAGCACTTGTTTTTTTAGTTTTTTCTCTCTACACTCAGGATATGACTTAAATAAGTCATTTTTCTGAAAACCAGACATCATATTATTACTTATTACTGGTGCAGTGTTACTTTGGGGGATGCTAAATGAACAATCTAACAACCCTGGTTCTTGAGTCTCCTCTGGCAGATGGTGGCTCATACTGTGTCATTATGTTGGAAGTGCTTGGACTTAACAAAGATGGTACTCAGTGTATCCACCATGATGGTTTAACTTACGTTGTGCAGATCTTAAACAATGGAGGAGTTCAGCTCAAGTAGAAAGTCTGCACAGTCCATCAAACAGGGCAGCCAGCATGGTGCACAATAGATGCCATAGATGTAATACAGTAGCGTTGTGTGTATGTGTGTGTGTGTGTGTGTGTGTTATGCTGTCGGGTGTCACAGATATATATGAGTTACCCATCTATGCCAGAGTGCATCTGTGGCATTGAATGAGGGGTATTGTTAATGACACGATGCAGACGTAAAACCGCTGACAAGTGGATCCGCTCTGTGACAGTAACTGTGGCATCTGGAGGGCTTGTTCACTCTTTGTGTGTCAGTGTGTCGGGCTTCGTGGGTCAGAATGGAGTCTTTGTATGTCATGATGCTGAGTTGACCTTTGACATCACATCCATAAAGACACATAGACACATGCGTCTTTGTTTCTCATATCCTGTGTCTGCAAACACAACTCTTATCTGCATTTTATCAGTTTGGAGCCGTCTTCGTAGTGTGAAATCATGCTTGATGAACAAATATGTGATAAAAAAAGAGTTTATAATGTTGACATGCTTCTGGTCAGCGATGATAAGAAAACAGCATTGACCCTGACGGTACTCTACACTTACATCTGCTGCTTTGAGGGAAGTTATTAAAGTTGCATATTGTTCTTGGAGGTTTATCTGATCAGTCTGCTTTCAATAATAATTTATCCCACACTTCCCTTTAAAAGTCTGCCCTTTATCCTCCCCTTCTTTTTTTTCTTAAATGTTTGTATTACAATGGGAAACACTAATCAATGACCTTTGTCTGATGTGTGAACTTGTGTTTTAACCTATGGAAAAATATTAAAGAAGTGCTTCACTGCTGGAATGATGGTCTCTTCATAAACCAGGGCTGTTTATGTGATAGAAAGATGCAAATACTTTTAAAATTGGTGCCACATGACCAGAGAAAATACAGAAAAAGTGGCATTTGCTTATACTCAAGAAGTAGAAAACCAACAACAACCAGAATGACCAATAACTGCTCCCGCTGGTGGGTGAATTAATGCAAGCTTGCTGTTTTGAAACAGGAAGCAATATGGTGGCCAGCTGGTAACAAACTATCTTGAATTACAGCTAGACTGTAAGCTAAAATATGCTTCGGAAATAGGTTACGCAGTAACACAATCTTGGTTCATATTTGCACTGCTTGATTTTGCAATTTGATCTGTGTTTGGTCTGAGTTTGAGAGAGAGAGACTGTCAGTGATGGCAGGAATATAAAACTGTGGAAGTACAATCTGTAGTTAGAGCAACAGCCCTAGAGCCAGCGAAAATCAGGGTAGAAGGGAGATCTGGCTGCTGGTAAGATGGAGGGAAGTTTGCCACAGTTCATTTACACATACTGCCCACACTGTTATGATACAAAGCTGGTTGAAAATTGTCAAAGCTTTCAGTAAGATTTCCTAAATAAACATGTTTCTGCATCTACATGACTTCATCTAACTTCCTGTTTCTCTGTCTCCCCATACAGCATCTGAGCCATGCGGTGGCTATTTAGATGCCAGCGATGCCGGCTACATCACCACCCCCGGCTACCCACTGGAGTACCCGCCTCACCAGAACTGCCGCTGGGTCATCACAGCACCCGAGCCTTCACAACGCATCGTCCTAAACTTCAACCCACACTTTGAGATAGAGAAACTGGACTGCAGGTAAAGACGGGTGGATGGATGGATTTTAAAAGCATGTGATGGGTGGCAAACAAAGAGATTTGGATAGCAAGGGTTACAAAGAGTGAATTAAGTGATGGGAAGAATAAAATAAGCTAGACTGCAACTAACGAAGGAGGGGAAGTGAGGCGATCTTGTGAAAACTAATTTTTCTCTCACTGTCTCTTTGGAGTTTCTGCCTCCACCAGCCTGTCTCAGTGTGAGAGTTGGTGTATTTGGTGTTGGTGTATTTGGTGAACTTCAGCCCACTCTCCTCCTGTTTTCTTTGGCTTTAGCTATCCCCATAATAATCACTCTGGGACCTCCCTTGGTCCCCTGTCTCTAATTATCAAAGTCTAATTACAACACATTCACTGTTCCAGGATGGTTTTCACACTTCGGAAGAATTAACACAGATTAGAGGATTTGGTGTCCATCATTGTTTTGGGCTGTTTGGCTTTAGTTGCATGGTAAGACTGAAAGAAAGGCAGGCCGTTCTGCAGCATGATATGAAAATACAGCAGACAGAGATCAAGAAAAACAAACAGGCAGGCTGGGAAATCATGGACAAAATGCTGGCAGGGAGATATGAGACTCGTTAAGAAGTGAACACACATTTAAGCTTGCTGAAAGAATGATAGACAAGCAGAAAGTTTGAATAACATGATAGTAGTAAAATCATTTTTTCATGGGTTACAAGGCACTTTGAGGAGGAATCTGAAATTAAAAACTATAAAAAAGTGATAAAAACACAACAAAATGGAAACATTTGAGAGAAGTGTAATATAAGTGAAATGTAGAGCCAAGTTCATATACAGTTAAAACGTCTCACTGGGCTTTTTGAGCCAGCACCTGCGATAGTTTCTGCAGAACAATCACTGTGATAAAGTTAACATATAATAATTGAGAGAAATTTAAGGCCAGGCCATCAAAAAAAGAGATCCCCTATCCACAGATTTCTAAAACAATGAGTGCGTTTACATGGACAGTTTAATTCCCTTTGAATTCGGAATGAAAGTTCATTCCTATTAAAAGTGATCTTGTAAACATCTAATTCGGAATGAAAATGGCCAATGAGATTGAAAATTCAATCCGATGTAAGGGGCTGGAATATTCAGTTTCTAATTCTGACTGAAAGAATTTCTCGCACTTGTATACACTCATTCCTCTTTAAGTTCATTCCGGTCTTTCTGCACATCCTCGTTTCCTTGCCCTTCTGGCGCGATGACGTATATAGCGTGCGCGACTCGTTGCACTAACCAGTCTCCATTCGCCAAAGCATGGTCTTCTATCTCCCTTCTCTGACCTTCTACCTCCCTTCTCTGAAGCATTAGCAGAACAAGGTTGTTGTCGTACTGCTGCTTTAAGAAAATAAGCAAAACAAGCCCGAAAAAGGCACTAAGAACAGCATCGTCAAGCATCTTATCTGGAACGAAGACTACAGTGTTTTCTTCCGGTAAACGTAAACATGTAACATCTGCCCCGCCCCCTATCCAATCAGAAACCTTCCCTGCCCCAAACCTTGCACGGACCTTGCACGAATAAAAGCGATTAAAAGGCGATTAAACTGATCTCCCGTGTAAACCCTCATTCGGAATGAATAGTTCCCATGTAAACTACCTGGAAAGACTTTAATTCCAAATGATTTCATTCAGATTGATTTCATTCCGAATGAGAAGCCATCATGTAACCGCACCCAGTGACTGTAAATCAAACTACTGGTCTTCCCTCATCTTCACAGGACTGCCATCACATGTATGAATGCATCCTAATGCATCCTACACATAGTAGACCACAGTCTAATGGACACCATGTGCATAAGGGGTCACAGATACAAACCCACTGCCACAGGCAAGAGGGCAGAAACACACACATACACACACAAGCACACACACTTATACTTTTCCCCCCTCTCCCTTTATTTCTCTGTTCCGGTGCTTTCCCGTCCAGTTATTAACATTTCAGCCGTATCAATTATAGATAGGTGAATTTCCCCACTCAGATGTACCGAAATCATTCAGACATTTCTTTGTTGGAATTGAAGCATCAATATTTCACCGGCCGGCTGTTTGTTGAAAGGCTGAAAGGTTGAAAAGGCCCACTGTGCTCTGCTCTGTTTTGCTGTACTTTCGCACTTTGCTGTCGAAATGAAAAACACACTTCTCTGTCTCCCCGTCCTCGTCATTTTTTTCCCAGTTTTACTCCACAGTTCTCATCCTCGGACCAGTGTTATTAAATGCTCGCTCCCTTTCTGTTCACCTCTCTCATTCCCTTCTCTGTTTTCCCATCTCCCCCTGCACTTCTTTCCTCCTTCTCTTTCAATTTCTTACATCCATTTAAAGTCCGGTAGTTTCCCAGGAGGGGAAAATCTGGTTGAACTGCTGGTAACAACAGGCTCTGATTTATTTATCATGCTATATACATACAGGATGTGTGTATTAGTGGTTGTTCTGTATTCTAAGTACTTTTGGTACATGTCTAAACATGTTCTCAGTTTCAGTTTTCAAGTTACTGTTAAACCAGTAGGAGCGAGATCTTTGCAGTGTTGGTGGTAACATCTCAAGTCTAATAGGCTGTTATTTACAAGTGTCCTACAGCGCAGAGTTATTTAGGTCTGCAGGCGCCCAATGCCTAGAGTGTATGTGTCTGTGTTTGTGTGTGCGTGTGTCTGCAGGGGTAGGCTGAAACTGAGCTGTTAGGTTCAGAGGGCAAAGAGGCCAAGGAGAAGAAGCAGAGTGTGCGTGCGTGCGTCTGTGGGAGGGGGGCAAACGTGCGTGATCACTCAGTGATTGTCAGCAGCAACTCTGACATGCACACACACACACATACCTACCTATGTCTCCGTCTCTGTCTTCATTTTTAGATGTCAAATGTTGTCTTGTTTGATCCCTTTTTTCTCCCTGTCTGTAATTTTTTCATTCAACATTTTTTCTAGAACCATCAGATATGGTAATAAGAACATTATCAATATTTTTTTTTTCTAAAACTTGTTAACTACAGCTTTGAGAAACAGAAAACTGCTGTAAATCTTCAGTTTATAGAGAGCGTGCACACACACACACACACACACACACACACACACACATGCATTTTGTTGAGACAAAGGAGTCATCTGTGTTTGTAGACAAAGACTACAGTATGAACAGGCAATATGCTCCCTCTGTGTATCGCTTAATCACATAAAAACTCATGATATGGTCTCATCTCTCTCTCACAAAAACATTCATCAACACACACACTCGCACAAACATCGCTGTTATGAATCTGCGTGCCCCGGTCAGACAAGGGTTGTTTTATTATGTCACTATGTTGAAGCAATCTCATCTGTTATGGTGCTGATTGCAATTTAAGATGGTAATCTGTAATCTATAACACATCACATTTTGTCAGGCACTCCGCTGGCTCTGCGGGCAAAATCGATGGAGAGGTGGTCGGACGGAGAGAGATGTTTTCATTAAGATTCATATACAGTGGCGATTTAAGTGCAACAAGAACACTGGAGGGAGGGAGTGAGATAAAAAGAAAGCATGTGCCCCCGCTAAGATCCGTACAGCCATGGCCAGTCATGACTCACCATGACTTCCCATTTCCCTTCACCTGACAGGCACCATGGTACAACATTAGTCCGTCACTGGTGACAGGTTTCAGTTATCACCCAGCAGCTGCAGCTGTAGACTTGGTGTGTTTTATGGAAACGGCTGAGTAGATGAAAACCACATGACGGACTGGTACACAGACAGAGGAGGCTCTGTGTGGGTGTGGATGTGTTTGTGAGTGTAGCGCTGCAGTTCACAACCATAATCAGTCACCTTCCGTTATTAGCAGTTACAGCTGATGACAGTGTAAGGTGTGCAATTGTTCAAAAAATGTCCGTATCATTTAATGTGAAAGAGCCTTATGTTTGGTGTGACTTTTATTAGTGAGCACACCTTAACCTTCAACTTGAGTGTACTCTGGGGAGAGCTATATCGGAGAGAGTATTGTTTACACTGTAAAGTCTCTCACTTAATGTCACAGCTCCTTTCTGCAGTTATTTTCAACCATCACTCTCACTTTAGGCACAACGTTTAATCAGCAGCTTGAAGGATACTTTGGCATTTTGGGACATATATTTAGTTGCTTTCTTGTCAAGAGTTAGATGACAAGATTGATGCAACTTTCATATCTGTACGTTAAATATGAAGTTACAGCCAGGATGATGGTTGGTTTAGTTTAGTATAAAGACTGGAATCAGGAGCAGCTTCATAGTGATGAGAAGACTCTTGGAGGTCACTGCGACCAGCCAAGAGAGAGTCTGACATATTACTTGCAGTAAAGCTACAACTTGACAGCTTTTCTGTGGAGTTATGTTTACAGGTGCTGGTATAGGTGACTTTTATTACCTCTGGACAGAGCGAGCTGAACTGTTTCCTATGTTGCCTTTGTGCTAAGCTAACTGCTGCTGGCTCAAGCTTCATATTTTCTGTACTGAGAGTGGTATCAATATGCTCCTCTAAGTTTTGGCAAGAAAGCAGCACAGTTGCCAGAAGAAAATTTTGGCATTGTACATTACTGCAACCAACAACATATCATATGAAGTTTCTAAAGTGACGTAGTGTATGAGCTGACTTTATCATCTGGAGGTGAAGGGGATGGCGGATGGCCTGACACCACTGCAGACCATTGTTTGAGACCAACAAACAATACAACCAATTTTGTTTAGGCGACCAGTCACTGCTTTACAAGCAACATTTCAGGTACCAAATGTCGGAGTTCTCTAGCACCCCATTGCTGTTGTTCCACCTGGGATAGTGCCATGAAAAGCAGTTGTTCTTGACTGAGACATTGCTGCTTCTCTAGCTGAAATAGTGTCAACTATTCTGAGTATTTTAAGCCAAAGCATGACCTTTTCTAACCATAGCCAAGTGGGTATTGTGCTTAAAGCTAACCACACAGTCAACCACAGTGTTGAAACCCAAAGAAATATAAAGTGTCAACATATTTGCTACATAATAACTAGAAATGTAACTGTAGTTTGCAGAAATGTACAATGCCAACATTTTTCGGGCAATTGGGTTGCAAGAAAGCAAATAAGCTTATTTCCAAAAATGTTAGACTATGTCGGTAACACATCAACATTTTAAACCCAGGTCTACATAGCAACAAGTTCAATTCCCTGGCAGTATTTTTAGATGTATTCCTTTTTTCATTGAGTTTTCCAAGACTGCATTGGAGAGAAATGGCACTTAATTTAATTTTTGTATTCATAAAAAGGGGAAAGCGCTTCTCTTAAATGATGAATATTTATGAGGCAAATTCATCTTGTCCATGTGGCAACTGCCAAGATGGTTAAGGTCAAAGAACTGCTGCAAAATCCTTTTTTTTATTAAAGTGTACAGCGTGCAGCCTTTTTGCGGCAGCGGTTGTCTGCTTCACATTTTCCTCTTAGCTCACTGCACTGCTCTGTCTCAGAAAGCAAGATCTCTATTTGGAGTGTTTGGAAAGAGCACACACACACACACACACACACACACACACACACACACAGCTGCTTAGGGAAAAGTGCAGCGTCAGGGTCCGTTGAGGGCAGGCTCAAATCATCCTGACAGCTACCTCCTCTCTCTCTCTCTCTCCTCTCTTCTTTCCTCCTGGCTCTCTCCCTCTCCTCTCCCCTCCATTCATCTCACCCTTTCTCACCTCTCCCGCCCCCTCACCACTGCCCAATGGACCCCATCTATCATCTTTCATCTGCTCCTGCGCCTTCCTCTGTCCCACCTTCTTCTCACTCCTCCTCCCTTCATTTGTCTTTCTTCATCACCTTTCCTCTCTTCCTGTCGTGCTCCCCTCCCATCTAAAATCTCCTCTTCTTCCTCTCCCTTTCCTTCCCTCCTTCGCATCTCCTCACCCTCATCCTTCCGCAGTGTGCCAATCTGTTATAGGCCAAATCATTATTCAGTATTGCATATGAGAAAACACAGACAGAGAGCCAAATGCCACACTCCTCACTTCCTCTCTTATTTTCTCATCTCCCTCTCCTCCTCTTGTCTCCCTCTTTAAAATGCATATATTCTTCTCTCTTCATCATTTATAGACTTTTCTTTCCTCAGCCTATATCTGTCTTCATCCTCTTTCATCCTCCAGCTTCTGTCTATCCATCACTTAAATCCCTTTTCTATATGTGTGTCTCTTAGTCTCATCCTCTCCTCATTCTCCACCCTCTCCAGCCTTCCTTTACCTTGTATCACACCCAAGTCAGATGCTGACTGCAATATTGAGAGAGAGAAACACACATGTGCAGACAAGCACACACACATACATACAATATAAGGCTCATATTTACGTGCATAAATAAGAACACATAAGGTGCAAGCATTTTTTTGGCTCCCATAAAAACTCATATAGAGAGAAAAAACAACAAGCAGACAGGCACGTAGGCAGTTTCATGGTTATGTGGCTTACACAATAAGTGTGGAGTAAGGCAGTGAGTTAAGAAGTGATTTATATGACGGAGAAGCTGCAGTCAACGATAATGGTTTCACTAATGATTTAGACCTTGTCTTTGTACTCTGCCTCAATCAATCATTTAACTTCATGCTAGGTCTATTTTTCTCTTCTCTTCTCTTCTCTTCTCTTCTCTTCTCTTCTCTTCTCTTCTCTTCTCTTCTCTTCTCAGTAACACACCTTACACAAGTATCAAGTGTAATCTTAAAAGAATCGTTAACCCCAAAATCTTCTGCTTTCTCTTCAATATAATGCAACTATTTGAAAAACTCAACAGCAATCTCTCTTTCCAGAAATCATGACCAGGTTTCATGAGCAGTTTCATGTAGGAACCATTTTATTTATACTGAACTACACCTGCCAACAGTATCACCATGCAGAAGGAAGTGTGCATCTACTACTCATAGACGAGGCACTTGTTTTTGTGGCAGCATGAGACGTAAACATTAATGGCTTCCTCCTTTGCTGAGCCGTAGCATTAGCTAGCTCAGTGGTGCTAGCAGAAGATTTAGGTATTTTTGGTGCTTTGATCAGTCAAGTGCCATCTAGTTACATTAGGCAGACATCTCTATGGCTGATATCTTTAACATTCAGCAACTTACACTGAAACAATCTAGACTGATAGACATAGCTACAGGATTTTGGGTTGAACTATCTCTTAAAGGTAAGTCTTATTGTGTTGCCATACATATACAGTACATTTCTCCTTTTACAAACTGCAACACTCCAACACTCGGCATCTCACACCAACACAATTAAGATTGATAAACAGCACTACAGATATGAGGAAAAATATGAATTTTTGGGGTGAACTGTCCCTTCACTATGAGCATTGTAGTATCAAAACCTTCTGAGATTCTTTACATTTAAGTAGAAATACCCCAGACAAAAAAATACATCACATGTCATAGTCCTGAATTCACAATGTTACTTAAGTAAAAGTTCTATCAACAAAATATAATGTACATAAGTATCTAAAGTAAAAGTACATATAATTCAGAATGGCTCCCCTTAAAGGGTTTTGTTATTAAAGAATATTATGTTACTCAGTTATTGTCACTAACTAATACTGTACATGTAGGAGCATTGTAAAGTTGTAGTTTGTAGCCAACTTTAGATATATAAGGAGTATAGTACTGCATCATATCATATCATATCATGTGTTTTTATGTGTAAAAGTAGCCAGTAACTAGTAACTGGTAAGTGTCAAATAAATGTAGTGGAGTAAAAAGTACAATATTTGCTGCTGAATTTTAGTGAAGTATAAGTATACATAATATGGCATAAAAAATTGAGTCGAGTTGAAGTACCTCAAAATTGTATTTAAGTACAGTACCTGAGTTAATATGCTTACTTACATTCCACCACTGTGTAAAACATACTGTAAATGCTTTGTGATATTGGAATATTTCATCATATGCATGCACACAGACAAACCTGACCGGCAGGCAGAAGTCTCGGAGACATGACCGAGAGGAGAGCAAAAGGTAGAGTGATGTGATGTGACACTGGCCTTAGGGCAGGAAGGAAAAAAGAGAAAGTTGGAGGGAGAGATGAAGAGACTACATGACAGAGAGAGGAAGAGAGTGGAAGCAGCATTTGGTGTGACAGTGGATGTTCATTTACCAGCTGTGGGCATTTAGCAGCTGCCTGCATGTTTGAATTAACATCACAGCGACTCTACCAGCAGGAGAGCCGTGCATCCAGACAAGCATCCCAGCACAAAGCTGGAAGACACTGTTATTAGAAAGCTACAGAGAGGAGAGCGCACCTTGGGACCCAGATGTGTGGTACAACACGGTTTAGGTTTATGTTCAATCAAAATTCCTCACCAGGCAAACTTTTAGGCAGATTACATGGATGCCTGTGTAGAGATGCAAACCATGCCGCATCCTGCAGCTGTGATCATGATCACATTACCTCTCACAGGGAGAGGCGTCTTGCTGTGTTAAGAAACGTAAATCAAGGGTTAATCACCCGTGTGCCATAACTTTCAACAGCAACTTCTTTCAGGCAATCAATAACTCAACCAAATAAAACTTACCTGAAACTACAAACGTTAGGCTTCACCTAAAGTTTATGCTTAAGCTTTGGAAACAACTCTGTGAGATTAAACAGCTCTGACTGGTCAGTAACAAGAGCTATTAGGCTTTCCTCCATTTTTGTGGTTGATAGTTAACTCAGGCAGGCATTTCATTGTGTTCTTCCAATTCAACCGCAGAGATAAATCAGTAATGATAGGGAGCTTTAATCAACTTGAGGCGCAGTTTGTTTCTCCATGCCCAAAGTGCATGAACTCCAGACACCTCTTCACTATTGGAAGTGAGGAAAAGGCATCCTCCACTGCTTAAGACACGTCCAGTGTAATCAACACCTCACCCTGTTTACCAAGAGACCTGGCTTGAACCAGAATCACTTCCTTTTTCACCCATTCACCCCTGTCTGTGTGATAGACACTCAATAGCTTAACATTGAGGAGTGAATTGAGATTTCTGACACTTACTAATCATCACTAACCTTCACATGAATTAAATGTGACACATTGCACTTTGGGGGATTGTTAGCAGGACGTAGTGCACATGCCATAGGCACTACATTAGTGACTTTGACACAACCCTGAGGTTACTGAAGTAGGTCTGAAATTTGAAGATGCGTTAAGCTCCAAGGTGGTGATTGTAGGAAATCCTCCTTCTCTGTCACACACACACACACACACACACACACACACACACACACACACACACACACTCAGGTAATGCAGGTAATGATGATAATATCAGTAGTCTGATTTACAGACACTCCCCGAGGCCCTGAAGGTCTGCCTGATCAATGTCTGTTACTGTAATGACTGTGTGTGTGTGTGTGTGTGTGTGTGTGTGTGTGTGTCTTTGAAGGACTGACCCTGATCAATGTGTGTTAAAGCCATAATGAGGAATCGATTGGTTGTCCTGGAGACTACTGCCGGACACACACGCTCTCTCTCTCTCTCTCTCTCTCTCTCTCTCTCTCTCTCTCTCTCTCTCTCTCTCTCTCTCTCTCTCTCTCTCACTCANCCCTCACTCACACACACACACACACACACACACACACACTGTCCATCTGTCTGCAGTAATAGGCCTATTACTTGATAACAGTGAAGTCAGTCATCCTCCTCACTCTCTATTAACTGCTTCAGTGACAGACTGACTACGGCTGCTTTTCCTCTATACAGGTATATGAATATATATGCAGAGGTTGAGCGTGTGGGTCATACTCATAAACTTAAATTAATGCACACCAAATTAAAACACAGCTTTAGTGTGTCCACAGGTCCATGCAAACAAAACATTTCTCTATGATTTAATTACTGTGAATCCACGTCTGGTCTCATTCCAGTCATCGAATACCGGCACTTGGGCAGTGACTTCCACATCAGACACCGACGAAAAAAGCTGTCATTTCACGTTGGCATTATACCCAGCTGGGCGCTGTCGGTGTGTAATGGCACCTGATGGTGTCAGGGGTAAACGTAGGGTGGGCAGGAGGGGTGGTGGATGGATCCAACAATCAACGACTTTCACGTAGGAGGCTAGTGTTAGCTTCCTGTATGAATGTAAAGCCAAATGCTGGTATTTTTTCTAAACCTAACCACTTGCTTTTGTTGCCTATACCCTACCAATTGCATGTGTTGGCTAAATGTAACTACGTGCATTGTCAATTTACGGTGTTTTTCCGACATAGTACAATTATTTTGAAATAGACTTCATGCAAGCAATTTCCTGTGAAGATGGAAGTGTATTTTGAAAACATACAATGCATTTAACAGGCAGAAGTTGACATGGCGCCCTAGAATACCAACAACAGACTCAACCAGGGTACCTGGCATGTCATATGTAGATGTGGAAAGTCCTTGACCAATACGTAACAAGGTCGGAGTGAGAATGTGTTGGTGAATCACATTAGGTACTGAAAATGAATGCATTTTCTGAGTCCAATGGAGACAATAAACCACTTTCTAGACCAAGGCAATGGCTATGTTGAATGTATGGACCCCCAGCTCTTAATTCAGTAGTAATATGCAAGAAGCTCTCCTAGCATGGATTCTTAGCACTGCCTGTGAACATTAAGAAAACCCTTTCAGGCTCTGTGTTTCAAATGCTGCATAATGCTTATGAATATGTAGTGTTTGAAATTCTTGGTCTCCAGGGATGTATATAGTATATAGGAGAACGAGAAGTAGGAGTAAGGAAGAATCATCAGTAGCAGCTGCTGAACCAGAGCCTGTCATGCCTTATGGGACTTATCAGTGCAGCTGGAAGCATCTTTGAACAGTCAGAGGGCTTGGCTGAATCCAGCAGCTCCATAATTGTTCTTGTGAGCCTAACAGTCCAGTTTTACTTCCCTATAAAATAACGATTTAGCTTGAATTGTGCTGTGTCATTCACGTGGCTGAAGCAGGAAAGAATGAAAATACTCAGTGTTTCAGTTCCTCTAAAAATGTTTGTGTGGGGCCCACCCATGATCCCACTTCTCTTTCAGCAAAATGTGCACGAGCAGATGGTTAAGTTGGAAACAAAGTACAAAACAACAACAAAATAAAAATGGAAATGACGTATTTGTTAAAAAAAGAATACCCAGTAATATCTTGTGTATAAACATTAATGTCAAATTCCAGTAAAATCCATAATTAACTTCATAGTGTGTTCTTAGTGTACTCACTCTTAGACAACTTCAGTTTAATTTAGTCCATTTCAATTGTTGCTTAGACTTTCCCCATATTTGCAGCTCAAATACATACAAGTAACGACAACAAAACACACAAGAAATTTAAATTTTGGCCAATTAAGATTTCATGACTTAATAATATTTTAATGGATGTGCATTTTTGTGTTTTTTCAACATTGTGAAAACACTGACACATATCACTTCTCGTGTGGCTTGCTTTCAGCTCTTGTTTGTGTGTGTGTGTGTGCAGACGCTCTGTCTACCACTAAGGGCACCACTGACGTTTGAAAGAAATGTGCAGGTGTAAGAAGACAACTCCCGACCTAAGAGAGAGAACGTGTGAAAGGCAATTAAGACCAAAGCAGGAGGGAGGAGGAGGAGGAGGAGGAGGAGGAGGAGGAGGAGGAGGAGGAGGAGGGGGACGAGGAAGGGTGGAGGGGTGGAAGTGCGTCTGTATCCAAACCTTTTCCTTGGTTCACGTCAGACAGGCTTTGCAGAGCTTTCTCACTCAGGAAACACCCCTACCCACTAGCACACATTAATCTCTCATAAGCACCATTGTTTTATTCAGCTTTAAGTCTACTCCCTTAATCTGTGTTTACAATCCAACACAAATTCTTGTCCTTGTTTACAGCTGCATCCTCCCATGCTACACATTTTGGAACTAACAGTTGTTTTTCATCATTTCCTTCATGTTAGCAAGGGAAAAAAAACATCTCGTACACTGCTTGTTGACAAGGGAATTTCGGGAAAAGTGTGGGAGAAACAAATTCAGACTCCTTGTCATTCCCTATGGCAAGTCTCAGAAAATCACTGATTGGCTGCAGTGAAGTATATTGGGGAAGAGGAGAGAGGGAGAGAGAGAGAGAGAGAGAGAGAGAGAGATGATGGGATTAAACGATGGGATTTGTTAGAAGCTGTGTACCTCCTACACAGAGACAGATTGGAGGAAACCTCAAACCCTTCTATAGATCCATCTGAGTGCATGGCCACAGGCTCTGTGTGTGTATCAGTGTGTTTATGAGTGGGACAGAAGGTCTGTGTGTTTGTGCAGGTCGCTTGCATACGTGTGTGAGTGCTGACTTAGAGGTAGCAGTGAATGTCTTTGAGGCACAGGGCTGTGGGGAGGGAGGAAGGGATGGAGGGACACCTGTTTCTGTCTGTCTGAGGGGAGGAGTTGGCAGGGTGAATGCAGTGTCATGTTCTCACACTGACTACGTCCACACTGTGCCGGCTGAATTTGAAATCTTTTTTCTCTTCGTTTACACTTTTCAGATTCATACCTCTACTGTGTATGAATCTGAAAAATGCCTCCCATTTTAGTATGGATGAGGAAAAATGAGCTTTGTAAAACCATTATGTAAGGCTGCTCAGACACTGTCAGGGGCTATCACTGGGTTCTCATCCAAATATAGTGCAACATTTTCAGAAAACTGGAAAACGAAAATGCAAATTTACACATTTTTCCATTCATTACTGTCATGTGAATATTGGGAAGTGGTTCATTGAGATTAACAGTGGGTGGCACTAATGAGAAGAGGGAGCAAGAGATGACGCTATTTAAAGAATGCCAGTTACAGCTTAAAGAAAGGAAAACAATGGATGTATAGAAACGGACACAGTGAACAATGGAAATCATACGTTTTCAATAGTTCATTAGCAATCTCCTCATTGGTCCACACATACCTGATGTTTCATCTGCTGCCATCTTTCGTCTCGCCAGTAAAGCTTAGGTGACATTTAAGTCACATGATTTGTGTACATCATCATTTATTTGCCAAATCTGCTTCTATTGCATTTACCATTTGCCTTTTACTAAATGACCTGACCACTTTTTGTAATATATTTTTTCTTAATTTTTGGCGTTTCCACTCAGGTTTTTGAATTGAAAATGTGCATACAAACATGTGGACGGCATGTAACTGCCTGTCGGCTCTTACCCACTCTTTGATCACTCATGTCAATATAGCCTATCACACAGTAAAGCTGTTTGGCTCTATTAACATATAGGTGATGATGGAAAGAAGGAGGGGACAAAAGCAATTTAACCAGCAGAGACTCAGCAGAGTAACTGAGCTGCTTTCTAACTAGATGTTAACTGTGATACACAATCTTATTGGTTTACAAAAGAAATGGGACAAAGAAGAAGAGATTTATCCCTTTTCCTGTTGTTTGTCGATGAGGGCTCTGACATACCAAGCCGACGGCTGGCTATTGGTCAGTGTTGGGCAGTGAGTCGCCCCAGTTTTTGCGGTGTGCCCTGCACCGTTGGCACCAGTTGGTCCTTGCTGGCTTCATTTTTTGGCCGTTTCAGCATCTAGAATTGGCACTGGACCTAGCGGAGCCCATCGATGAATGAAATCACTCTGATTGGCAGTTTAGCTCAGTACAAGAGAAACAAGAGTGAGGAAAGCAATCAAATGACTATCTATCTATCTATCTATCTATCTATCTATCTATCTATCTATCTATCTATCTATCTATCTATCACTCTGTCAGTCTGTCAGTCTGTCTGTCTCATCCTCCATCTTCTCTCTCAGCATCATTAATAAACTGTAATTTGAAATTCAAATATTCACAAAATTCTAACATCCTCTCTCTCCCCATCTCTGCCTCCACTGTCTCACCCACACACTGGCTCTTGGCCACTGGTTATGTGCCTGACAGCGCATTAGAGAAAGCTAGAGAGGAAAAGGGGATGGATAGAGAAAAGGAAGAAGTCAAAGAATGAGTGTTAAAAAGTGAAACACACACACACACACACACACACCAAAAAAAAACAAAAAACAAATTGCCAGAAAAGAGAAGAAAAAGAGATCTTGTCAGGATACGAGTAGCCGTTAAACAAAGTTGTCATTTCACAAAGGAGGAGGAGGAAACTGTCGCTGGGATGAGGCGTTCTCTTGGGAAAATATGACAAGAACTGTGACACGTACACACGCATGCACACACGCGCGCACAGATGCACACACACATGCTCACCGTGCAGTGACAGCTTGCGTCATAACTGTGGTGTTAGTTCCACGCAAAGCAGACACAAAGCATGATGGGAGAGTGGGAGGTGTATGACCCTCATTATGTCGGGAGCTTGCTCACCTGTCATAAAACACCCCGAAAACACACTCATACACAAAAACACACTCAGACATGAACTGCATGCACATACATGGTGAGAGCCAGAGCGTAAAACACACACTCTTTTGTGTGTCTGTGCACAAGTTACACTGTGTCCATGCACAATAGAGATCTTGTCTGTGGACTTGGCAGCCTTTTATAAAGCTATGAGGGTTCTGTAGTGTTAAGTCTGCTCCTATTGTCTTATTGTTACAAGACGAGAGGTAATAAGACAAATGTGTACACACTCACGTTTGATAACTGTCACTCTGACAGCTGGAGTAACACAGGATCACAATGAAACACAACATCAAATATCCACCACCTATGTAATCCTGTCCATGTCAGTTCAAGTCAAGTCATGTGAAACGAGTTCTGTGTGTGTCTAAGTATATGTAAGTTTGTGTCTGAGCGGAAATGTGTTGGTCACATTAAAGTGGTCAATAAAATTCAAACCACTAAACTTCACGTTCAGGACTTAATTCTTGGTTATGGTTAATGGTTGGGGTAAGTGTCCAGGGAATTAATATTATCCCTCGTAAATTCAGCAAACCACAGTCCGCTAGCTGTGTGTTCTGTGTGTTCATTGAAAAAAGATCTGGTGTTCAGCCCTGGCTCTTTAAATGGGAAACAAACAAAGCCACCCAACACAATACCAGCTATTCCTTCTCTTTGACATACTCACCCATGCGAAACAGAGTTACACCATGATAGTAATAAAGAGTAAAAAACATTGCAGATATAGCCAGATCTTCTGAAGGAGCACAGGGTGTATTAAGGCCCCTCCAAATTGCACAAAAAAAACCCTCCAAGACCTCATTTAGATACGTATATGACCACAGATGGAGCCTTCGATACCAGTGTGTATATGTGTGTGTGTGTTTTGGTTCCCGGGTTGAGGAATGATAGTTCACATAACTGTGAATGCATGCTAATAAATAGTGAAAAGATTAACACCCCTTTTATATTTGTGTGTCCTTAATGTGTCTGTACAGTAGCATTAAAACACCATGTGTGGTACCTCTATCATCCCATGGTGCATGTTACTTCTGTTGAGATACTGAGAGTTCCTCTCTCACTGGTTTATGGTATTTTTAAAAAGTAAATTATTTTGTTCTTAAATGTTTCCTCTTAAACTGTGCAGATAAGACAGGATATGTTGGGTTCAATATTGGAGCGTTAGAGGCACTGTGGTCAGACTGATCAATATGATGGACGTAGATGTGTAAATACAGTCCAGCCATAAGAGAAACACTAATTGAAATTCACTCAGCTCAGGAGTCAAACCTTATGTCTTCTTTCATGTCAAGTTGCTTAAGGAATTTCTCTCCAGGAAGCTATTTTAGAGCTGGACAGGTGTGTCTTTGGTATCCAGACACAGAGGCAACACTCCTGCTGTGGGTCTGGAGACAGGTCCCAACATTTGTGGTCAGAAAACATGACAGAAATGGGAATAAAAATAGATTTCAAGTCAGAACATTTCACTTATGGATAAAAAGGGTCCCATGCAGCCTTTCTGCTTTTCTGTTTGTGTTTTTAGATCAGTTCAGATTTGATTGTGCATCTTTCATGGCTTTTTGTGTGTATGAAAAGTACAAAGGCTTATAAAGAAGTTGGAGCACTTGATGTGACATGACAGGAATATTGTCACTTTAATGTTAGTTGTTGATAGTTCCCATTTTAGTCTTTGAGGATTCCTTGTTAATCATAATCCTTCTGTTCCTTCATTTAGTTCTGACATGATTAGTCATACTCAGCACCTTCCTTCTACAAACTGTACAGTAGTCGGCAGAAAAGTGTGAAATATTTCTCAGGGAAATAGAACCAGGGAAATGCAGAAGTGACCTAAATCCACTGTAAAAAGTGAAAAATGTGCATTTCTCCAAGAACTCCGGGAACTGCCTGAGTTACAAACATTATTGAATTAGACCTGGGCAAAGATGTAAACTGGAGTCATTTGTTCCAGATTAATCCTTCGCTAGCATCAAAGGCTGTAGGGTGCATCCATAGTTCATACAGCCCTCACACTCTTTGACTTTGGCCCCAGTGTAACATAAAGCACAAGACATATGAGGCTTATTTTCTCATTTTCTATCAATTTTTTGCACAACTAGGACTTGTTTGGCTGTAACTTCTTTTGAAAGCTTTCTGTTGCTTTAAATATATCAGGGAACGTAGAAGTCACTTTGAGAATAACAAGTAGAAAATAAGTTAATTAATTGCATGAGATGGGGAATTGGTTTTCTTTTGCATTTATAAAGTTCAGCACACATGTGACACTACTGTTTCCTCATGCAAGCTGAAAGGAAGCGCATCATCTTACAGTCACACTCTCCTTTTGTTTGTATTATATGAGAGTTATAATCCATAAAATGGTGTTCTGTAGACCATGAAGCCCGTAGCAGTCGGAGTATATAATCACTTGATTACAGTGCAGTTATTGAATTTAAAAAAAGGTTCCTATTTCTATTTTGCCTCATGCAGGTGGTTCTTTTCCTCCTCCACCATCTGCCAATGTCTTCTGCTGCATTCATTTGAATTGTAATGACACCCATGCTTCTGCCGATAGTAACTGTGCTTTCAGAAGTCCCTCTAGCCACTGATAGATGCAAACAATTTGCTCATTGCTTCCGTTTTGTAGCCAAATCCAATGCGATGCCTGCCAGATGAAAAAACTAATAAAGAAAAAATGAAAAAACCTAATAACAGCAGAGGCGAAGCAGCTTGAAAGGATTTAACAATTTCCTCTTCCTCAAATTAAAGTCTCGTCTCCCTTCTACTACCAAACACCTCATCAGTACATTAATTAAATGTCTGTACATCAAGCGTGTACAGTAGCAGATATTTAGTACTGTGGGTTAATAATGTCCCTGTGGTATTGCATTTCACTGAATGTGATATTTGCATTTACTGTTTCCATAAGCTGCAAATATCAGAATAGCAATAAAATGGTGTACAGATTTCGTTAAGTGCAGTTAATCACATGTGTGTATGTCGGAGAGAAGGTATTTAATGATATCTGTCTCTACTCTGCAGGTATGACTATGTAGAGATCCATGATGGAAACTCAGAGTCAGCTGACCTCCTGGGGAAGCACTGCAGCAACATCGCCCCTGCACCAATCATATCGTCAGGGCCCTCACTCCACATCAAGTTCGTATCGGACTACGCCCACCAGGGGGCGGGCTTCTCACTGCGCTATGAAATTTTCAAAACGGGTAAGTGGATGCTTGTTTCCTAACATGTTTTTTTTTACTTGGACTCGCTCTAAGAAAATTACTTTACTTTTGGGACAGACAAGGTGATAGTAGGGGGTGGGATACACATCAGGCTGTTCTCATGCACTGTTGGTTCATTTTCCTACCAAAAGTAATGCACCAAAATTTGTAAATACATCATAAATAATGATGAGCCAGTAATTTGTGGATAGTCTACATATTTTAGAAGGCAATAAGGTGACCAATGAGCCAACGGAAATAAAGAAGTAAGCGGGTCAAAGCGGTTCAGTTAGTAGACAGGTTGGGGTGGTAGGTGGGTCAAAAAACACAGGACTTACCCCTGGAGATGTGTGATGGCACGGTGTGAACTTTAAGTAATTTTAAAGTACATTGTCACCATGTTTTTTCCCCACCTTAATCTAACCTCCATAATTGTACTTTTCTAAACCTAACCTCCATAACTTTATGTTAATTACATAACTTTATATTAAGGACGTAACGTGATTCGTGGGCCACTAATTTGTAAGATATCATATGAACTGTTGTGTGTGCTTTTTTGTAGGTTATCATACAAACGTTTGAATGAAGATGCATTGAATGCATAGGCATAGTTTATTTTTTTTCTAAGTTACAGTTAAAGTCATAGTCTACTGTATATTGTACAGGAAATTTGTATCAAATCAGGAGTAAACTTTTTTTGTGGTGCAGCTGAAACAGGGCATTTTAAGTTTATATATTACTCGATATAGAGTTAATGAGGCATTGGAACAAGCAGACACAGATAAGCAGTACGTGTTCAGAACACTGTCATTTATTTCCTCCTTTTTATTTTAGGCAGACAGTAGAAGTTGAAAGACATTGGTGATGATATGCAACGAAGGTCTCAGGCCAGACTTAAAGAAATAATACTGTGATTACATGGTCAGCCTCTCATGAACCTCAGGATGCCCCAGTATGTGACATTGTTGTATGGCCTTGAATAGGTTTCTTCTTCTAATGAAGCAATACCCTACTTAAAATTTGTATTTTCAAAATCCAAGACTCACAAGATGAACATTATCCCTGTAATTGACCCTCAGACATGGACAGACTTCACAAAAGTGACCAGGATTTTAGGAGGATTGCACTTTTACAAACAGGCTATTAGTAACTGCATTACGAGCTACTCATAGAGGACTCAGCATGCTTCATTAGGTGACCAAGCCTCGTTTATCCCCAGTGTCATGGGAGACAGAGAGAAAGAGACGAGAGACACAGCAGAGGACCCTTGAGAGCCTTTTAGACTGTCCAGGCGAGACATCTCTCCCCTTCATGGCACTTTGTGTGTGTGCGAGTGTGTGTGTGCGCCTGACATGGCTCCCCTTCACGCTGCCATGGGTCAGCCAAAGCGAGACCAATTGAGATCAAGGGCAAGTGAGACAGAGGGGCGCATAGTGTCGGCCCCACAGCCATCTTGTCCCGTTCCCCCTGAAAGCATTCCACACATGCCCGCTTAATTGAGTCCTGAGCCCTGTTCCCCTGGGACACACACACACGCACACACACACAGAGGGCTGAGGTTACTAACACAACACGTGCGGTTGTCGGTGTTTCTCACTTGCTGGCACCAGTCTGTTGGGATTTTGTGTGTGTGTTTGCGTGTTTTTTGGCCTGACACAGTCCACCTGATGGACTTAAAAACAACAAGGGTGTCAGTGTTCACACCCTGGCACCCTGGGGAGAGAAAGACAGAGAGACAGAGAGCGATTTGTGAATCAGTGAATTGATGTATGACTTTCTGAAGAAAACCAAACTAAAACATGAAACACTGTTACGGTATTTTCATGTGAGACATTCAGATGAAGTCCATATGTTTACAGTTTTCTTACAGGAACAATAGTTAGTGATTCATCATAAAGATTCAGTGCAACAAGTTTTAAAAGGTTTTTGTTAATCCAGAGCTGTTAAAATGTCTCATAAATGAGCATTCAGTTCCTTGAACTTAGATTAAAAACATCAACATATCCAGTGTTGGAGTTAAATGATTTTACATGACCACAACCATACACTAATTGATCAGCATAAAGCCTCTACTGGCAGGATGACTTTTTTTATGTGCCTTCGATATCTGTCTCAAACCACTGTTAAATAACAAATCAACTTTATGATGTGAAAATGTTTACGTTTAAGATTAGGCAAACATGGTTTGGGATAAAATAAGTAGTTGGTTAAGGTTATGGATCAAGCTTGGTCATGGAAAAGAAACCCACACTGACTTTCGGTATGAAACTGGAAGTGAAGAGCAGTCTACCATGTTAAAGTCTGACCTTTTGTTCATCCATCCATCCATCCATCCTGACTTCTGCTCGGGGCCATTACAGGGCTCTGTCACTTACATGTGATCAAATGCTTTCTGGGGGCATTTTGCTAAAATGACGATTTCTGATATTTTTCGTGGTTGGACAGTCTGTATTTAGAGGGAGTCCTACCCACGTTACCATCAGCTGCATAGTTCTCTGTTTGTGAGGTCAGCTTCTTTAAATGATAACTCTACTATATACTGGACTTCCTGTAGTTTGTCTGTGTAATTGTGTGTGTGATTGTGTGAGTGAGTGTGTGTGTGTGTGTGTGTGTATCCAGCCTTCCCTGGCACTGATAATGGAGCCATTTGGAACATTCAAGCTGTTGCCATACTGCTAACAAGATCTTGTTATCCTGGAAGGTGCAGCAGAACGTCTGGTTACGTGGGTGACTAGATTTGTGTGTATGTGTTTGTGTTTTACATACTGTATCGTCTCACAGTGAACTCCCTGAGTGTAGCTGCCTTTCCACCAAACACTTCTGGTATAAACCCATATGTAACCTGTACGGACGTGTACCTAAACCCTAGATTGGTTTTTGCTTTTCCACCACAGACAGTACTCATAAATGCAGATGGGGTTGTTAGATAGATAGATAGATAGATAGATAGATAGATAGATAGATAGATAGATAGATAGATAGACAGATAGATAGATAGATAGATAGATAGATAGATAGATAGATAGATAGATAGATAGATAGATAGATAGACAGAATTTTTTTAAAAAAAAGCAAGGATAGAGGCACTTCAAAAGAATAGTTGTCAAGCATACTTATGCTTTTTGTGATATTGTCTTTTAGCTTTTTAAAAAAATTTGTAAAATTTTGCAATAACAGTTCTTTGGTTTTATATATATCTATTCCATTATCTGTGTTTATTTTGAACATTAAAAAGGTGTAAAAATACAATTCTGGGTGCTTTTACTGAAAGCTTTCCTGGAGTGAGAACATTGTCTTTGGACAGGTAGTCAACTTATGTATGTGATGTGTTTGAAAATTATCTTAAACCAAGCAGAAGTCATATTCAATCTGTTACACTTTCCTGCGTTGTTTGGGTTGATAATGGTTTTGCTTTTCTTCTCTATATTTGGGGCCCGCCAGGGACGTTCTGCCACGATCCCTTCCTGTTGCTGGGGCCTGTGTTTTGGAGTAATGAGAGGGTTTGTGTGTGTGTGTGTGTGTGTGTGTGTGTGTGTGTGTGTGTGTGTGTGCATGCATGTTGGAGGAGATTGTCCCCCACTCTCTGGGTGTCCTAATTACTGGACCCCTCAAAGATTAACAGTGTAATCAGTCTGGAAATGGCACACATACATTTACAGAGACTCATATCTACCATAGAAAACATCCACCTAAAACACAATACCATGAATGTGTCTCCTGTCTTCTTACAGTGACATTCGTCGGACACATAGTACACATATACAGCTTCTAAATATGGACCTATAATGCACTGATGCAAACATGCACATGCACAAAGATTCTTGCACGCATGCTAGTAACCGACATCAAAATTAAGGGCTTGGGCAAACACAAAAAAATACTTGAAAACAAAAAGCACATGTACATGCTACACTTGTTTTTGTTTACAGCTTAGTCACTATGGATACTGTAGTAAAATTCCAGCCAATAGGAACACAGCCGCCAGAATGTGGCGACCAATCAACGTTGACTGTCTAGGCAGTGTGCCCCCAGCTGTTATTGTGACCCAGAACTCTCCAGACACACACACACACACACACACATATATGAATGCACTGATGCAGGCTGGACGGTTACTCACAAATGCAGGGCAGCTTGTAATGTCTGCACGCAAACGCTTACTTACACACACACACACACACACACACATTTTACCTATTTTTGTCACTTAGAAGAGCATTTAATTGACTTTGATTAATGTCCTGGACATTAACCCTTACCTTAACTTTGCACACCTAACCCCATCCCTTAACTTAACCATAACCAAAAAGAAAATAATTTTAACCTTAAATTTTACCTTGTGGGGGCTTTTGACATAAATTAGAAATGAGTCTTCATAGTGCCACCGTGTGAACAGATTTTTGTGAGATACACACACATACACACACACACACTCCTGTGGCAGTGTGATGTGGAAGCTATCGTGACAATCCTTCCAATAACTGCTGTTGTTTACATTCTACCAAATACCTTCAGGCACTTCCTCTCTGTTTCTGTCGGACTACCCATCAAGCCAGTTTATTACACTGTCTAACCAATCAGATTACTTGCTCCTCCTTCCTTTGGCTTCCACTGAGGAAAGTGGATCCAGATCGCACCCAGTGAGGAGCGAAAGTTTGCTCTGTGGTAGGGCTGATGTACTGTAACAAACAGCAGAGGTATGATTTACCTTAAAATGCACAACAGACCTGAAGGAAATATAATGTTTTACTGGTGTTAAGTGCAGAATAATGTGCCTTTTTGAAACATCTCTCAAATAGTGGCTTTGCTCAGATTGCTATTTATAAGTATTTTTTCAATGTACCGCCTACAGATGGGACTTTTATAATGGAGAAATGTGATGGATGAATGAAGAATTTGGAGATGTCTTTTTTCTGTAAAAGATGTGTTTACATGGGTTGGTTTGTAAATATTAAAATAAAGCAGACTTGAGTTATGTCTTCCGAGATGTCAAACTCAAGAATAAATCTGAAAATATTTCCCTAATTTACATCATCAAAGTAATGCTGGGTTGGAGCTTTTAGCAAATTGCATTGGGATAGCTAAAGGGGTGGTTGTCTTGTGACAGTTTGATTTCATATGCCGGCGCTAATTTGGTTGAATAGGGAGTTTATTGTGAAGGGAAATCCCTGCTGTGATTCAGTGACAGAGGCTGAAATGTAATGTCAGAGGAGTTTCAGTGCCGCAAGCCTCCGACTTAAATGACGTTGAGGTGGAATCGAACCATACATGGAAAAACCAAGCTGTGGTTTTGAACTGTTGAGCTGTGTGTGGGCCTGCGGTGTGTGTGTCTGTCAGTTTGTGCATGTTGAGTCTCCTGTGCATGTGGACTGATGTGTGTGTGTGTGTGTGTGTGCGTGGTGGAGGGAAGGAGAGAATAATTGCGGGTTTGATCCGACTAATAGCCCATTGGCATGACAGACAGTTTGAATGAAAGTAGATGTCTGCATGCCAGCTTACCACACACACACAATCGCACACACACATTTATATAGGAAATAAAACTCACAGTTTAGATGAATGAAAGTGTTTGCATGCCAGCTTGCTACACAAACACACACACACAGACTCACACACACAGACAGAACTTATCCCGTCTCCCCGAGATCAGTGAGCCATAAGCAAGAGCGCCAGATCTACCCAGCAACACACACACACGCACACTTCCTCTAACCTTACCCCATAGTGAAACACGTGTTTCTTTCACACTCATCCAATTCAAACAGATGGGAAGTGAGGAGAAAAGAATAGGAAATGAGACAGTGGGAGGGAAGGGAATGATGGAGCTGTGGAAGATGAAAAGATGCATGGGACGACTGTTAAAAAAAGAACAGCAGGAGAGAAGAGAGTAAGAAAGATCAGAAGAGAAAAGCAGAGAAGTGGGGGATACACGATTTTAAAAAGGAAGGAGAAATGAATGAGGAGAGAAGTTGAGCGGAACGAAAGTTACAGAAAACAGACAGATGTACGTCAATTTAGTACAGAGGGGACTACAAGCAGTGTTGAATATTTTAAACACATTTCCAGTATAGTCTTTTTGGATTTGAGTATACTTGAAAAATAGCAAGGAGGAGGGACAAGGTGGAGACGGGCCTGAGAGAGAATGTGGAGAAGGGACAGACAGGAGAAAGGAGGGCACAAGTGTTTTTGCGATGTTCATGAACATGAAGTAATGAGAAGGGAATAAAATTGCTGTCGGCAACAGAACTGGTCAGGCGTTCACTCTACACACACACACACACACATACACACACACACACATGCTCATAGTCACGCAGACCGGCGCTATCCAGCAACTGACTCTGCAGGGGGGCCAGACGCAAGGGGAACCCCGTGAGAGACTGTGTGTGTGTGTGAGTGTGTTTGCTTGTATCAGAGGTCACGTACACGAGGGAGAAGGTCACAATAACAAGCAAATCAGACTGGAAAGTGGGACAGAAAAAGACACAAACTGGGATATATCAAGACAATCTGTGTTAACTAAAAATAGATGGTTGCAGTGGAAAACGGATGATCCAGTACTTCCAGGATTTCACGATGTTGCACTCGCAACAATTAACACAAATTGAGCCAATCCCCCTTGAATTCCACCTTCTTTGTCTTTGAATTCTTTCTCCAATCACCACAACATTACTGAAAATGTGACTATTTAAAAGAGGTAAAATTTAATTTCATTATAGAGCTGCACGCAGCCTATTGATTCACTCAGCCCCTCTCCCACTGTTTATCATGAGACTACCACTGCAGGACCGGAGCTCTGTGCACACAGTGACACAGCTAACTGTTAGCATCATAAAGCTAATGTTACCCAACAAGACTGTTGTATGTTACTGCTGCGGCAGGGCTTCTGCCCAAGTGAAAAATATGACGAGTAGGGATGCGATCATGTTGTGCTGTTTAAGCTCTTGCTAACAAGGCAGAGACAACAGGAGGAGAGCATTTCAAGGGGACAGTACTTCAGCGCTGCATCAAACGAATCCTGGAGGGACTGATGATCACATTGAGTGCATTTACATGGACATTTAATAACACATAACCTGGTTATGATTATTTGGGATATGGTGTTTACATGAGCCCAGAGAAATCAGATTCTTCATACACTGTGTACTTGAAAAATAGCCTTCTATCTTCTACTTTTGCTGTAGCCATTGTCTTGTGTTTCTGTCACTTCACTTGGCTAGAGCCATGCCTGCGCAGGTAGTCAGCAGCAATCTTTCAGGGTACTTCAGGTGGCATCTTCGGGTATTATCCTAGTTTCTGATAACAGGATGTGGTGTTTAAATGCTCAAACACATAAACGAGATACTCATTATCATTAACCATTTTCCTAGACAGCTGCCATACAAAATCAGTGATATTTCAGAAGGAAGTTAAGATGATTTAAAGGTTAGGTGTGAAGGATTTAGAAGAATCTTTTGGCAGAAATTGTGTATAATATTCATTACCATGTTTTCATTACTTTCTAATCACCTCAAAATAAGAATTGCTGTTTTTATCTACATACGGAGCAGGTCTTCTCCCATGGAGTCCGCCATGTTGTTCTTCAGTACGCTAGCCCAGAAAGGATAAACCAAACACTGGCTCTAGATGGGGCCAGTCGCGTTTTTGCATTTTGGGTGTTTCGCATTAGCGCTAGTCTCCTACACACTTGTCACATAGGAGTAGTTTGAATTCTGCAACCTCACCACTAGATGCCACTAAATGCTACAGACTAGACCTTCAAAATAAAAGAAAAGGAAAAGTGGAGACAAGGAAATAAAAATGAAAATCCCTGGTTATTTCCACAAAAGTTTGTTTAATCCTGAATCTTTTTTTTTTTTTTTTTTTTTTTTTTTTAAAAAGGACCACGTCTCACACAGACATATTCAGATATTCTGTCTGCCTCTGACAGCATCTCTTAGCCTGCTAACTGACAGACTGGCTGAGTCCGTACTTATACTGGTGTAACAACCTAGTTTCCAAGGAGATCTCTGGCAAAACTAGACATTTAGTTGTGGACCAATTTCATTATTGACAGAGCTCAAAGCCCAGTAAATGCTACATAAGTCAGAAGAAGATGGATTTAAAGCCTAAAGACACACTTTGGGTTGCAGTTATGAGCATAAAGTGGAAGCTGTAAGCAGCCAATGTAGACAGCTGAATTGATCAAAATCAACGCGCATCTGGGCTGAAACACATCTGATGTAGACAGGTTGTTACATATAACTGTACATGAACACACTCACACATATTTTAATGCAGTCTGCATGCCAGAATACACACACACTCTCTTAATGTGTTCTTACTCCCTGTCTCTTCATTTACTCATGCAAGCACGCAAGCACAATAGCAGACACCCAAACAGACTGGAGAGAAATGGGTTACAATAAGAGGCTTAGACAGTATGTGTGTGTGTGTGTGTGTGGGGGGGGGGGGGTGTTTGGTCATACATGGCTGGGTGGACTGGAATAATGGTCCAGTTGGTGCGACCACATCCCACTCCATAACGTGTGTGTGTGTCTGTGAGTATTAATAGAGAGGGTATTACAGTCATTCAGAAATGAAGAGCCCCAGATTACTCCCAGATCACCATGTGCATGTGTGTGTGTGTGTGTGTGTGTACGTATGATGATATCTAAAGCTTCTCATAACTGTTAGACCACCCAACCATGATACTATCAACAGATGCTACATTCATCTTTCTCACTCTTATTTTTCTGTTTACATCTTTTTCCCTTACATATCTTCATTTTTTCTCTTTATTTCTCCCTCTTCACTCAGTTTTATTTCCCACTGGTTTTCCTCTTCTCTTTCTCTGTTATTATTTGTTTCCTTTTGTCTCACTTGAATTCCTCAATCTCTTTGTTAATACTCACAGAGCAATGGGGTTTTGGGGTTGAGGTTGCCCCTGCATTTTTCCCAAGAGCTGATAGTCACACAACATCTTGCCCAAGTGCACTTTAAACACACAAGCAGATGCATTTTTCCTGTAATGGACACATGAACTTGGGCTTTCTGGCACTCAGTCCTCTTAAGTGTTGCTCTCTCACTCATTCTTTGCTGTATCTCTGTCTTTACAGGCGACACAGTGTAAAAAGGTTACTGTTTTACTACTTTAAAAGCCTGCTGGTTAAAATGTATGTTACATTTTTTTCTGGAGCTGGTGCACCTGAATCAGCTTCAAATCATTTAATCTAATTCCCTACATGGCCATTTTGAGGTTACATCACTCTTGGGTAGGATTTCTACCCACAAGAGTCACATCTACATAAAACTACCATTACCTCAGCACACAAGTTAAGACTTCTGCAGACCTAAATGTGCTCTAAATACCAGATATTCATCTTCTATATGTTTTCCAACAATCACATTAACTGCATAATATACATAATGTGGAGTCTGAGTTAATTTCACATAACCAGACTTCTATTTGGTCAATAAAGATGAGATAGCTGTAGTGGGAGTTATGAAACTGTGAGACAGGTATTCAGTTTGTAAGCAAACAGCACCTCTGAGTGTCAGCCCAGAATAATATCATTAGTCTGAGGTAATCACACGGAGTCCATGCCCTTTTCTAAATATATTTTGTGCTAACATGTTTCATTTTTCAGATAAAGTCACGTCTAATGAGTTACACCCACCTCAAACTGCTATAAACATATGTTTTCTATCTAATATACATCTTAATATAAATGTTGTGTCTGTGTCTTCATTCCAGGTTCAGACTGTTCTCGTAACTTCACCAGTCCCTCGGGTCTCATTGAGTCCCCAGGCTTCCCTGACAAATACCCCCACAACCTGGAGTGCTCCTTCATCATCATTGTCCCACCCAGCATGGACGTGACCCTCACCTTCCTCACCTTTGACTTGGAGAACGACCCCCTGCCAGGTGGAGATGGAGACTGCAAGTACGACTGGCTGGAAGTGTGGGACGGGCTCCCAGGAGGTGAGACATTGATCAATTGGATGTGTTTAAGATTCGTGATGATCATCTGTTAACAGCAGTGATGTTGTTTTTGCTGATGATGATCTTGATGGAGATGTTCAACGATAATTCAACCATTTCACGAGTCAATACACAGAGCAAAGTTAAAATGGTGCGAATTCTGCCCTGCCTACATCATTATTGACTGAGGTGGAGTAGCAACTATTTTAGTAGATATGCGTTGGTAGATGAAAGCTAAGCTTACAGGCAGGATGTTGGCTCCTGCTGTGGAGAAACAACACAACGTTTCAAGGGGAAAATAAAATAGGAGTTGCTGAGAGGAGGGAGAAAAGAGGGGAGGTGAGAGGAGGAACGTTAGAGGGTTAGGATATTTCTGGTCTAGCTGCTAGAAGGACTGTAAGAGTTTAGAAGGACGAATCTAAGGCATGAAGACCTTGGATCTAGTTTCAAGAGATGGAAGAGGTAGAGAGAGAAAGAAGAGCAGAGGAAGGGCAGGGAAAGGTCATCCACTGCTGGGAAGACTTGAACAAAGGAAGGAGAAGTTGAGATGAATAAATAAAGGCCAGAAGACCTCTGGTCTGCCTTCAAGAGGAGAATGGGAGAAAAGAGAAATAGGAGGATTTGAAGGGAGTTCAGAAAGTGGGAATGGAAGAGGAAGAAAGAGTCGTGTTGGAAAATAAATCTTTTCTGTAGTATTTTATACTGCTCTATTTTAGTTTGTATTTTTTGTGTAATACTTCTTAGTTCTATGCCACAGTTTTTAGTTTTACAAATTAAAAAATTTGGATGGGGACATTCTTAATTGCTTAAATCCAAAATCTTGTAAGGTAATTAGAAATTACCCAGCAAAGACTGAACAGCATCAGTAGCAAAGGAGAGCAAACACTGGTGCTCTTGTTCTTATGAATAACTTTGCTGTAAATATGAATTTAGCCTGAGGAGGGATGAAAAGTCAGAGAGATGGTAGACAGAAAAGAGGGCAGTTAAAACGAGAACAGGAAAAAAGCCACAACATCTTTACGCCTTCTTTTCAGGGAATTAGATAGAAGGCAAGAGAGGTTAGGCAAAGTTGAAAGTAAAAGAGAAATGAAGATGACCAGAAGGGCAAGAAGTGAGGGATGAAAGAAAAAGAGAAGATAAAAGGCCTCTGCTCTGAGTGATGGACAGAGACGACAAGAGGGATAGCAGGATGAGAGGACAGGAAGCAAAGTGAACTGAAGTGGGAGGAGGTTGAAAGGGAAGGGGATACACGGGATGAGATTCAGAGGTGAAGGACTTGTTGAAGTGCAGAGTCCTAAACAGGAAGACAGGACAAGAAAAAAAGACAAACCAGGAAAGGGAATGACCATGTTTGTTTCATGTAAGATTAAAATGTGTCAAAGGAAGGGAAGAGAGGTTGAAAAAGGAAGCACCGGCTTAAAAATCTATGCATTCATCTATTTATTCAAAGGAAAGAGAGAAGAGAAACAGATGATAAACAGCCAGAGAGGTCAGGTCTTAACATGATTGGAGCGAGTGTAAGAATTTGCTGAAGTACAATGAGAGAAAACTGGAATTTGACGTGTCAGTAACCCTCATACAATGGTTCGACATGACATTACATACTTAACTTAAAGTTACGTACTTGACATAAAGTTAGATAGTCTATATCAGGTTTAGGCAAGTAAAGTAACATATTGGTTAAGACAGGCAAAGGTATCTTAGTTAGGTTTAGGCGAATAAAACAACTAAGGTTAGGTTAAGGCAAGTTAAGTTAAGTAGGTTAGGCTGAGGCAAGTGAAGTTATGTATATTACGTTTAGGCAAAAGGAGTTACGTAAGTTAGGCTGAGACAAGTAAAGTTACGTAGGGTAGGTTGAGGCAAGTAAATTATGTCGATTGGATTTAGGCAAATAAGGTTTCGTAAGTTAGGTTGAGGCAAGTAAAGTAAGGTAGGGTTGGTTGAGGCAAGTACAGTTATGTAGGTTAGGTTGAGGCACTGTTTAAAACACTGGTCACCTGGGGCAAAGTCCCGTGTTGTTTAACCCATCCACCACCCCAACCTGCCTCTTTACAGGGACTTTCTGTCTTTATACTACTTGTAAATACTCTACTTCTAAATAGTATTCTTAATGCTATTAGTTTTGTCAGGGCATAGGCTAGGTGATCACAGCCTTCCAGATCATGGAAGGTAGCATTACTTGTTGTAGGTCAACATACAAATAGCCTGGACATGTTGGGTATGTTTGTGTTTTGTGACAGAGGGAACTCAACTGCTTGCTCATTCCCATCCATTCATAAAGCGAGGTAATTCATGCACATACCACATTATGATGCCATTAAGGGGAGGGCAATGTGTGTGTGTTACCACATACTGTATCTGTTTGCCGGGGTCAGGCAAAGGACAAATGTGCCTTCTGTCAAGTTTATGCGCTGCTGAAATTAAATTCATAAACACAGTGGGAGAAAGAGAAATGAGACCATTTTTGCCTGTAAGCTAGAAATATTAAATATTAAATCCTCAAGAAAAAAATTTCAATTTGTTGGACCAGAATTTTATGCAAACACGGGTCATTTATTTATAGAAATCATCTCGGTTGATCAGAGATTCTCTCTCTTCTTTTCGACTGTCTTCTCTTTTCTTTTTTCCCTTTTCCCCCTCACCACCATCAAGAAAAGAGTTATTACCGTTATTTGCTCAAGAGCCCTATTTCAAATATCCACCCATTCCAAAAGGAAGGGAAAAAAATCAATAGCACTGATCGATTGGTGGCTATTTTCTTCCTCTTCCTCCTCCACAAGCCTCCTGGTGTGTGTACAGTATCTGTGTGTGTAAGAGAGAAGTCAGGGAGTAGCAGGATGAATCTACTATCTGTGCTCCCACCCCTTTACACACACACTCACACACACACCAGCACACTTGAGGGCTCTAAATCACACTCATCTGTTTGTGTTGACATACACAAGTTGTGGTATTAGAGAAGAGGACAGTAGAGGAATCACTTAGATCCTTGGATTTACACACACACACACACACATATATATAGCATATATATAATACACATTGTAAAAGCATGTCCAGTCCAGAGATAGAGTTGATAGATGAGGGGAAGAGAGGCGATGACATGAGAGGGTGGAGTGATGAGATGTCAGTGGAGGAGGGAGTGATGGAGATAATGGAAGAAAGGAAAAAACAATGCAAGTAGCAGGATAGAGACAAACAAACATGAGGATTAAGGGGATTGATAAAGGAATGGAAAATTAATCAATCATCTTGACACCTGGATGAGTGAGATCCTGGTAACATCTTGTGTAACCAGCACAGTCACACAAATACCCCAGCAAACGATGACATATAGAAGAATTTCAGCAGACTGATGGCTAATCCAATACTTCTTGTCTGATCAACAGTGGGCCCTCTGATTGGTCGATACTGTGGGACCAGGGTGCCTCCTGAGATCCAGTCCTCTACTGGGATTCTCTCTCTGTCCTTCCACACTGACATGGCTGTGGCTAAAGATGGCTTCTCCGCTCGATACAACATGACGCACAAGGAAGTCATTGAGAGTAAGTTTGATTTAGTACTGCATCTTCTTATTTTTAAATGAAATCAATGATAAAATATGGGTGTTAATCTCTTCCTTTCCTTCTCCTGCCCCCCCTTGTAGCTTTCCACTGCAGTAATGCATTTGGTATGGAGTCAGGAAAGATCACAGACGACCAGATCTCAGCCTCGTCGAGCTTTTATGATGACCACTGGCTGCCACGACAGGCCCGACTCAATTACCATCACAACGGATGGACGCCCAACGAAGACAGCAACAGGGAGTACATACAGGTACGAGTTGTCAAGAAACCTGGAGCTGTGGTGCAAACAAAGAAGAATTTAGGGATTCCCCAAACTTACATTTAAAATGACTCTATCCACAGATGGTCTTTTGGATTTATTTGGTGAGGGTGCCATAGTCACATCAAGGCTTTATAGCTATGAATCACTGATACTTACAGTTGCTCACAAATGCGTCATGGCTTCACAAATCCTAAACTAAAACTAACAAACAGATGTTCATGTAAAAAGTTTAACTGATGTTTTCATCTTTGTTAAACGTGAACTCTCACCTAGTGCTCAGTAGGTGACGTAAACCCATCTACTGGAAATCGTGTTTCCATACAACTAATTTGCAACAGTAATACATTTTAAAGGAATGCTTCGCCCTCAAAATGACCATTTATATATCAATCACTCCCCCTGTGTTACTATGAATTAGTGCAGAGAACTTTAGTTTTCTTACATGCCTCCATCGTGAATTAAGAATTCAGAAACTGAGATTTAGTATTTGATGAACTGGAGGAAATGGGGGGCACTTTTAACAACATACTTTATCAAAACATCTTTTATAAACTCTCATACAATTCTCACAGTGTAATCCAAGTCTTATTTATCCAGTCATATGCTCAGTACTTCCCAAACACCTGCCTTTTTACCAAAACCTTACTATTTAAAACACCTCTGCATAAACAGTCTCACGCAGGGACAATTAGCGCATCGGGGCAAATGCCTGTGTTTGAAATGCACAAGCAAAGGTCAAGTGCATGCACTGTGTTAGAGAAAATGCATATGTTTGAGAGGATAGGAGGATCAAGAATGTTCTTTTTTGTATTTCTTGTTCACTGAGGAAGCATGTGAGAAATGTAAAGGTTTTTTTTTCACCAATTCAACATAACACGGGTTGAGAAATTGATGTACAAAGAACATTTTGTGGGTGAAGTATTCCTCTAAGGGGATATAGTGCCGACTGGATTACATTTTCTATTGACAAAAAAGGAAATGTTGTTAATTAATGCCTCCGGCAAGTCAGAAAAATGTTCATACTGACAGTATTAGTGGAAAACTATTGAGTAGTATGTAAAAAAAGACCATTTCTAGGAGACAAGGTTGGGTACTATGGTGCAACATCAAAAGTAGATTGTTAAAGATTTGGTGGGTTTCTTCTTTTTCATCAGGATGTGGCACAGATCCTGATCCTGAAATACAGAATCTTATTCTTGAAAAAGTTTACTCTACCTAGTGTAAAAACAGATTGCACTCCTATTTTAATAGCATCTTTTTTTCTCGCGTCGACATGTCACACATAATAACTCCGCCACGGCTATATTTGTGTCAGCGTACGTGTGTGTGCAGGAGAGAGAGCGAGAGAGCGAGAGAGCGAGAGAGCGAGAGAGCGAGCGAGAGAGAGCGAGTGGGAGGTGTGGTGATATCAAGGTTTAGCAGCTAGATGCCTGGGTAAGGCATTGTTTCCCGTATTTTATCACAGTGCCAACTTCCTGCCATCCCTGTGCCAAGCGTGAGTTATGAGGCTGTCTGGGTGAGAGGGGAAAGGGAGTGTGAGGTTCACTCACCCCTCCGACAGAAATGAATTCAAACCAGCCTGCGAGACGCTCTTCACTGAGTCACCTTCTGTAAACAACAGATTATCTTGTTGGGTGTCACCTTCCTGTAGCCTTGCAAAGACTACACACAGGTTTGCTTTACTCATTGTCTGGAAGCTTTTTTTGAAACAGGCATAATCTCAGGCATGATTTCCCTTCATTAAGATATCAGTTTGAGTCCTCCCTATGCCCAGTGCCACATGCAGTCATCTCTCTAAAAGCAAGTTTCGAGAGCCAGAAACTCTCATCATCGCCTGAATTGTTTCTCATAGTTTGCCAACTGGTACGGCTGCCAGCTGCATGAGTCTCAGTTTTCCTGACTAAAATCTTGCAGCACAATCACACCACAGCAAAAAAGCTTGTGAGAGTTAGGCTTGCTCTGTGCAGCAGCATATTCCATCCTCCCCAAACCCTGTGATTAGACAACCCAAGATGTGCTGCTTCTAAGAAATGATCAAAAAACCATTCCGTTAACAGTAACAGGGCCAGCGAGGGATCAGTGTTTTGCTCAAAGAGACAAGAACCAGGCGAGCACTCCGTCTGTTAATTTTTAGGAACAATGACACAATTGCAGATAGCCACAGACAGATGTGGAATAGAGAAGCAGTAGTTCTGATTGTCAGAGCTCCACTGAGAGCTCCAAAGTCTGGGCCAGCAAACACAGGAAGGGACTGTGGCCAACAGGCAGCGTGAGGCCAAGGACCCATCAGTCTCTCACTTCCTTCCTGTTTCACCTCAGCTGCAGCTGACAGCTCACTCTCTCCGGTGCATCTCTCAAAATTAGCTGACATTAAAGAATTTGCTCGACAAGGATGACTTAAAAGAATCTCCATATTTTTTTTCATGTACTTCTTTTTTGTCCCCTGACAGTCAGACTGTACATATAATCTCCCTGTTTCATGAAAAGACCTGTGATTTAGATTTTATTGTTCTTGACATCAGATCTTTGCAAAAAAAAATTGGCTGGAAAAGGAACCTTCTACTCCTCGAACGTTGTCTTTCTGTCTCTCTCTGCTCACCGGTGTTGTGGTGGGGTCGCTGCGTTCCACAGAGGCTCTCAGCTGTTCACTTGCGTTAGCACCTAGCTGAGAGCAAGGCCCCTGCATCTGTGTGTGTACATAGGTGTGTGCGTGTGTGTGCGCACGCAACCTCCTGGCTTGACAAGCAGCTGTCATAAATGCCAACATGCCTCTCCTTCTTGCATCTCACACCCCATGGTCTCTTATAACTGAGTGTGTGCGCGTGTGTTCATGCATGTCTATGTGAGTGTGTGTTTGTTGATTTGTGTGCCCATGCAGCTCAGGCATGTGCGCTTCGCTATGTTGGCTCAAGGGCCACGTGTGTGGTTTAAATCTCTCTCTAGGGCACTTTCTCTGATTTAGCTACGCTGTTGTTCTATTCTATTCTATTCTATTCTGTTCTATAGCTTCTTTGCATATGACACCATACTGATTAGTACGCTGTCCAGATGAAGGGCGGGCAACTGGAGGCAAAGACTACCGTCACTGCACAAATGCTTACAATATGCGCTTTTAATGGCTGTTCCAATTGATCAAATTAGGAAAAAACAAAGGCCATTTTATGTCCTGGAAACAGTAGGACATGTAGGGGAAAATCTCACTGAAAAACAGCAGCAGCTGTGGATCAAAAACCCCAGTCTTTATTCAAGAGTAGCGGAGTCAACTAATTTTGAACATTAATGTTGAAGCATTGTGGTAAACGTGCCTTGAGTTGGATACAGTTACAACGTGCTGTGACAACTTCTCCATGTTTTTAGCCACACCCTGGATTTTTGGAGTTACGTGAGACCTTTGGAAACGGTTGACCAAGTAGAAAATAGCAGCTAAAGTTAACTAATGTTACCTAGTCACATTAGCCTGACAGTGATGCATCCATATACAGAGTTAAGATATAAAAGTTAAAAAGGACCTTACCACATTTACTCAGCCGGCCAAAAACAAGATGGCAGTCGTTTCAGTTGTGTACCCAACCGCACACAAAATAGTTATAGTCCACTAGACTCTTGTATGCTGTCATCAGCTCGCCGTGTAACATTAGTAAAAGTAGGAGGTCTGGACGATGAGGTCATTTTTAACGACAGTTGTGTCCACACCAGGAAAACCGTTCAAACTGTGTGAAAAAATGACTTTTCTTCGTTTTGCATGGATCATATCCAACATGAGTTTCAATTTTCTGATTATATCTGCTGCCTGCAGGTTTGTCTAAACCTTTTATGTAGTCACTTTGCTCAAGATCCAATTCATGCAGTATATGGATGTATCACTTCCTGCCCTCCATAGTCATGTGATTACAAACAAGCTCTTCTCGTCTCGTCTCGTCTCGTCTCGTCTCGTCTCGTCTCTTCTCTTCTCTTCTCTTTTCTTTTCTTTTCTTTTCTTTTCTTTTCTTTTCTTCTCTTCTCTTCTATTCTACTCTATTCTACTCTGTTCTATTCCATTCTGGTCTGGTACAGTGAGGTGTGGTGCAGACTGATGATGTGAGTTCTGGTGGCTCCGTTATTCTAACAACTCTGTGATTGATGAGAACCTTCCAGAGGAAGGCTCACTTAGCATTTCTCTCTCTTTCTCTCTTATTCCCTTACTCCTTACCCCTCCTCATCTCATCCGTTACTCTCCTCAGTTTCGGACTATCGATTAGTTGTCTTGGTGGATCTCTGTCTGGCCGTAAGCGTGCAGGCCTCTGTGTGTGTGTGTGTGTGTGTGTCTGTGTGTATGTGTGTGTGTGTGTGTGTGTGTGTGTGTGTTGGAAGTAATCTAAAACACCTGTCTCTCTGACAGATAACAAACGCAGCATTTTACCTCCCCCGGTGTTTTGTACTATACCCCAGTGGGACGCACAGCACACTCTCCCTCTCACACACACACACCACAAGTTCTGATTAATCTACAGGTTTGGACAGCTCCAATGGAGGAGAATAAATGTTATAACCTACAGTAGAACCTTTCTCATCTCTTGCTCTTCATTTGTCTGCAGCCTTTCTTTGTCTCAAATCCTTATTTTTTTTAAAGTAGAGGCGTAGACCTCCAGTCACTGTCCCAACGAAGCAGAGAACATAATTCATGAAAAGTGAAGGCTTAAAAATGTGAAATACTTGTGTTAAACAATTGCAGCTGGGCTTTGTTTCTGGTAAGGAAATGTCACTACTTTAACCTCTCACAAAATCATGTTAGAGCCCAGATAAAAGTGCAAATATGTAATAAGAATATATCTGTTAAAATATACCAAACAATATAATATCTTCTTCTTTATATCATTTACAAATTGAGAGGTTCTATGAAAATATCTTTTTGTGACTTTTGATTGTGATTTAGAGAGCAACTTTGTTCTGCTACTCATTTTGGAACAAAAGAAATGCGTATCTACTTGAGGGACCTTGAAATGAAGGAGTTTGAAGACTGCATTCAGCACACAATGCTGTCCATGTATAATGCAACACAGCTAGCAGCATGCCAGACACGTAGCGTAGCATCCACAATCAGGATGGGGAGGTGATTATGGCTATTGTATGGGAGGAAATTAAAATGAGCCCCCGGTCATTACTATCGATCTGCCAGGAGAGAGGCACAGGGAGCAGAGAGAGAGAGAAAGAGAGAAAGAGGGCAAGAGATGAGAAGGAGAGGGAAGTAGAGCAGTGAAGGTGAGAGATAGATGCTGATAAGTTTGGGTGTATATCTGTGTGTTTATGTCTACCAAGTTAATGTTGTGAGAGCTTCAGCATGAGGGCAGTTTGTCAGGTGTATGACTTCATTTGTGGGCTAAAATAAGAATTACATTCACATCAGGAAAGGTTAGGGAATTTGGTCTGGATTTCAGTAGTGTTGCCACTGGGTAACCAAATTCCCAGAATAAATGTTGGCATTGTTTGTTTCATGCAAACAAGGATATGTTATATTTGTACATTTCATATGTTGAAACTTTGTGTTTCTTTGCAATTCAATCTTCAATTTTATGTTGTGACAAATCTGTGGTTGCTGTGAGATTAGGGTTAGGCTTAAAACATTTTTGTTGCTACAACCACAGCTCAAAATGTCCCTACATCTCGTCGAAAATACTTAATTTTGTTGCCACAAACTAGGCTGGAAATGTCCTGACGTCTTGGTAAAAAAAACAACTTGGTTTTGTCATCAAAAACACAGCTGGAAATGTCCCAACATCTTGTTAAAGAATACCCAGTTTACTTGTTACGAATGTGGATGGAAAAATACCCAGTTTTTTCATCACAAATATGGCTGGAAATGTCATGTCCTGTTCAAAAAAATGCCCGGTTTTGTTGCCACAAACAGAGCTGGAAATGTTCCAATGTCTCGTTAAAAAAATATCTGGTTTGTTATCACAAATATGAATGAAAATGTCCTGACATTTCATTAAAAACATACCCAATTTTGTTCCCATAAATACGGCTTGTTGTTTGTTGGCCTGGAACCATGGTCTGCTTCTTGGCAGCTGTCTTGCCTAGGTTTCATGCCATCCACCACCCTCCCTCAGCTCATATACATGTAATCTGAACTACATTACTTGAGAAATGTTAATATGATACTTATGAAATGTACAAATGTAACATATCCGTTTTGGAGACAATGCCAACATTTTATTCTGGTGACTGGGCTGCACTGGATCACTTTGTGTTTCAACATTTCATGGATCACATTCTCCTTCAGAAATCAGCTGATTGATCAGTTCTCAGCTTGAATCTCTCTCTCTTAAATTTTTTGCTATGGTCTTTGATTAAACTTCCTCTTTTCTTTCTGCCAACAGGTGGACCTCCACACTTTGAAGGTGCTCACAGGCATCGCCACCCAGGGCGCCATTTCAAAGGAAACTCAAAAAACTTACCATGTCACCACCTTCAAGCTGGAGGTCAGCACCAATGGAGAGGACTGGATGGTCTACAGGCATGGCAAGAACCATAAGGTAGGCTGAGACTGAGGCACAAATACACACACAGCACATGCGCTAAGACATATATTCCTGCCATGATATGAATCCCAACATAGTCAAGGCAAGCCAGAAAGTCTGGATGCTCTTAGGTGACACGCATGCCTGGACATGCACATGGAAGAGGCAGGGAAAAATATGAGACGGAATATATGCAGCTAGAATTGACCACAAGCCCAACGTTCAACCGGTGTCTGCAATTACAACCATTCCACCACCGCTCAGTTGGCTTCATTTAAGGGTTTACGACCAAGCCAGAATCAGCACACGTCTCCCAGCTCCAAGTGATACCTTACATCATTGAATGCGTGCTACACTTACAGTAGACTGCGCAGTCTGCTTTTTACATCCCATCTGGTTTCTGTTACTCACTGGTCAGAGTTCTGCCTAATGTCGACCTGGTTGGACAGGTTTCTGAGCTGTTCCTCTCAGTGGTGTTAAAGCATGATGAATCATCAGTGAGTGTGCTGCAGTCTGGGGGTGCCGGGTAGAAACGAAGCAGACTGTACCCAGGGCCTTTAAAATGGTTGCAACTGCAATTAAAGTAGAGGAGCGTTCCAGTGGTTAGGGCTGTTTTTTCCATCACGGCCGTTCTCCCACCGCTATAGTGGTCACATGTGTTTGTCCTGCGGTCTAACACCACGTCTAGCTTTGTGCTATAAAACCTTTTTTCTTCATGAACGCTAATGCATGCACACACACTCACAGTTGCATACATACATTGCAAATGCTTCTTTTGCTTTGAGAAGGAAACAGGAGATGCAGTCTAACCATCTGGGGTTCCTCTGCGGACTAAAGATCCCATAAGGCTTATAGCTGTAGCTCACTCCCAGAGAAATGATTGATGGATAAAACACAGGGAGTTGTAGAGAAAGGTAGTCAGGGAGAAAATAAATAAAGTGAGGGATGATAGAAGAATGAGGACAAGGAGGTGAGTGTAAAGCAGTTTTTTAATCAGGTTCATGGCCTTTAAGGTTAGTCAGCAGCTAAGTTGAATCAAAAAACAATATCTTTGGGAATTTAATTGGTGCAAGTAAATCCACCTTTTTTAACTATCAGGAAATTGCCCAACCATATAATCAATCATTTTAATCAAATAACAATATTCTGCTGACACCAGGCTATCAAACAGTGGCAATCCAATAGGCAAAGGGGATTAATGATGATGTTGTGAGGTTGGTTGTTGGTGTCACCACCCATAATCCCCTTGATTCCCCCGTAACCCTGGAAAGCTGCTCCAGAGCTAAATGCCGACAGAGACACAGAGGGGTGCGTGTGTGCATGTGCATATGAATGCGTGGCTTTGAGGAGGAGGAGGGTTTTGGAATACATCAGCAGCAGCTTCTGGTAGAATATCTCTTTACAACACACACAGACAAAAACACACACATGCACAACCTCAAACCGACTGGTAACAGTCTGTTGAGCCCCCCATGGTGAGACAGTCTGTGCCGTAATCTGATGGTTCAGCTCAGGGTTGTCGGTCGTTGATCCACTACTGTATATCATAGTCTCATCTGTACGTTATGGATATTAATCAGATACATGGATATTTTGTCATCCTGATTGTTCATACTGTCATTTTACTTTGTTGGTCTTTTCTGTGCACACATCTATTGCATGTCTGTTAGAAGGGGGGTCGCTCTTTTGTTGCTCCTTCTGAGGTGTCTTCGATTTTTCCCCCATTAAACTGTTTTTTTGGGAGAGTGATTCCTGATCCAAATGGAGACTCTAAAGGCCCAGACACACCACACTGACATCAAAGAACTAGTGGTGTTGAAGGCTGCCTGTTGCGTTGGCTTGTCGCCTGTGTCTTGGCCAAAAAGTTGCACTTGAACACACCACAAAGACTAAAGCCAATGGCCAACTAGCACGTACTTTCTGTGCCTGCATGAGAGGAAATAACTCTCCATACCAGCAGGCAGTGGTAGCCTGTATTCATCATTCAAAGAGGAGAAGCCGCAAGACGGACAGGACAGATTGAAGACACTGGTTAGCTAGTAAGCACATTACCAACACAACCTGATGTTGACAGAACAAAGGATATTTACCATGCACAAGCAAACAGTAACACAATTACGAACTATTACTACAAAGTAGCTCAATGGCTAGAATCATATCAAATTTGTTTAAATGTCACTCCCTCTTGTCTTTAGCTGCTCATTTGCTTTCCTTACTTCTATTTCTCTTCTTGTGCATGGAGCTGAACTGCCAATCAGAGGGATTTCACTCACCAATGGACTCTGCTGGCTCAAACACCGATTCAGCATGTTGAATGACAGGCAACAAAGTCCGACTAGTGCCAATGGTGTGAGACGCACTCAAAAATTAGGGTGACAAATGCTCACCAACAGGCCAACATTGACTGACGGCCTACCTTTGGCTTGCAGTTTCAGTGACTTTAAGGACTGAGGGTGTCGTATGATTTACAGACTGTAAAGCCCCTTGAGTCAAATTTGTGATTTCTGATATTGGACGACACAAAAATAAAACTTTAATATACTGTTATACACACTTACAATTTGGTATTCATGTCATGGTGATTCCTCTGTCCTGAGAGGGAGAGATGAAGGAGGAAGCAGAGTAAAGGTGAAGCAGAGAGAGCTGAAAAAGACGAAGGGAGCGATGGTAATTTATCCGATGATGAAACTATGGTGTCAGCATCTTGGAGCCTATAATGTCCTTTCTCAGCTGACATGCCCCAGGCGGCCAATCAGCAATGGCCTCGCCATCCCAACTCCAACTCCAACTTTTGGGGTGTAAAGTGAGAGTGTCTTTTATGTTAGAAAGACATATAAATAACTCAACAGCAGTGGCCAAGAAGATCTCTTGGCAGAGTGTTTTATAGCTTGGGTGTGTAAAGTGCTGCGTCTGCATTCACAGGATAATCCAAGGAAATAGTTTTCATAATTGAGAGCAGATCCTAGATCATTTCATACAGGGATCAGTTGTAAGCATGTAATATGTCTTTTTCTAAACTTAAAGCCACATAGAATGATTTATTCATTTTTTTGTTTCAAGATCAAGTAGCTTTTCTACCAATCTGAGGGATATATAGAAGTGTCCCATCTCCTTTTAACTTGTTGAACCTGCTCTGAACCTTTCATTTATCCATCCATCTCTTCCCTGACATTTTCATTCACTCACCCCTTCACGAGTTCTCTCAAAATCTCTCTGTCATCCATCAAATCCTCCCTGCTTGTCCACACACTTGCTCTCCTCACATCTTCATTCACCTCATCCTTCCACTCCTGCACTCTTTTCCATCCCTCCTCTTTGCTCTCCCTCGACACTCCATCATTTGGGCTCCCTCTTCCTCCATATGTTTCTGAGAAAGTCATCATGAGATAGACAGGCAAGTTTATGCTGCTTGAACAAATGACTTTTTGTGCTTGGCTACAGCTGTTTGGTGTGTATGTATGTGTGTGTGTGTTAATCTGGAAGAATTATTAAATTAGTGTTTTATGAGCAAGAGACATGAAAGGAGGACAGAAATTAATGGGAGCCACATGGATATTAAGAAAGGAAAAGTATGAGCGTAGCACTGTCTGTGCTTGTGCGCACACACACTTGTGAACAACACAACAGCAAGAACACACACACAAACACATGCATGCTTGTCATATGTTAACATTTGTCTCAGATGGATAAGTCTTAATAACACAGCAACTGTGCACGCACACACACACACACACTTCGGGTTTTAACATCTGGGAGCCAGCCCATGGGGGCGGCGCCACTGTCACACAACATCACGATGATTTGTGTGATCTGTAACGTATTTGATAATGTCATTAAAGGCCTGTTGTGAACCAGATGGGACATATGGAATATACGTTAACTTGGGGGAACTTTTTGGAGAGAAGGAGAAGTAATATTCATACAGCATTTGCTCCTACGTTGTACTGACAGGCTCACAAATGACAGGTACTGACTCAAGACACATGCACCAGAGACAGGAAAAAGAAGCAGAGACAGGCTAATTCCCAACACACACCCTGCCCCCTACCACTTAGCCCTCACCCGTCTGTTTTGCACATTCACATCAGGGTAGGGTGTCAAGATTCTTGTTGGGATAGAGGGGTAGGGTGAAGTGTAAGGGCAACATGACCCTCCAAAATCAGTGTTATAGCATTCGTCGGCACGAGTGTTGTATACGCAACAAAAGAAACTCACAAATATATTTTATTTATTAAAAAATATTTATAACGACGTCAACCATTATAGGCTTTTATCATAGTTTAATGTTGTTCCAATGTGAGTCCTTTTCCTTACATCAAGTATACCAAAAGAAATTGCTAACATGCTGATATCTTGGCAGCTATCTGTCTAGCTAGCTAATGTTACACCGTTATCACTGATTTGTGCCTGTCCATGTTATATGCCGTTTGATGGCATATGACATGGACAGACCGTGTGCACTGTGCCACAGAAGATTAGCATAAAAACAAATTAGGTAACAAATTGGTGAACATGATTCAGCTCTGTTTACACTTTATTTGGCGAAAAGTTTAAAGTGAAAAGTCAACAGCCTGTTTAGTCAGTTTACATCGGTAGCTGCTGTGTGACATATAGAATGCATCCATTGGATCGTACATCTTTTAACAAAATATTTCACAAAACTGGCTACAGATCTGACACGCACAACCTCCTCACTTATTTGCCGCCATGCATTGTTTGTCCTGTTTTTGTCTCTGTACTGCTCCGTGCTCATATTCCACAAAATTGAATGGCGAAAAACACACAAAATTTTTCGTTTCTGCCATTTCTGCAGTGGCAATTTCATGTATCCCGTATGCATTTTCTTTTATTGGGCACTTGGAGCATACCCCATATACTATACAGAAGCACATGCACAAAACAAAACGGTGAGGAAATGAGGTGTGAGGGTCTTGAAGGGTTGTCTGTTCTAAGGAGCAATGTGGGATAGGGGTTAAAATATTAAATGGGATTTGGCCAAAGTATATGCCATGCGGTGAACAAGATTACATTCGAAATCATCTTGCAGAACCAATATGCCGTGCCATTTCTCTAGGATTAATATTATTAGCCAATTTGTATTAAAAGTTTTCTTTGTCTTTTTTATTCATTACCATTTCTGCATTTCTCTATTCCTGTTTTTTACTGTGCAGAAGCCATTTTTCGTATCCCGTCTTGATGATCAGGTCATGTCAGATCACTTGAATGCTCATGTGGGCTATCATGAGAGCACTAAAATGTGAGCATTATACAGAAATAGGAAAAAAGATAATGACACTATCAGTGCAACTTTAACTATTCTATGATTCAGTGCACAAAATTGGCCGTGGGCCTGGTTATGGGAGGTTGCCTGCATGACAAGAGAAAAGCAGCAATTTTCCGTGACCCCAGGTCTCGAGTTGAGAGATGATGTTGTCTTAGTTTGACTCTTCGTCTGGAGGAGCCTGAGACCTTCTGCTGGTAGAGGTACATTTAAGCACGGCGTGGTACAAATGTCATTACGCAGTCCTCCTGAATTGCTGCAGGCAGAGCTGTCTGTGGCCATTACAACACTGGACCTCGGCCAAGACCAAAACCTCCTATTCCCACCTTAATCTGTGGGAGGGAGGATGGATGGAGAGAGAGGGATGGAGGTGGGAGACGTGGGTGGAATCAGAGGGAGGGAGAGGGATCGTGATGAGAGGAAAGTGTAGGAAAGTTGAAAAAAAATTAAGAGAGAAAGACAGAAAGAAAACACAAGCAAAAGGTCAACCAGTCAAGCATTGAAGTGATAGAGAGGAGAAAGTGAGCTGTGCAGAGGGAGGAAGAGATGTGGGAACCAAAGGGAGAAAAGCAGGGTTCATAGGGGAACAAGTGAGTGAAGGAAGGAGGCAGAGGGGGGGAGGAGTGCTCACAGGGGAACCACGGAGCAAAAGAAGGAGGGATGGATGGATGAACGGAGGCACAGAGGAGAGGAGGAATAATGAGAATAGCAGACAAGGGTGTTGACCACAAATCCCTTTGGATAGATCAGAGGTCTCAGCAACACAGCCTGCAAGGATGTCAGGAGACGGGAAATTAAATAAAACGACAGAGTGTTGGGAGGGTGGGAGGCGAGGTGAGGGAAAGGCAGGAGGGAGGGTGAGGTCAAAGGAGAGAGAGAGGAAAGAGTTTGTGACAAATGAAGAAAGAAAAGCTGCGAGAAACAGAGAGGGAAGGGACAAAGGGGGATATTATAAGGGTGCCATGTGTCATTTGGTCTGTGAGATTTGTGGACTGGACTGTCACACACACACCAGGATTCAGCTGTCAAACACAGGTTACCTCCCCGAAGTCTGTGTGTGTGCGTATTTGTCCTTGTGTGATGAAATGAGAGGAGATGGGGGGGGGGGTTTACTATTTTATAACTATCCACACGCATACACACGACACACAGGACGGACATTTGAATAATTCAGCGTGTCTGCGCTGGTCCTCACTGGCTGACTGACTGAGGCCCTGTGGGCTCACGACACAGCCACACACACACACACACACCTGTTCTTTTCTTTCCCATGAGGTGAACATATTCCTCGTCATGCTCTTTTTCTATCCTGTAGTTACGCGTTAGCCCTGGTTAGCCTCCTTTTGACTACCAAGCGGAGGCAGCTACACAATATGTGTCTTTCTGCCCTGCACACTATTGTTATTCAGTGGAGTAGGTGTGTGTAAATGAAGGAGAAAACAGTATTCACTCCATGTCTGTCACCTTTGACCTTCACTGAGAGATGAAAGTACCATTTGAATCGGGAAGATTTCTCTTGGTTTGAATTGTTCTCACAGTATTGGTTTGGAACAACGTTTCTGCTTGTTTGTTTTGGCCTGTGTGTGTCTGTGCATGCATGTGTGTGTGTGTGTGTGTGTGTGAGAGAGAGAGATGAGACAGAGAAAAAGAGAGGAGGTGTAAAGTTAAGCATCTGTTCACTCGAGTGTTCCTGGTGTCAGCTTGCCTTGTCTCTTAACACAGGTGGAAACATCGGACCATTAACAAACCTGCACACGCACGCAGAGAAGGTCTCACACACACACACACACACACACACTCTCTCTCTCTCGCACACACACACAGAAAAACCCGAGCTGGGTTGCGGTTGTAGTGCATTAGCTGATTGTTGCAGAAGCCTTTTAGGAAGAGACTGTTAACAGTGTATTTAAGCTGAAGACCTCAGAGATGCGATATATCCCCTTACACCTCCTCATTGTGGATTCTCACTACTGAGCCAAAACCTGGCAGGGAGGCAAATGCCAACCTAAAAAGGGTGGACAAGCAATATTCTGCAATTTAAAAGAGAGTAAACCTGAATGTGCCTGTCACTACTGGCTGTTCATCACACATAGCCAATAACAATTTACACACATTGTACTTAGTGTGAGTTTTTGCTCCAACGTGGGTTGATAGGACTGAAACAGGAAGGTTAAAACTCAAGATAAAGTCACACAGGGAAGTTTAAATTATGCACTATTTGGAAAACATATTTAAATTTTGACAGTGGGGTCAGCTTAGCATTGATTCTGAATATTCAACAGACAATTTCTTGGCAGTTCTTATAAAGAACATGGGTGTGTGTGGTGGTGAGCTCTGAAAGCAATCACTGCTGGTCTTTTCTTATCATGTTTTCAGCCTGCTACTAACAACATGTACTCACTGACAACTCTCCAAATACAGCAGCTTGGTCAAAGGCTCTACATATTCAAACTGTATTCCCTTTTACACTTAATGTTCACTGTGGGAATATCACGCCATTATGCAGCCTCCCCGTTTTGTATATAATGTACGAGGGCGGATAGGGGGTACAGAGTGGTCTTGCCGCCACAGGAGGTAGTAACAGTTCCAAAACAGTGTCTGTATTAAGGGGACAGCTGGCAAGATGGGACCATGGGCAGGATGGGTGTGACGTTTTGACAGTGTGTTATGTGTGTGAACCACTGTGGGAAACTTAAAAAGCAGCTAATAGCAGTTAGTGGCTAACTCAAAGAAGAAGAACAGCTGCCAAAAATGTCTGCAAATTGGGAAAACAATGAGATTCAGGAACTCTTTATGCTCCAAGCAGAGGACGAGATCAGCCATTAAATAACAGAGACAGTAAATGATTGTTATTGCATGTTAATGCCACTTTTACTGCTTATAAAATGCTGCCGAGGTGTATGATATATGTCACCATCTATGATATATGCCTCTTTTGGTTCTTTGATGACAGCATGCTGTTTAAAATCACACACTAGAGCGGAATGATGGTGCTGTTGTTTGGTTCTGTGTAAAAATACAAAGCTGGCATAAAGAAGAGACATGGTAGCAGCCTTATAGTGTGATCTCTGTTTAAAAAGTGCTCGTGAGGCTGACAGTATGCCTCTAGTGTCAGTTTTGGATGCTCAGGGATGGCGTGTCAATCTCCACTTGTTAAACGACACAGTGTCCATTCAAAATGCACTTTATTGTTCTCAGGAAATAGTTTTCTGCAACTAATTTAGGTTTAGGCAATAAAAAAATCACGGTTTGAATAGAAATAAGTACATTTGTTATGTTTCTTAAATAACAGGAACAGGGCAGGAACTAAGGTCTGCCTCATGAGTAAAAGTCCTGTGTTTGTTTGACCCTTCCCTCAAGCCCACACTTTTTCAATTGCTGTGGATGAGTTTACATTGGAGTCAGTTAAAGGCCTGATGCATCTCATACAGACGCTAAAGGGTGCCTTGTGCATCGTCTGATCGCCACTGACCAAGCTACCGTATTTGACACTGTGGATTCTCAATGGGCTGCTACTAAAGGGATTTCAGTTCGAAGAAGAAAGTAAAGCAGTAGTTGTGACAAGGAAAGGTCTGCACTGAGCAGAAAGTGAAATAGAGTTGCAGCTCTGTTTGGTGACCCTGAACAAAGCTGATAATATTGGGGGAAAAAAAAGAAATGTACACCAGACGTGTGCCTGAGCAGCATGTATACAGAAGTGCCTGCCACACACACAAACACACCATCACCAATTTAAACAGCTGGTAAAGGACAGTAGCAAGGTTATGCATTCGCACAGACACACATGCGAACAAAAAAAATCTAAGACTCACACAGTGTGTACACTCTTATGTACACATACGTAAAAGCACACACAGTGCATTCCAATGTGTGTGTGAATGTGTGTGTGTGCACACATTTGCTGAGAAAGTTTCAGTGCACACCAAGGGAAATCAGAAAGGACCCACCAGCCCCCAACTCCTTTGAGTGAGACTTCATAATTACACTTTTACACACCGACACACTAGCACACACACACACACATGTAATTACAGCCCGCTGCCACAATCCCATTAAGTCTTTAGGGGCCTTTAGGCATTTTTCCATCATTTAACTGGTCACAGTTTCTGGTATTAAGGCCATTGTAAGGGCACGAGTTCACTGCATCTGACTTTGTATCAAACACCCAGTGGGTCATGGGTTCAAATCCCAGCTGGCCCAGAAGCCCGCTTCTGTTCCTACAAGTCAGAAACCCCTTTCATCCATATTTTGTCACCCCTGACGGGTCCTGCTGTTTAATGGATTGGAAACAGGAAGAAAATAGTGAATTTACACACACACACACACACACACACACACACACACACACAGAATCACAAAAAAACAAAGCGAACATCTATAAATGAGTACCCAAGCAAGTAATTGCAAGGCCTTTGGCTCCATTGAATGAGGTTTACAGCTCTCTGTAATAAACACACTATGTTGTGTTTTCAGCACTGATGTAACATGATAGAAAGAGTGATGGAAACACAGAGGGAAAACAGTCTTTGAGGTTCTCTAATGAAACAACAGGATATATTTTAAATTTACAGCAGTGTATCATCATGGCAGCGAGGGAGAGATGGGGGAAGAAAGAGATGTCGAGAAGAAAGACAGAAAGGAGGACAGAAAGTGAAATGATAGGGAGAGGAGCAGCAGCCCAGCTGTGTTTTTCCTGTGGTGAGCCCAATAGAGACGACAGTCATAGAGAGAGAGACATGACACTCTGTCAGATAGACAGAGATATAAAGTCTTGGTGTCAAGAGACAAAAAGAGTGCTTCTGGCCATGTGCGCTTGCATTCAGTTTCCTTTTTATCTGTATTTGTGTGTGTTTTCAGAGGAAATTACTTTGTGTGTGTGCGCGTTGTGTGTGGTGGGGAGTGTGAAAGCTCGGAGGGCACTTTGTAAAACAGTGTGTGTTCTGTGGTGTGTCTATGTGTGTGTGTGCATTGAGGGGCGACAGTGGGGTTTTTCTTTGCTTTCTGTGCGTGAAGGAGTGAAGAGGATGTTTTCCTGTGTGTATGTGGTTGTGTGGTTAAGTCAAGAGGACGTGAGAAGAGGATGCTCTCCCACATACTTACACCCTTGATTTATTACACACTGCATGCCCGCTCAGACTGTGTGTGTGTGTGTGTGTGTGTGTGTGTGTGTGAGTGTGAGTGTGTGCTGGAAAACCTTTGCACTCATTTCTTCCTTTGTGAACGGACACAACATATACAGTGTGTGTGTGTGTGTGTGTGTGTTTGTTTATGTGCACATAGAAGTGAATTAGTCTGTTGTAATTTAAACTCATGCTAATTAATGTTGTCCTGAGTTTGTTTAACAGTAAAACTGTCCAGTATGAACCATAAATACTGTTGCTGTGGATACCAGTTGTTTATTAGTCTATGTTCTGTGCATTAATTTAGACTGTTTAAACTTCTGACTATTAAATTGTCCACGTTACTGTCGCCAGTATGTGCACAGGTTAAACAAACAGGTTAAACAAACAAGATGCACTGAAAATGAGATTTTTATGCTAAGCTAGGCTACACCCATTCTGACTACAGCTCCACATTCTCATCTTTCCCTATGTTAAACTATTTTTAATAGGGGTTTATTTTCCCACTTGCACTGGAGGTGAACATAATTGTGTTTATGTTGGAGCGGGACTACTGTATGAGTTTACAGCCATGCTAGTGAGGCTCAGCGAGGCTGCACTAAGGCACAGTGGTGCTTTGAACTAAATGCTAACATACACATGCTAACATTCTCACAATGACAATGCTAGCATGCTGATGTTTAGGAGTCAATCTTCACCATTTAATTAAAATTGTTAGCATGCTAAAATATGCTAATTAGCACTTAACAACAGGTATGGCTGATGGGAGTTTTGCAGATATTTAGTCATGAACCAAAGTGTAAGAGCAATGGAAATTTTGACCAGCTAGATGAAATGTAAAGGGATTTCCAGAGTTATTTCAGTACATGCAGAGGTAGACGTAAATGTCTGTACCACATTTTATAGCAATCCATAGTTGTTGAGACATTTCGGTCAAAACCACAAATGTGAACCTCATGGAAAAGTTGGGGAACTTTTCGTCTTGCTGGATGGGGATCATCAAAGTTATTAGGAGGCATCATCTGGGAACCATAAATTTCAAGGCAATCCATCCAATAGCTGTTGAGACATTTCAGTTTCGACAAAGTGGTGGACCGGCCAGGATGAAACCTCAATATGTTAACAAAATGTCTGAACTATATCGGGGTTAATAAGGCTTCTCTGCTGTTGTCACTTTTTTCACAGAAAACAGTTATATACATATATCAGAGCAAACAAAATTTTATCAGACTTTGTCTCGTTGACTCGTCCTCCTCTGTCCATGGAGGCCTCTGTGTTGTCATAATGTGTCCTCAAGAAGACCCTGAGGCTGAGCTCCCATGTGTCATTCACTCTGCTCTCTGCCCTTCCTGTCGAGGGTAACAAGGGAAAATCCCAACAGCCATTAATGTAGTATCATTAAATCCCGTCTCTTTCTCTCTCCATATAGGTTTTCCATGCCAACACTGACGCCACCGAGGTGGTTCTCAATCGGATCCCACAGCCGGTCCTGGCTCGTTTCGTACGAATCCGACCTCAGACATGGAAGAACGGCATCGCCCTACGGTTCGAGCTCTACGGCTGTCAGATCACGGGTAAGAAAGATAAAGTGTCTTTTGTAGAGTTTCTCAGACTTTTTCTCCTCCTGGGACTCACCCTTGTGAAAACACGGTAGAGGTCCTGCCAGATTTTATACCAATGATATACTGGCTTTTACACCGGGTCAGAAGGTGGGTCACAGCAAAAATAACTCCGTCAGAAAACATTTCCTGGAAAAGAACAAGCAAGCAAATGTACAGAGTCCTTTTTTTTTAGTCTTCATTTATATAACCTAATGATAAACAATTCAGTTATTTGTCCATCCATCAATCCATCCCATGCTTCTATTCATACTTTCCTCCCCGTCCTCGCATCAATTTCTCTGTCTTTCACACGCACACAACACACCCACTCTCATGTGCACTCACACTCTTGCCCTCGCTCTTTCATATACATATCCTCCCTCTCTGGCTCCCACTCACACCTCGCACACACGCACACAAAGAAACACACTCAGTCCTAATAGAATAATACTAGAGTGTGATGTGTGGGTGATAACATCAGAGAGTAACAGGCTCTCAGCTTTCATCTGCAGCCCTGGCAAACAAACACGATTTCAACCAGCATAATCAGCTCAATACTATAAATAGATAAAACTTAATTAGACTGTCTGTGTTTGTGTGTGTGTGTGTGTGTGTGTGTGTGTCTCTGTGTGTGTTATAGAAATGGTAAAAGAGAGAGAGTTTCAATCCATTTTAGTGTGTGTGTGTGTGTCCCAGCTCCACTGTATCATTATTGGGTTAGAGCCTCTCTCTGCTGCCATCGTAGTGGCCATTGAGAGGGACAGATATGCTCTTATCTAGGAGGGCTATTTCAGCACCCACACAAATCACAATCACACCCAAACAATATGATACTGCTTGTGTGTGTTCCCGTGTGTTGTGTTTGTGTGATAGAAAGACAGAGAGAGAGAGAGAGAGAGAGAGAAAGCAGGCAAAGAGACAGGGATGTGGCATAGGTATCTTTGCCTGTGTTCTTTTCCACCAATAGCCTATTTTTTACCCTATTTTAACACCCGAAATTGCATTATATATCACCCTCTCACTAAACTCTCAGCAGTGAGGAGCCATTCAACACATCTTCTGGCCGTTCCTGTTTCACCGTGTATCACCAATCTCTGCTGCCTTGTAATGTCTGCAATCCATCAGTGGCCTGAGGAAAACACTGACTTTATATGCAAAACCGTGACAGTTTCCAACTACTGTGTCTTTTGTTGGAGAAGGATGACAGAATGTGTTGCTTTGGAGTAAAGACACGCTGTTCTATAACCTGCATAGAAAACTTTATAACCAAACACATCCCCTAATAGCTATGCGGTATCTTCTCTTTCCCTGCACGCAGACATATTGACAAGCACACAGCCGAACACACTGCCAGGGGGGGATGTGATAATGCCCTACACAGGCCTATAAAGGCAGACATAAAGCAGTCAGTCAGTGACATGTCATTAACTTAAATCACACTTTTATGCCTCTGCCTACTTTTTTCTCACTTTCTACCTATCCCTCTTCGACGTCGCTCTGTTTTTTCTTCCCTCTTATTCTGCTTCTACTCCTCTGTCCTTCTATTGCCTTTGCTAACAGCCTCCATCCCCACTTTTCTCTCATTTTCTCCTCCCTATCCGTTCCTTTAAATCTCCCCCTGTCCCTGCCTCTTTCAACTCTCCGCTCCTCCATCCCTCCTTCCTTAATCTTATTTTATTTTAGCCCTGCAGCACCTATCAATCATTTATTTTTAGCACCTTTATCATTTTTCTCACCAGACTTATGTAGCGTGCGTGTTTGCAAAGCTATATGTGTGTGTATGTGCGAGTGTATCGGCTAGGTAGAGCCTCAATGGTGTACTTTACAGCTTTTGTAAGACCCTGTTATCAGGAAAAAGCACAGTGGGAGTGTGTGTGTGGGCTAAACATCAGAGCATGTGCGAGTGAAAGTGTGTTCCAACCAGTGTGTGAGAGACCTTGTCTGTTCAATGTCTATGTGCTGGTGCCTGCATCACTTTGTGTGTGTGTCTATGTATGTATATGTGTGTAAGAGCTTTAAGGGCTCTCATGCTGGTGTGTGATATCTCGCTATTTCTGCCTCTGTGATCTCCAGAGATGATATTCTCATCGACTCCCACCGCACTCCTGTTTTTTTTTATATATATATTTAAAAAAAAAAAAAGAAAAGTCCTGCTGGAGTGCAGCTGCTTGAATAGACAGATGCAAAAATAAGAAACATTAAGTGTAATAACAGAATTTTCTTCTGGCTAATCAGTTTTCATGTTTTTTTATAGAGCTCGAGGGAGCTCATCTAGCATGGCTTGGCTGTTGTTGTTTATTGTTGATTCATTATTTACTATAGTGAGGCGCGTTTGCAGACGTCACGGCATTAAACATTCATCTCCATGTAGACCCGAAGAATGTCACCATCAATCACCATCACCCTTCACTGTCAATCTGCCTCTCCTCTTCTCTCTCTCTTTTCACCAGCATCTCTCGTCATCCCTCTCGCCCTCTCCATTCACTTCTTCTCTCTACCTTCCATCTTTCTATTTGACCTTTTGTCTATCTCTTTATCTCCTGCTTGTCCTTTAACTCCTCTTCCTCGCCTTTTATCCTGCTTCTTCTTCCTCTCTTCCCTCCTCACACCCTCTCTTCTTTTATCCCCATTTTTTCGCACTGGCTCCATTTTCAAATAGAAGTGGTCACCTTGTTTTTGTCTCCTCTCTTTTTTTGTCATTATTCGGAGCAATAACATATTCTGATGCTTGTTAGACTAAAACACATTTGTCAGTATAATAAACAGCATCCCTTTGATCTGCAACATGCTCTCATTTAGTTCTTCCATTTGGGAGTTCTCTGGCTCAATTCCCCGAGAAGAATCCCCTTTGGAAGCTCGGTTAAAGTTATGCATCAACTTTGCAGCGGCAGAGAGGAAAAATAATGAAATGGGTTGATGGAGAGCAGCGGAGTGCAGCGCTTTAACAATTCACATCACAATCACACAAGAGTTTTGCTCTAAGGTGAGATCAAACGGTGATATTAAATTATTCCTGACCTTAAAGTCACATTGATTCATGAAGGGTTTTTAAATTAGAAGTTGTTTAGTAATGCAGCAGCCTCATGTAGTCAGAGTGGATTTAGAGAACAGAAAATCCAATAGACTTTAAAGGATGATGATAATAATGGCATGTATATGCCCGTTTACTTCCATCCCTCATGAGCGTTTCCAAAGCAGTTTTTCGATTGAGTATCCACCTTCCCAGCAGCATCTAATTTCATTACATATTTTCATTTCACAGACTTGAGATATAAAATCCGCCACAGTAAACATATGGTTAACTGTTTTTGTCAATTTTATTTTATTACTGTGCGGTAATGCAGTTGCATGCAGACACCATTTTGAAAAAACTGTGTTGTTGGTTCACTGAGGAAAGCTCCAACATTGATCCGAATACAAGAAAATGACCAGTTCATATATTCTTGTCAAGTGTTCTCATCCTGTGGGCTTGCTTCTCAGATGACACATGAATACAGTGTATTTTGGCAACTAGTTGTCCAATCCTGGATGCTGTACTGATCTTTGAAACATTAAGAGAGAGGAAGGTTTTCACACTCTGCTTTGAATGGCATTACTGTGCAGTGGTTATATTCTTTGAAAAACATGATTTTTTTCATGCTTTAGACAACAAGTATTCCATTCTCTCTCTGTCTCATGTTCAGATGCACCCTGCTCAGAGCTGCAAGGCATGTTGTCTGGGCTGCTACCCGACTCCCAGATCTCTGCGTCATCCATGAGAGACATCCACGGCTCCATGGGGGCAGCCAGGCTGGTGGCCAGTCGCTCGGGCTGGTTTCCCAACCCAACGCAGCCCATAGCTGGAGAAGAGTGGCTACAGGTACATCACCATGACCACATGAGTTATATTGTTTTATTACAGTATCAGTAAATGTAGAACTGGTTGCTTGTTTTCCAATATAATAGACTATAGCTGGAGATGAGGGGCTGCAGGTGGGGTTCATTTTACTGCATCAGACAATTGTGTAAAAATGTGTCATCCCATAAATACAATGAGTAATAGAATAAACCCAAAACGGTTGCCATCATTTGCTACAACATCTGCAATAGCAACATCTGAAACAAAATCACTGGAGATTACATTCTCGACAAATGAATATACTTAAACCCATTTGGGGGGAAAAGGGTACAATACCTAGTCTGACCTAGTCTGCTTTTCCTTATTTTCCGTCATACATGTAATGTTAGTTTCAGATGTTCATATTAAACATGGCCAAAGTTTCAAAATGTGTAATGCTACTGCAAGTTTTTACATTAAATACACTACATTAAGCAATATGCGAACATCAGGAAAACCTGTAATCTTGGATACCAATGTTCTTAATTTCACCCCGATTTGGGATCTTATTCCTGTTGGAACATGACCGGTTGTATTTAGAAGCTTTTATGTGTGATTTTTCACGCTATTCTCCGATACAGTTATTCCTTTGGGTGCAATGACAGTGCAGAGACACTGAGATATGAAAGACCCGGAAATGCTGACCAATGAGAGCAGACTGGGCTTTTTTGGGAGGGGGACTAAAAGAGACAGGCACTAAAACAGACAGACCTCAGACAGACGGTGAACAGAGGTGTTCCAGCACAGACAGTTTGAGAAAAATACAGTGTTTTTGACCATTAAAGCACGTAAACATGTTCTAGTAGACACCTAAATAAAGTATGGATCTTAAAATTTGAAATTTGAAAATTGTGAATGTTGCTAGGGGTGGTGGTAGTACCACCAAGTATAATACTACCAATTTCATAAAGCATCTACAAAAATATCACCAAACAGAGCACCAAGAGTTCCAGCAGTTGAGCAGGTCGAAAGGAGCAGGGGGATATACTACACAGCAGTTAACGTTAGCAGATGCGCTGCAAAGAAGAAAGAAATTCCGCAGCAATAGCGCAAAAGCTGTGAAAATTTCTGAGAAAGTGCTGGAGTACATCGTTTTGGATGGACACCCAATTACGGTTGTTGAAAACGTGGGCTTCCAACGTTTACTGGATCACTTGGAGCCACGGTACAATTTGCCATCGCACAAATATTTTTCCGAGACCACACTGTCAGAAATGTACGAGAAAGACACTTGTCTCAACAGTTACAAGACGTAAATGTAGGTTAATCTGTTTCATTTAGTTTCATTTTATCTTAGGAAAGAACTGTATAGTCATCAATGCCTGATGCCTCTAGTCTTTTCTGTTTCTAGTCTTTTCTGTTCTACATGTAAAGGTATATAGCTTTTTAGGTCAACCATGGTATCGGATCATAATCGGCTGATACTCAAAGCCATAGCATCGAAACTGAAAAAGCTGGATCAGTGCATCTCTAATGGAAAACCAGTATTGATGAACTGTGAAGGCTATAGGGAAAGTTAGAGTGGTCACAGTATGCAGGGGATCTGGAAAGAACCAGGTTTCTGTGGTGCAGACAGTGAGCTAACATGTTTGTCTGTTTCAGGCGGACCTCGGCATGCCCAAGATGGTGCGTGGCATTATCACCCAGGGTGCAAGAGGGCTGGAGGGCAGCACCAGTGCTGAGAACAGAGCATTCGTCAGGAAGTACAAACTGGCTCACAGCTTGACTGGCAAAGACTGGACTTACATCACCGACAGCAAGACTGGGTTTGCGAAGGTAAATGAGGGGAACTTTCTCTGACACATACATATGTACTCTGCTCTCTCCGATTGTCGCTGTCAGTTCTCCCTCATTTGTAGTTTATTTATAGCTGTCTTTCAACTCAATCCCTCTTTGCTTTCCCTCCGTCTCCTTCTCTTTCTTCCCCTCTCTGTCTCTCTCTCTTTCGGCTTTGTCATTTTCAGGAAAAAAAGCCATTTTATTACAGCCTCAGCTCTGATAATAATTCAATTTAATCACCTCACTCCTCATTCTCCCTGCTTCTGTCTTTGCCTCTCTCTCTACAGTAAGTCCTCTGTGCCCTCCCTCTCTCTGCTTTTCTCTGTGTCTCAGCCTCCTGCTCACTCATCCTCTATTTGTCTCTCATGGGTGTTAATTAAAAATGTCTTTCCTGCATCACCACTCAACACTGCTTGCAGTCTAACGCACTGTGAGACAGGGCACTTTAAACTCTGTTCTCCTTTCTGAGACTCTGTCTTAAAATGCTTTAATAGTACTACTGAGTGCCAGGCTTTTCTCCTGATGCTAAAATCCTGTTCCCTCTCATCTGCCTGTCTTTTTAAATGAGCATCCTGGGAAATTCATCATACGTTTTTTAAAATTCAAGAAATGGGGAAGACAGGAGATACAATTCAATTAATGAAACCAATATTACAACTTTCACAGCCCACATTTTTTGGAAGGATCGCTGCAGTCTAGTCGGTTTTCAGCTTGTAATAAATCTTGTGTTTTTGCCAGAGGCTGCTGCAAGCCGCCTCAAAAAAATTACTCGAAAATCAAAGGAAACACAGCCTCTGTTGTTATTTTTGTGACACATGTCGTACTGTGCTTGGAAACAATGGTGATTAGGAGTGTTATATGACTCTGGAAAGACAGGCTCATGATTTTGCTATTGTTTTTCAATGAGACGTGAACAGTGGAGTGGCGAAATGACAAAATTAACTACCTCTGCAGCGTTTACTGTACGTCTTTCTCCATTGTTTCAAGGATACTCATCCTCAATGCTGTCTTCACCGCAGAACAATGTATCCGTGCACTCACTCTGACAGATGCCAGAAATATCAAACAAACATGGAGTAAAGCCTATCACTCATCTTGTTGTATCTAAGACACGTCTCAGACAGCTTTGGCTTTAACACAAACTCTTGGACAAGCAGTGATACTTGTAACACATTCTCCTTTAAAGCACAGCAGGATCTTACTGTGTTGTGCTACAGTCAAAAGAGCAGCTGTCATCAGTGGAACAGGCTACAGAGCGTTGCTGTATTTTCACATTGAGTGTATTGATCTTAGGAATGTCAAAATTGGCAGGAAAACATCTTTTATACTGGAGGGGAGATGTTTTATCCTTACTCGTGCCTTGTTGTGAAGTGAAAATAGGAAAGCACTCTGAAATAGCTCTCTACTCACTAACAACATCACTATCAACATGCCTTTGCCTCCCTCCTCTCAGATCTTCGAGGGAAACAGCCATTATGATACTCCAGAGGTCCGGAGGTTCGAGGAGATAGTGGCCCAGTACATCAGGGTCTTTCCAGAGAGGTGGTCGCCTGCTGGGATCGGCATGAGGATGGAGGTTCTCGGCTGCGACCTGCCAGGTAAGAACACACAAGATAACAGTAGTGCATTGTCAGACTAAGGGGCTGAAAAAAATGAAGCCAATGTAAAAGCGCTTAAAGACTGCAGTTTCTCGAATGGTCACTAGAGGCTGGCTCCAAAAGTGAGTCAATCCCTATTGACCCCCATGTTAAAATACCTAACTTTGCAGCAGAAATAAACATGATTACAACCTGGTACAGAAAAACAGTTTGGGTATCTGAAGCAAATTTCCTCATTTATGACAAGTATACGGTGGTGGATTTTTGGAGGCTTAGAGTTACTTATAATTAAGGGTGTGGCAAGACAGTCTATCAGTCAGGTCCACCCCTCACTCCTCCACAGCTCCATCTTCCTGTCCAAATACGGTCACCTCAGGTCACTTCTGGCTCCAAAAATGCAAAATGGTGAGGCCCAAAACGCCAAGTTCGAGGCTTCAAAACGGGAATCCCCAAACCAATTGCTGACATCTCGGTTGCTATGTCCACTATGTTACAGGCAGAAACGTACACATACACAGATCAATCACAAACACGAGCTTACAGGAATATATATTTGTTTACATGATGCATACAAATGCAAGCACATAAATACATGCATACAACACTAATTCACAGTTAGTCGTTTATGACCCGCACAAAAATGACCACACAGCCTCGGAGAAAAAACAATTAAGACAAATTGTACATTATTATGTGTGTGTGTGTGTGTGTGTGTGTGTGTGTGTGGTGGGGGGGGGGTTATCACTGTTTATATATGTAGTGTATAGTAAATGTATATGTGAGTACTTGACTGTGTGTGTGTGTGTGTGTGTGGTGTGTGTGTGTGTGGGGGTGGGGGGGGGGGGGGGTTATCACTGTTTATGTATGTAGTGTATAGTAAATGTATGTGTGTGTATGTGTGTGTGTGTGTGTGTGTGTGTGTACTGCATTGTGGTTGAAGTTAATCATCTTGCCCTATAGGAGGTATTGCAGCATGTCTGGACAGGGATTAACATGTCTAGGTCATGGGACTTTCACTAATAGTGGCCAGCTGTGTAGTCGCACTATATTGTGTTCACAGCCTATTATGCTACTAACATGTAGTGAGTGTGTAGTGACGGATTAGATGCAGTACATGGTCTGCTGAATATTGGTATTTATGATCAATCCATGATCTACTCGAGGATTTGTGTAAACATTGTGTAAAATGAGTGATGATTTAGTGTAAAGAGTGATGGATGCAGACCATTAGTCTATATGTTTCTTTACTGAGCTGTGTAAGCACCATTTATTACAATGTGTTACTGTTGAACGGCGCTTGTTAGCAGTGGCAAGCAAATTATCCTCAGCTGCACGATAACTTCAATAATGAAGCAGGCCATTGTATAAATCTCCCCACATTTATTACTTAGCAGTAATGATGTGCTACATAAATTTGGCAGCAATGTATTTTTCTTAATATCCTATGTTATGAAGAAATCAGAGCCCAGTTACAGTCTCAATAATGATACACCTAAAAACAGTAAATGTACTCTGGTCAAATGTTTCTTAATCAGACCTCTGTGCTTTGTTCGTAAATGGCCTGTTAAAGGTGCTGCTGTTATGGCCTACCTCCTTCTCCTCTCCTCTCCTCTCCTCTCCTCTTTTCCTTTCCTTTCTTTTCCTTTCCTCTCCTCCCCTCCTCTCTTCTCCTGTCTTTTTTCCTTTCCTCTCCTTCCCTCCTTTCCCCTCTTTTCCTTTCCTTTCCTTTCCTTTCCTTTCCTTTCCTTTCCTTTCCTCTCCTTTCCTCTCCTCTCCTCTCTCTCCTTCATGGGCCATCAGATCTTACTGCTTTAGTCATTTTGTGACAAGTGAGAGGTAAAGACAAGAACAGGAAACGACACGTACCTGTTCCCAGTGGATGCAAAGTGGGCTGTTGGCGGCAACTGATGGCCTGCTGTTGGAAATCTGAATATCTGAACATGTGTGTGTGTGTGTGTGTGTGTGTGAGAGAGAGAGAGAGAGAGAGAGAGAAAGAGAGAGAGGAACAATATATCCTAGATGTGTCAGGAGTTTCCAAGAGGTTTGTGAAGATGGGGAAAGAAGGGACATCCTCTGCTGTTAACACAGGTTTTAACAAGTTACCACGACTGCATTAAAAATGTAATTCAGGCATAGCACAATTATAACATCAATAAAAAGTGATTAAAATCAACAGTTTACCTCAGGGAAGGATTTTACTCTGTAGTAGTGTGTACTGTGATTACCACCGAGATAACATGGAGGTTATCTATGTTAATTCATCTCCTAGAGAGATAAAGCTCTTCAGGGGAAAACTGAAAATGTAGCCAAATTTTAGCAACACATTTCATCCATTATCAGTCAGTGTGATTGAAAGGAGAACAGGTCTAGGCTGTATAATTTGCACATATAGTTCATTTACATCTGTATACATCTCTTTTACAGTTTGTCCGATAGCTTTGCATATGACATCATACATTGGTGCGCTTTCCAGATGAAGGGCAGGCAATTGGAGGCAAAGATGGTAGAAAATTGTAGCTAAAGTTTGCTAATGTTAGCTAGTAACATTAGCCTGACAGCATTACGTCCATGAGAACTGAGATTATACTCAGGCACGTTTACTCACCGGGCAAAAAAAAGATGGCAGTTGTTTCAGTTGCACACCCAACAGCACACAAAATAGTGATAGTCCACTAGACTCTTGTATGCTGTCATCGGCTTGTAGTGTAATCTTTGTAATGTCAGGAGGCCTGCAGGATGAGGTCATTTGTAACAATAACGGTGTCCACACTGACCAAACCAAGTTCCAGTTATGTAAAAAAATCCCTTTTCTTTTCTTTGTATGGATCATATCTAATATGAGTTTCAATTTTCTGATGATACCTGCTGCCTGCAGGTTCGTCCAGCCCTTTTATGTAGTCACTTTCCTCTATATCCAATTTACGCAGTATATGGATTTATCACTTCCTGCCCTCCATCTGAATTTGCATGTCATGAAAGTCATATGATTGCAGACAAGCTATTACACTTTTTAGCTCTACTTTCACTCCTCCCGCAGTTAACAGCATCCATAATGAGAGCATATTAGAAGGGGCATGTTTAGATATAGTTTTCTTTTTCCTGAGATTTCTTTGTCAGGTGACTGTAAAGTGTAAAACATGCACTGAAACCTCTGGCTCATCAAAGTGACAGCTAAACCTTGACACAAAAATCAGGGCTTTGGACTCATTATATAGCTTGCACACATTATATATCATGAATGGCAGCAAATGATTTCTCTCTATTGGAGATTAATGCATCCTAAATGTCCAATCATGCTAACTGCAACCTATGTGATTGCACCGGCCATGTTTTATCCTGCCCATACACATCGCTTGTTATTGCGCCTAATGACATCATGCACATCATATCTGCAGCCATCATCTCCATGATCACAGTACGGATCAACCTCTTGGCTATTGCAGTTTCAGTGATTGTCTGCTGGTCTGGCTCACTATGCCTGCGTGCCAGATGTCTGCCTTCTGGATGTAATCCGTGCACGATAACTGTTCATTCCCACTTTGCACCACGGCAACTGCTCCTGCTGCCATCCCTAAATACCACACACACATACACATACACATACACACACACACTCACACACACTTAGATGATACAGCATCTTAGTGGCTTAGAGCAAGTTGATTTTGTGAAATTTCACTTTGTCTGTTTTTTAATTGTCTCCACGTTAAGTGACGTTATATAACAACACGGAAAAACACATGATCTCACTAGTCGTGCAGCCACAATCATTTTTGCTTGTGCTATAAATGAAAACAAAACAGAAAACACATTTCACTAAAGACAAAAAAGTCTTTGTTTCTCTTCTGGCTTGTGCGCTGTACGGGTGCATGTGTGTGTTTGTGTGTGTGTGCTTGAGTTGTAATGGGAGATAAAATATTCAACAGAGTGCATCAGCTTCAGTCCACTGAACACAGCTGTTTACACATAAGTCACAAGCATAAAAACACACACACTTTCAACTCTAGTGGCCCTCTCCTATAAATTCAGATGCACACACATATACACACATGCACACATCTATACACACACACAGGGCTACAGATAGGAAGTAAGATATAAAGTCATACAGGAAAAGGCCCAACAGCACCTTTCCATCTCCGTTGAATGAGGAGAAATCCTATGAGGTAGTCTTCCTTCCTCTGTCTAAGACTTTCCATTTCTCTAAATAGGCTGCATTTAAAATTATTCAAGACCTGATTCTTGTCTTCACCAGCATGCTATCCATGAGGGTACCAATTTAAAAGGGACTTCCTTCCTCCTAGAATTAGACTAGAATTGTAGGTGTTACCTTTTTTCCCCAGAGCTTCAGCATACAGTCAAGCCACAACCCCGCCTGTCTCCGCGCTGCGCAGGAAGTAAAGGAGTGAATTAATGAATTGATGAATAAATAAAAGGAGACATCAGCAGTGTAAGGCAATCACATGTTCACTGACATGCTCACAAACACACACACACACACACACACACACACACACACACACACAGGCCAGCCTGCAGTGGATGCAGCAATCAGAGTGGCTTTTCCATTATTCAGTATTTGGTTTCAGACCAGTGTTCCTGGTCGACATAAATAACAAACCTGGACCCGTTTAAAATGTTTGACATCATATAATTTACGCCTGCATTTAGCATTCCAAATTGCCAATCTAGTGTCACAGCTTACATCATTTACTGAAAATAAGACATGCATCCTTGTCCACCCATTCACAGTGTCCAAAAGTGTGGTGTGCTGTATGTGTGTGTGTGTGTGTGTGTGTGTGGGCATGATGTTGTTTTGCTTAGAGGGAACTTCAGGTTCAGAACATTTTTAAATGCTTCAGCGTTCAAAAGCATTTTATTTTCCTCATACTGTCTGTGCTGGAACACCTGTATTCACCCTTTGTCTGAGATGCTCCATTGAAACCTCCTGAAGAGCCGCTTCTCAATAATCCCAATAAATGTAAAGTAGTGGCACTTTCTACCATTGAAAATCACCACTAAAAGCCTCTACATTAAAATCTTCACAACCGGACATGTTCCAGCAGAAATATGATCTGAAATCTGAAAGAAATGTCATAACATGGGCAACCAAGATTACATTGTTTCCTGATGTTAGCATGTAGCTACATGTAGCAGTGAACTTGCAGCCAGTCACTTTCTACCGTGAAAAATCACTAATCATCTTCTAAACCTAAATCTTCACAGGTGGACATGTTCCAATAGGAATATGATCCAAAATCTGAGAGAAATTAACAAAATATGCAACCACGATTAGGCCCACATGTTTCTATGACGTTAGCATGCAGCTACATTTAGCAGTGTGTCCTATGTAAACACTTCCAGTAGCACGCCTGGAGCAGATGACCATATGAAGAAATCTGTCATAAGCTGATATTAGCTTTTCTTGAAAGCTGAAAACACAGCTGGAAACAGAATATTCAGAATGATCTGAAGTCTGAGGTCTTTTCTCACGGGTGTTACTTTTTCAATGTTTACCTCATTATTTTACACTTCAGTCAGGTTTAATATGAACATCTGACATTGTAACATTATATATATGACATAAATATATGGAAGAGCATAATAATAGACTAGTTTATTCATTGTTCAAAAGTAGAGACAAAGCCAGTCTGATACACTGCCAATCACAGACCTCATATCCTCTAAACATCAGCTTTAACAAACTCACAAAGAAATTGCTTTTCCATTACTGTCCCTGTATTGTTTTCGTATTTAAAATGAAGCACATTGACCTGGCCTCGGGGCTGTAAAACAATTTCCTCACATGGGAGAGACAATCTCAGCACCCAATTACAATGAAGAAATCCGAAATTACGGATACAGGGTTCTTAGGGGGCGCACAATGATGTAGTTTAGCATCTCATTATTGCGGCGAACCCTCGGTGCAAAAACAGAAACAAAAGCCAGAATAATATTGCAGGACTCATTCTGATCATTCACGCTAGGCAACATGTAATTTAGGTCTTGTAACCCCTGTCTATTGAATGTGAACTGAAAGCTGCCAGGCTGTCAGTTTTGTTCATGTTTTAAATGACTGAGCTATCAGAACATCTGCTATGCTCTCATCTCTTTCACTCCACACCTAGTTGTTGGCAGGCAGGCAGGCACATATGTACACACACACACACACACACACACACACACACACACACACACACACACACACACACACACCACCTGTTTGGCAACAAGACAAAGTTTTGTTCTTAGTTGTGTAAATACATGCTTAGGTTCCCATCTCCATTGAAAACTGCAGTGTTATGGGTGGGGTACAAGGGGGAAAATAACAGAGAGACACAAAAATACACAAACGGAGAGAGAAAACAGCTTTGTGTCCAGTGTCTCAGAGTGAATTCATTCATCTGCTGCTGGTGCTGCTCTTGGATCACGCATTCCTCACTTCAGGCGCAGCGTTCTGGGTGGACCTTACAGGCCTGGGCCCGCCCACATGTTCAACCAGCCCATCCTAAATGAGTGGGATCACATATATACAAATATTATCTTAATTTTAATCTTTAGTTATTAAAATTAACATTTAAATACACATTAAACTCTGTGTGAAGTCTGGACCAATCACAACAGGCCATTTTACACTGGCCCCTGTCAGTTGTTTAGAATGCAGATGCAGTCACTGTCTAATTTCAGAACTGCAAATGCATTTCCAATTGAGACTAGAAAACAATGTTGGCAAGATGGAAGGTAGAGCTGAAAATTCCTGCCTGACTTGATTGTCTCTGCATTGCCTTGAAAGCATAGACCGTTTCTATTGAGACAAGCTTATGAACTGACAGTGCAGTGCACTGTTTTCTCTCTCTTGTTAAAAGTCAATCTAGTGTACCCCAGCCTGGACTCACTCCCAGGGAGTCAAAAACACTGCTTGGGCTGTGGCTCTGGGCATCAAATACAGTGCCACAATGCACCCTTTAGTGTGTGCTTCCAGCTAACTCCAATGTAAACCCATCCATGTCATTATAAGATGGTCGGAGCAAAGGACAAAGTATAAGCAGAGAGAAAGTCAGCTTAGATCGGGTGGGAGAGGAGGTAGATGTGTTCAACAAGCACAGGACTTTTATCCAGGAGACATATGTGAAACTAAAAGTCAGCGTTCAGTTATTTTGTCAGTCTTAGACATTGTAAGGCTGGAGGCTTCTGCCAAAGCATCAAAACATGATGAGCAGAGATGTGATCACATTGCTCAGCAAGCAGTCGATCTCTTGCAATCAGCTTGAACACATAATCATTCAGCCAGATCATCCAAACAAGATGGTAGTTCTTTAAACATAATTAAAATGCCAGCTCTCAAATGAATGATGTTCTGGTCTACACAATCCACAGAGAAAAAGACATGATAGATAGGATATAGGATACTATGTTTCTTTTAAGCACAATTGGAGCAATATACTCGTGTGCTTCTAATACATATAAACTGTCATGAGTAAATAATGAGCTATCTTGGTACTGAAAATGTTTTAGATCTGCATTTCATAATCACAGACACACTTATCGCCTCTCACAGTATGATATCAGTCATTTCTGTTTTAGTGAGACTACCAGTTGGAAACCGTCAAAGGAAAGCAAACAGTATTAAGTTCTGTAATTGAAAGGCCCAGCCAAAATTCCTTAAGTCCATCCAAAACTGAAATCCTGGCACCAGCCTGCCTCACTTGTCAAAAACCCCCAAAACACTACCAACCAGATTCTGACAGAAATTATGCTTCTTACCTCTGTGTTCCAACAAAACCACAATGATCAGCCCAATATTTGCACTACATTTGGTAGACTACACCATTCATAGCTGATGGCTTTTTTTTCCCCTTGTGAAGTGTTGCCAGTTACAGCAAAGTGGATGACCCTGTGACCGGCAGTGTGTCAGTCTGACTCTCTAGATGACATGGGGAAACACCTGTACTACTCCCAAACTACTCCCAGCGAGTCTTTGAACAAAACAGACAGTGGCCAGTTCTAGAGAAGAATTCGTTGTACTCGAGGAATCCCAGTGCGATTGTAGATTTTTATGAATGTGAACAGTATGTTCTTGGAAAAGCCTCTTCACTTTTGTTTTAACTTACACTTTAATATGCAGGGCAAATGATAGCCGACAACCTTCGCTGTCTCTGTCGTCACAAGAAGATGATGTTGGACCCAGAAAACACACACAAACGCGCACACACACACTTCCATAATTACAGTGGCACCCAGGAGGAAACGTTGTTTTGAGTTCTTGTTCTAGAACATTGTAGAGGTGTTCCGCTGTTCCAGGTTTCCAGCCAGTCGTTCAGGTTTAGCCAAGTGTGTGTGTTTGTGTGTCTGCGTCTGTGTGTCTGTGTTTTCCTTGTCCAACATTGCTGATCGCTTTCACATGTGAGCCATGGCTCCAGTCCAGATGCTTTCATGTGATTGGTGGGATGTGTCCTTACTTACACCCACTCATCTTTCTTCTCTGCTCCTCCCTCTGCTGTCTCCTTCTCTGAGATTATGGCAATGTGATTGAAAAAACACAACATTTATCCATAATAATAACAGTCAAACTGAAAAATATATTTTAAGCATTTATTTAAACTTATAGGTCCCAAACAGATGGTTGTATACTGGTTAATAGGTAATTGTATTACTATCCAAAGGGCAAGCAATGAAAATACAGATTATGTAATCATTACTAATAATCTTTGTTTAATTTTGTATTATCGTTGTAGCTAAAGTTATTAAAATGTACTGGAAAACAGCACAACAAATTGCTGGGGTAGCAACAGAGTGACTTGTTTTGATAGTATATAAGAAATGACTTTGCGTGCAACAAGCTGCCTGCAACAAATTCCATTATTTCAATTCATAAAGTTACAGACCTGACCCTGCCCTTCTATACCAGCATGTATAAACACATCTAAAGTGATGGAAAATAATGCTACAGAGGGAGGTAGAGTGTCCAAATGTTTGTGGCTTCTGCAGTATCCGATGCGTCTCCGCCCCTTCCACTCCCTCCCCATCAGAAGAATTTAATCACTCACGTCTCCTGCCAAGGCTCCTGTAACAACCCCCCCACCACACGCACACACACACACACACACACACACACACACACACACACACACACACACACACATCTCTCTCCTATGTCTTCACCTTCCTTTTCCCCCCTCACCTCATTAACCTCATGGATTTGTTTCCCTCTCTTCTTCTTGCTCTCGCTTTTCTCTCATCATGTCTTCAGACACATCCTTCTTTTTTATTTCATCCCTAACCTATCCCAGCCTTTCAAATTCAAGGCAAACAAACCTGTTGCCAGAGCTATCTTTACTATATAGTTCTTCAAAGCTAAAACTATCCCACAAACAGTAAATGTTTCATAACTCCAGAAGCAGTCCAAACCACAGATCAGGCATTGTACAATTTCCAAGCACGTGGGTGTAAAAATGGAAACTGACACTGTTTTGAGTTCCTGAAGGGATAACTGTTTGGAGTTTTTACAGGACACCAACAGTATGTTCCCATGTGGTTGTCTCACTGTCGAGGCAAAACACTTGGGCTCTTGAGAGACGAAGAAATCACTTGCCCGCCACTGCAGAAGGGTTCAACCCCGGCAGCACTTCTCCTGAGTTGGTCATATATGCTCCAAGAAACACAGCAGGCTGTACAGACAAAGATGTTCCACTGTCAAGTGCCTGAAAATCAAGCACACACCCAAAAAAGTTCTTAAGTTATTTTAAAGCGTATACAATCATGCTCCGTTCACTTCAAGATGTCAGTAGAGTTCATCACTCCCCTCTCTTCCTTCTTGAGACATCACATATGGAAACACTCAGGAGTGGGCACTGGTTCTTTGTGGGTGCATGTGTGTTTATACGTGTCTGTCTGCAAAAATGCTTGTGTTTTTCCAATATAAATATTTGCGCCTGGCTCGCCACCTCTTTGTTGTATAATTCCCAGATATGCCTGCCTCCTGTTCTTTATTTCTTTATCAACCATCCATCCATCCATCCAGCCAGCCAGCCAGCCAGCCAGCCAGCCAGCCATCCTTCTATCAACTAGAGGGTCATAGATCCACTGTTGTTTCCTCCTCTTAAATACTATCAGCAGACAATACCAACCCATGTTATCAATAATGTCCGATGTTGGTGAATCCATAGGGATAACATTGGCTTTTAGATTTTCAGTAATGTTTAAGTGGGTCTGAGAACACCGTGAAAACAAGATAATACATCTCAAGTTTGTCCTGATACGATACAATAGATTTGATGTTCAGAGAAACACGCAGATGTTTGACCCAAATATGACATACAGTCTGTCAATCCACCTGTAAATTAAACTGGAAACAGCATTTCCAAGTGGTATTACTGTTGGCGCTGCCATTGCAAAGACAACCACATTGCTTTCCGTTTTCCTCAGAGCTTAGCAACTACCACAGTTTCCACAGTTACTTCAGTTGTTCCTACGTCCGCCATTTCCACTACTGCAGATAGTATCTCAGAGAAAAACACAGGAGCTGACTCACTATAACCTTTAAATGTCTGGTATATTGAATAACCACAGCTGTCTGGTCAAGGATGAGGCATTAACGTGTTTCTAGGCTATTTGCTGTCACCACACCAGTCAACACACTCCAATTTTCTACTTGTTGGTTCGTGTATGGTTCTATACAAAGGAAGAGATAAACCAAGCTGCTCTACCTAAATCTAATCAACCCTAACAATAAACAGTGCATATTAAACATAACTAGTAGCAGATTATTTGACAACTAAATATGTTTACTTTAACATATATGACTTGACTATCACCTATTAGTATCAATGGAAAATATGAAATATTAAACACTGTTAGCCGGAACGGATAATAAACCACACAAATACTGCTAGAAAAGGTTTGGCACTTACAAATAGCTGCAGGCACAAACAACAGCAACAAGCAGCTTCTTAAAACTCCAAATGAACTGTCTCTTCAACAGAATAAACTGAGCAACTTAAAGTCCTCTCCCCTGCTCGTTCACTGTCTCACAGGGCCACCTTAGACCCGGAAATGCTCCAATGTGATTGGGAGTCACTGATAGGCTCTTGTTAGACAAACAGAGGCCAATGAGTAATCATCTCAGCAAATTTAGAAACCTTTTCCACAGTAACTGCAAAGAACCTACATTGATACTCTTTGGTAAACGTGGATAGCTACTGATAGCTAGCAGGGAAAACAAAAGGGCTATACTTTTCCTGGGGGTTTTTTGCACAGTGGTTTATGCACTTCCTTTGTGCTGTAAATCCAGCCTTCGATCGTAACTGGTGGCAGACGGAATTACATATTGAAAGAGAGACTTGTGGGGAACCAATCTAAACACAGATGGTGTCATTATTCTCTCGTCATTACAGTGTACAAATCAACATTTACTTCATGACGATAATTTAAAGCAGAAAAAACTATTTTCACTTTAATATTTCCAAATAGCACTGATTGAGTCTTGGAAATTGTTTAAGCCATATCCTTGTTAACACATTACCGTTTGCTGATCTAGAAAGCTGTCTTTCCTTTCTCCAGAGCAGTTAATGGCATACTTAGCTTAATGGCTTTTGCCACACTTAAACTCATTTCCTTTGTAGCTGACTACTGTTCACTGATTTAGTTAGCCATTCATTGCCAGCAGCTTCTTTTTATCATTTCAGTTGTTGTCGCACTTAGCTTCACACTTAAGGCTACAATTGCAGTCACATACCTTGTGGTGCTTTGTTGCACAATGGACTAATGAGCAATTCACTGTCTGTAGCTTCCTGACATAAAAAGCGTCTTTGCTTCTAGTATCTCGACTGTGTAGAAGCATGGCTGTGCTTATTCAGCCACACTTTAAGCTCCATTATTGGTGGCTTTTTAACTACAGTCATGTGCCTGGTCTTATACCACCAATACATTTTACTGGGTTACAGAAATTCTCCTTTCCCCATCTACCAGGCATTAAAACTTGTGGTCCAGTGCAGCACTTACCGTAAAAAACAGATATTATTGGTAGCTTGCCGTACAATGGGCTAATTAGGCATTTAGTCTCGAAAGAGTTTCCTGCTGTAAAGAACTCATTTTCCCACCCACTCATCTACAGAAGAGGGAGCATAATTAGTCCATCACTTTAAGCTAAGCATAAATCAAACCTGCACTTTTGGTTTTTAAGTACAGTTGTCTGATTTGCCATTCAGATCCATGGCGATGATTTTCATCCAAAAACACTCATGTTTTCCACCAGCGCGTCTCACTTGGTGTCATACGCTAACATTTGACAGCCTCATTCTGGGTAGTGCCGTAACTCAGATTTCACCTACTAGTTTCCAGCTTTCCTTTTGCTAAGAGCTCAGTTTCTGCTCCTTCCAAATGCATACACTTTTGCATTGCATATAAATGTGTTGAATTGATTTTTTCCCAAATTTGGATGAATAATGTTTGTAGTAATAATGTTTAAAGCAAGTATAACCTGCTATAGGTAGTGCTGCTAGATACCGTTTTAACAGTAAGTCAAAGAAAATACAGTGGATGGAAAAAATGTCTTTATAAACGGAAATTCTACTTACAGTCAATAAACTCTTAGAGCAGATAGGTTAACCTGTGGTAACATAGCTGATGGTTGTTAACTATAAGTGGACGTCCTTGTTATAAATAAGACGTATACACACACACACACTCGCACACAGAGAGAGTCTGCCATTCAGTCAGTCAATCACATAGTCATTAAGTAAAGGAAACCCCTACCCACACACACATCCACCATGTCACCAATAATTTGAGTATGGACGACATTTTCTCCTCCTCAGACACACACACACGCACACAAACACACACACGCACACACACTCACACACACTCACACACTGTGACAGTAGTCATTATTTAGGCTGACAGAGGTAGATTTATACCCAGAGCTCTTTCCATAATTGAACAGTTTTCGTCTCTCTGTTTCCGCCTCGCCCTGCTCAGTCAGCAGCTTTACAATGAGCCCTTGGTCCTATGACAGTGTGTGTGCGTGCGCGTGTGCGTGCATATGGTTAACCAAACCTAACACCTTCTGTTTCTTAGTTTGAGGTGTGTGTGTGTGTGAGAGAGAGAAAGAGACAGAGTCATGGCAGGTTGCTGTAACTCAGTGGTGTTCCGGATGACCCATCTGCAGAATACAGATGTAAAGATTGGTGTTTCTTTTACATCCCTGTTTGAATCCTTATGTTTAAAACATAACTGACTGCGTTATCATCCTCACTTTTCCCACACAAGTACCTAAACACACTTTAGCCTTACACATTCAGCAAATAACAGAAAAGTTTCCTGCACAAGCAAGTTAAAAATGACTTGCTGCATAATAATACAGTAAGAAATTTGAGATTAGTTTAATTATAAAGCAATGTATTCATATGAGTTTACTGACCTTTACAGTGGCTACAGAGATGGATAGAAATAAGAAGGGGAAGGAAGATGATGAAGAGGGTGTGGAAAGGGAGAAATAACAGGAGACGAGACGACAGACAGAAGGCAAAATTGGATTAGACGGGTGGAGGGAAGATGGAGTTAGAAATGGGAGGCTGACAGGAGCTGTGTGTGGTCACTAATTAGGAAAATGGTGGTGAGAGGTTGAAAGGGTTGTGTTCCCTTCTCCATGACTCTCTTTCTCCCTCTCTCCCTATGTGTCTCTCTCCCTCTCTCATCTCCATTCCTGCCTCCCTCCCCTCCATATGGGGGGCTAATTACAGTGGTAAAGGGCACCAAATTAAAACAGCTTAATGTCAGCAGCTGGGAGCTACTTATCCAATGTTGATATCTAATTCTGTGTATGAACGTGTGTGTGTGTGTGTGCTGTGTGTGTTTGGACGGCAATATGAAGCCACTCTGTTTGGGCTTACATAATAATCCTGCATACTTTCACTGTGAGCAGACTGTGCTAACAACTTAATAAAGTTATGCACATACACAATACACATTAGGGATGCAGTAAACTCAAAGCTCTTATCTTTAGCTAGCAAAGGTTAAGAGTTCACGCTAAACAAGACACACACATACATACAGATCACCAAGAGAGTCATGGAAACATCTAGAGCAACCAAACGAGCAGTAAATCAACAGTGGTCTCTGATTTACGGAGCTGGTGGTTAGAACGGACATAAAATAACACCAGCGAGAGTTACAGCACGGAGAGAAGCGCTGAAAGGTTGAGAGGAGAGCGAGAGATCGTAGGGAAAGAGCAAAAGAACGAGATGCAATCTTAACAAAGAGAGAGAAAGATCTGCGGGCAGACGAAAGCAAAGGACGAGTGGAAATCAAAATATGCCTCAGGGAGAGATGACAGAAAGAGAGCGAGAGAAAGAGTTATGGAGAAGAAAATTGCGGTTGTGGTAAAACAGAAACAACATGAGATAGGGTTTCGCTTCTATGCCGGGGAGGCAGAAAAAATATAGAGATCGACTTTTGTGTGTGTGTGAGATAGCATGTGTCCGTATGTGTGTGTGTGTGTGTGNAGAAAAATGAAAGACAGACTTTGAAATGAATGGCAGAAAATAAGAGAGAGAAAGAAGTAATTTCTAAGAATAATTTGGCGAGAGGGTTTGTGGCGTCAGCCCTGTGCCACACAAGCCAGACAATCTTATGTTCCCTTACGTCAACATATAGACTTTCTTTGACCAGTGTGTGAGTGTGTGTGAAAGGGAGCTGGTAAAGCATTCAGGGCCATTTAAGGAGTCTTAACCAACAGTAGAAAACTGCTTATTAAGACCAGAAGGTCTTGGGGTTGCACCGACATACCCCACTGCTGACGTGTGTGTGTGCGCGCGCGGCTGCGTGTGGGTGCCTCTGTTTGATCTATCATACATTGGTCGCATGCTGCTGTGCACCAAGGTCAGTTTGAGTGCAGCATCTATCATCATAGCGTTTTTTGTGTGTGTGTGTGTGTGTGTGTGTGTGTGTGTGCGTGCGTGCCAACCTGCAGTGGGTAGAATGCGCGGTGTGGCACAGTCTTCAGCTGAGTGCCAGCTCACTGCCTCAGCTCACTTTGTCACTGCCTGGATCGTGACAAACTTCAGCCTTAATACACAGTCCTGGAAAACAGCAGTGAAGTGTGTACAAACATCATTAGTTAACGTATAATATCTTTATCTTGCTTTGCTCAAACATCACTGCTGCTGTGCTAAAATATTACTTTTTTCCAGTGTGAGGCGAAGCAGCAGAAGAACAAATTGTACATATTTAAAAGCCTACGTCCAGTGCTGTCTGTACTTATTAGACAGTTTGGGGCAGTTGGAAGTTAAACATAATTAAAGCAGCTTAACACAATGCTTGCATTGAATACAGTGTGATGTAATACATGTGTTATGCGTTATCAGCATGCTAAAGTGGTAGCTGAGGATGACTGTTTAGAATTGCTTGGTGGGTTAAGCACAAGTGCCAGCCTCTGAGGCTGAAAAATTAAGCTGATGTGGAGGTGCCAGAAACTGCAGTCCCTCTAATGGCCACTTGAGGCTGGCTCCAAAAGCAAGTCAATCCCCATAGACACCCATGTTAAAATGCCTGACTTTAAAGCATAAATGAACAGGTTTACAGCCTGCTACAAAAAGCTATTGCTAATTTCCCAGTCAATAACAACTTTACAAAAGAGCAAATTTTTATATAACTCACCCATTTAAATTTTATTAAGGCTTCAAGTTACTCATAATTAAGGGCCACTTTGAGTGACAGGCTGTCTGCGAGAAGTCACCTCAGGTTGTCAGCATGGATGTATTAAGAGAACTGGATACAACATTGAAGGCGGGCCCTTGTAATTCCTATGAGAGTACTCCATGGCGCATTTAGCCAAAATAGTTCAACTACAGTGTATAAAATGACCTGAATGATCTGGGGATAATTGGCACTACTTCCACACTGTGAAGCCCATGGAGCAAGCGCAATAGAGACTTATGGTAGCCAAGTGCCACCAAACAGCTTACTTCCATGGAGAAATGGCTAAGTTCTGGTTGAGCACTCTGCTACCTTCAGTGGGTATAAAATTATTTAACAGCGCAACTCTTCTAGACTTTCCAAATGTTATCTGATCGAACGGATCAGATCTTGATAGTGAAATGAATCATTTTGTGAGGGTTGTGATGGTCAAAAAAATATATCCACTGATTTAGAGACGTCTCTTTAGCCATGTAAGTCAAAGGAAAAAAGTATTTTGGGGCCGCAGGGCATCACGTGATGGTTTAATTTCACTGTTTGGCCACTACAGAACTTGGCTACGAAGGCCGGCGCACTTCCTGGGGGCCTGGTACTCTAGGTCTAGGTCAGATCCTACACAGCTCCACCCTCTCATCCAAATACGGTCATTACTTGCTCTGAAATCCAAGATCGCAATGGCCAAAATGCTAAACTTTAGGTTTCAAAACGGGAGTCAACAAACCAGTGGGTCACGTCACAATGGCTTGGTCCACTATTTTTGTACAGTCTATGGTTGGGCAGCATCCTGCCAGTGATAGCAACATGCTAGTTAGCTTGACATGTTGTTAGCTGTTTTTTGTTGGCTAGCATATCGCTAACTGATAATGATAGCTGTTGACTTGGGTGGGCCCCTGCAGGGCCGAACAATAGGTCTAAACACCATTTAACATGAATACAGAGCTTCCATAGGAAAGCTCAGCCAATTTCTCACACATTTAACTGATCTGATATCTTCTGTGTCATCAGATTCTATTCTATTCTCATCTTAAGTGTTTTTTTTTTCTCCTGTTGACAGAAACCACCACTGTACCTGACACCGCGACCCCCACCGTGCCCAGAGTGGAACAGACCACTGCTGCGATGAGACCCGGTAAACGCTCCCGCGCTTATTTCAAGCACACTCACTCACAGCATCGCCACACTCACTCACCATGCAGATTTCCAGCAAGCAAACATGAATTAATTTTGTCTCTGTGTCTTGTCAACACACACTTGCACACACACTGGCGCTCTTAAGGTCAAACTCGTGATGTCATCATGCACCACAGGGCCTCTGGGCTTTGAAGTCTGTTAGATTCAAGGGTCCCACAGGAAGCTCTGTTTGAGTGAAAATAAGCTCTCACAGTCAGGATCTCACCTCCTCACACACACACACACACACACACACACACACACACACACACACACATACTGAGAATATGATTTAATAGCTATAGGTCAGCAACTGTCAGAGAAGCAGCCTTACTGGGATAAATGTATTGTGATGCAGTTTAAAATGTTTGCTACATACTTTAATGCAGTGACTTCAACTGAATGTAGTTAAACACAGCATCAGCACTGCCAAGTTCATTTTATCATGCTCTACTTTCTCTATTCTTTATTGTCATGTAATTCTTTTTTATTCCCCACGCTTTCTTATTCATGTTCTTTTTCTCCTCTCATGTCTCTCCTTCTGATTTCTATCTACACCCACTTTACTGTACTACTTTCTTTCTGTCTGTGACTCGCCTTCTTTTATCCTCTCCACTCTCTTCTGTCAAGCCCATTCTCTCGCCACATAATCTCGCTTTTACTCTAATATTTGTATTCAGCATGATTTATTGAGATGTCATATTACATGAGCACTATTGCCAAAACATCTAAACACAATGGGAATCCCTCTCAAAGCGGTATCAAAATAAAGAGGAGCCAGCCATTATGGCATTAAGACTCATAAAAGGCTGAAAAGAAACTGAGAAAAAAAAAAAGTTTAAATTCGATATGGTGCTAAAAGCACTCTGAAAGTGCTAACAACAAAAAAGGGAAGTTGATAATCAGTTATATTTACTGTTAGTCAAAGTAGATGCTCTCTCACACGTCTTTATTCACAATCTGTGTCTCTTTCACGCCCCGCAGCCACCACTCCATCGCTGTCGGCTGTATGCGACTTCGAGCAGAGCTTGTGCGGCTGGTCGGCTGATCCCCAGTCAGGTGTTAGCTGGTCCCTGCACACAGCCAGCAGCAGTTCAACTGGACACGGCACACATGGAACGAGGCAGGACTTGGCGCTGGGATCAGACAGTGAGTACCGATCTGTTGGCAATTACATACATTTGCATTTTATAGCGAGACAGTTAAGTAATCTGGAAACATCATGGGAAATCTTTGTTGCTTTGTCCTAGAGTTTCAGATCAGTCACTCCCTAAATGATGTGTTATGATTATCACAAATGGAGCAAGGGAGAGTTTAAAGTCTGTATTAGACACATGTTTTTCTGGATTGAAACAATATAGCATTTGAATCACTTCCTCTGCTGTTTCCAGCAATCACGTCCAAATAGCATAACCAGAAAGACATGTACATATTTTTGTTGTGGAAGCCAGCTTGACAACAAGCATTTAAAGGCATACTCCACCTATTTTCCACCACCAGCAATACATAACACTTAACACTTCATTTCTGCTACAGCAATTGTATAACTGTTTAGTGCTGTTGTAAATAAGTACTAATATTAATTCATTTTATAATATTACAAAGAAACTAGTTATTTCACATACAAAGAAACCTAGCCCAGTTTTTTCTCATTCTGAATTTATTCTCACATAAATCGGAATACTTCCAGGTATCCAATTATTCCGATCTTTAAACTACTTGCTACTCTACATCAAAGTTAAGTTTCACCACATTGAAGCTATTCCCAGAGAAATGTAGCAAGCTAAGCTACGAGGAAATAGCAAAAGTAGGCAAAAATTGCAGTTGATCTGTTTATTATAAAACAACAGACTTAAATTAAAATTTTCTTCTTTTTTTTTGAAGACTTTGTGACATTTGAACATGTCCTCCAATAACATGACGTCATCAGTCGGCCTATTGCTCTCCTCTTCTACTTAATGCATTTCTCTGTCTTGGCCTCTGTCTCTCGAGCTCTTTTCTTGGCCCTTGTTGTGTCTATTTCTTTAATGTCCACTGCAAATCCAGTAAATATCAACAGTCAATGGGCACGACACATTAGAGATGCTTCAAGGAGTGCAATGTGGCCAATCAGAGGCAGAGTAGGGCGGGTCTTGCCGAGAAAAGCCAAAAGCAAAGCAGCAGGCAGAACAAACTGAAGGATTAGTATGTGATGTCATGCGGAAGTGCTTCCCTTGTCTTTGTGCCTTGGTGTGGCGCTGGCATCAGTCACATTACCTATACTCAGATTAAATATCCTTACTCTTATCTAGACCTCTGCCGAAAAACAGTCCGCTGCATTTCGCCACTGAAAAGGTGTTTGACTCAGAGAGTAGTGACATTGGGGTGTCGTGGCTTAGTGGATAGAGCAGGTGCCCCATGTACAAAGGTTCCGTCCTTGCTGCAGTGGCCCCCGGGCTCGACTCCAGCCTGCAGCCCCCTGCTACATGCCATCCCTTCTTTCTCTCTCTCCCCCCTTCACACTACACTATCCTATCCATTAAAGGCAAAAATGCCCAAAATAAATCTTAAAAAAAAATAAGAAAGTAGTAACGTTATCACCACGCTACTGAGAAATGCAGTTAAATTAGTAATGTTGCTACTTGTAATGACGCTACTGCCCAACACTGTTAATCAGATACCTCACTATCAAGCTTTCACACACACACACACACACACACCCCTTTCAAAATTCCATCTCAAACCTACCAACAGTCAAAAACCCCACAGGGAGATAACCCGTAAGATCATTTCTATTTAATTAAACTTCAACCACTGAAAACTTTCTGTTCCCATTAGAACTCCATTTGTTTCTTATCTTTCTGGGCATTCTTCATTTCAAGACATTTCTCACTTTATAAACACAGAAAAGAAAGCAGCGTCACTTTGGGATGTTTGAAGACTTGTGTAGCTAATTAAGAGCAAAGTGGTTGTCCTGTGGTGGAATATTACAGATCCCAGTGCTGGGAGGAACCACTGACAGCAACTATGATGCAAGGATTTCACTCTGATCTGCTAAAAGTGTGTACGATGACTTAATTGGAGTTTTTAAAAAAATGTTAGGTTTAATAGTTTCACTTTCCCTAACCTAGTTTGTTACTTTGTAATCCAATTCTCTGTTCTTTGCTACTTTTCAGCCTCCTTTTAATCCACAAATTCCTTTGTCTATTCTTGGAGTTTTACTCCTTCCCACATTCTCTTCTTGTTCACTTTATCTCTGTGTTTTATTCAGTCTTGTAGCATCTTTTGCTTGATCCTTTCATATACTTAATTACCTTACTTCATACTCTTTCTTTGTTCTTTCTCTGTTTCCCTTTGCTTTACTTTATCCTACATTTTGCCTTTAATGTCATGACAAATGTATGTACGCTCTCAATCCTCATCATCTCCCCTCACCACGCTTCTTTTGAGTTGTCCTTTCCTTTATAAGTCGTCCACCACTTTTTCAGTCCTGTCTAATACAGCAGTATATAATTTCAGTTATTTCAAAGTCCCTTTCCTCTTCCTTTCCTCTCACTCCATCACTGCAATCACCTCTTCCTCTCCTCACTGACCTCTCTGTCTCCCATTTCCCTCAGTGGTACTTGCCTTTTTCCACATCTGTCCGTCTTTAATAAGACAGCAGGAGGATAAGCGAGACTGTTTTATCCATCACACACATTCACTGCCTCACATACTTCTCCACGTTTCTCTCTCTCTCTCCCTCACACACACACACACACACACACACACACACACACACACACACTAACTCACACTCACACAGACTACTCAAGGTAGGACTGCCCGTGTATTAAACACTCAAGGTGTGTGGGTTAGCTTCCGATACACACCCACACACACACACACACACACACGACCTTGCCATTCACCAAGGTTCTCTCTGTATCTGTTGAAGCCATCCAGTTTATGGTTGACTGAGCAGCTCCTTTATAAACAGACAGGGCCGTGACATAAGGCAGGGCTCTACATCACACTAGGCTGCTGTGCGTGATGAGTGCGTGTCTACGCTTGTGTCTGAGTGTGTGTAATTGACATAGCAGCATCCCTGTCTCCGTGTTCGACAGCAACATGACATTAAGTCTTGTTCTACAGCAACATTAGCGCGGCACCCTGTCTGGAAGCTGTCTCGATATGCAAATCAAATCCCCAACCCTTGTCACTGAAAGCCCTTTTAGGGTTTTAAAAGAGAAAATCCGACCCAGAACAGAGCTCATAAGTTATTCTTTTGATCTCAGATAGGGCAAGACTGCAATTCTATACCCTGTGGAGATTTTCATCGAAAGAAACCCTTCACACTGCTCGTCGTAGGAAGTGGTTTAAGTTATTGATAAGGAGAAGAAAGGAGTATGAGGGGGGTTGAAAGAAGGCAAAAAGAGACAAAAAATTGACATAATAATATCAGTTTAACACCCAGTGATGTCGCTTTGAGATGTTTTGATGTGATTCAAAAGGTGTCGCTGAGATACAATTTATAAACCAACTATCTTTTCTGTGATCTTGACAGCTAGAGTTTTCAAAGATTTTTGCTGAAATAATGATATAATGCAGTACAATGATACAAAACTAAATATTTGCTGATATAAACTATATCAATTTTGAAACAATTTAAGGGTGCTTTCATACACGTTTGATTCAAACAATCTCTTCGCAAGTGTTTGGGTTCCTTTAGGCTGGTGTGAAGGCTGTCATGTAGACTTAACAGCTACACTTAAACTGCTTGAATAAGTGTGTGTCGTTTCCAAGTGAACTTTGTGGTGTGAATGCAAACCAGAACTTTGTGACTCTAGAAAGGAAAGCTAAACTTCTATAGAATTTTACTCGATTCACGTGTGATCGAAGAAACCATAAAAGAAAAAATCTCTTGAGCAATCTGCATTTTAATAGGCATGATCATTTGGTAACCATGGTAATGTGATTTGGGGGCCAGCAGTAGCTCAGTCAATAGGGACTTGGGTCAGGAAGTGGAAGGGCGCCGGCCCAAGTCCCCATCCAGACCAAATAAGGAGTGTGGACTGGCAGCTGAAGTGGTGCCAGTTCGCCTCCTGGGTACTGCTGAGGTGCCCTTCAGCACTGAACCCTCAAATGCTTGGGGTGCCTTTCCATGGGTACCCCCTTCACTCTGACATCTCTCCATTTGTGTGGGTCCTGTTTGTGCATGTGTGTGTATTCCAGGCCTGTGTGTACATGACAGCAGAGTGAAAGAATTGAATTTCCCCTAGGGGATTAATAAAGTATATCTTCCTCCTCTACTGCTACTTGACCAAACAGTAACTCGCCAAGGGATGTGTTGACAGACAGGAATACATAAGTGAACATTTTACGCCAACAATTACCACCTGTCTCCAACAAAATGATTTTTATATACAAACGCTGCCCAGATTTTGTAAAACAGAAGGAGGAAACTTTGTTATCCTATATTGTACCAATTTGCAAAACACTGTCTGACAATGTTCTTCATCTGTTCCTCTTATAGCAACTAAAGCATGATTTGCATTTTTATCATTGTGTTTGCACATCTCAAAGCACTCGGTTAAAGTGTTTTGGTAGCCTAAACCTAACTACACATGCAACCACAGCCTTCGGTGTCAAAGTCTTGTGCAGGGAACATAATAATCCAGGGAGCAGTTGGGTTTAGGAGGGTTGATCCTTGGCTTTGAGGCAGGATGTATTTTCAAAACGTCTTTGAAATGAATGCAGCATGACCATGAAGGCAGCTCAGTTCAAGTAGATCATTGAAGCTACTAGATGCTATTTACTTTTTTGTGGTGATGAGGAATGTTGGGAATGAGTGTGGCGCACATTAAAAGAAATGGCCCACTCATGCTTTATTAAGTGCACTTATGTCAAGTGAAAACAAGAGCTGACAATGTTGTGTACTTCACCATGCAATACTTCTTTTCCCGTGGACACCTTTGCTGTGTAGAAGTGAAGATGCATAGACATAGCATATCTACATTTAATCTTAGAGAAAATACAGATACTGCACATATCTACATAAATGCAAAACAATATTACCCACACACACACACACACACACACACACACACACACACACACACACTGACTGACGGATGAACTCACACACACACGCATGCAGATTCAAACATAAACAAAGTTACCCGCAAAGACTCATGCAAACAGACACCAGCAGCACACGCTCATACACACATCTCCCTCCCTCCCTCAGAGCCAATTCTACATCCCTGCCTTTCCCTCCCATGGAGAGTTGTTAATTAATTCCCTCCCTTTGTACATTCACCAAGATCAAACGAGGAGAAACAGAAAAACACTGCAACTTTCTCTAACTGTACTTAATGAGCAACGGTAATTGAGGTCCCCTTTTTCACTGCCTCCGAGTGAAGAAACAGAGTTACCTCAACCCAAATCCATTATTCATTAAGTGTGATGCGCTGCAAAACCTGTCGAATGTTTTTAGCTCAGGGAGGAAGAACAGAGGTGAGGATAGATAGATAGATAGATAGATAGATAGATAGATAGATAGATAGATAGATAGATAGATAGATGATAGATAGATAGATAGATAGATAGATAGATAGATAGATAGATAGATAGAAAGAATATTCTTTTGTCTCGTCTCTCCTTTTCCTTCTCTTTTCACTCCTCATGAGGTGTCACACACAGCGTTTGGCTGTCGATAAAAAGACTATTTGCAGCTCTAGCAAAGCTTTTACTCTACGGCCATAATAGACAAACTAGACAAACAGCAAAACACAGCAGCAGGCTAATGATTATGGTCCTGTTTGGGGTGGGCAAAACATTGCGGCACTGCCTTTCTCTCCCTCACTCATGCGCCCCCTTCCTTCCTTTTACCATCTTTACCCATCAATTCTTTGAGCTGTGAGGAGAGAAAGGAAGTGAATTAGATTTAAAAAACTGATAGAGTGAGTGTGTGTAGGGGAAGCACACACGTACACACACACACAGATGCGCATAAGCATTGTGTCTGTATTGGTATGATGGCTGTGCTGACTAAGTAGCAAAAAACGGGGAGAGCAACAGAACGAGGTGTCAGCATTCAGAGTGATTAGGGCTGTTTAGCACGGTTGTGTGTGTGCGTGTGTTTGTGTGTGCATGCATGTGTGTTCATTTGTATCCATAGCCATTAGCGACCATGATGAAATGGCAGCCTCATTTGCGGTTTAAGCCTCATACCACAGAATGATGGTGGTAATGCCTTAAACGCTAAGCAACCACATTCCATTGCATTACTACATCATGCTTGTGCGTCGGGCCTGTTTTACCACACTGTCACAAATCACAGAATTCATTAAAATGGAATCCATTAAGTGAATAATATGCAAATAGCACCCAGAAAACCACATATGCGGCTTATTTACACCCCTATGCTAAAAGGAGTGGTGATGAGTCAGTTTAAAGGCCACTAATTTATCATTTGCTACAAGTCATTAATCTGAAATACATCACTGGTCCCACAGTAATACAATAATGAAGCATCTGCCAACTCTCTGTCTGCTTCTTTTCTCCAGATTTCTCAGGGAACTACCTCCACCTGGATGCAGGCGCCCACACCCAGCGAAAGCGAGCCCGGCTGCTGAGCCCTGAGGTGGGGCCGGAGCGAGGCCCGCTCTGCCTCCTCTTTTACTACCAGCTCCAGGGGGAGGCACAGGGGAGTCTGAGGGTCCTGCTGAGGGATAGCGATCAGGAGGAGACGCTGTTATGGGCTCTAAAAGGAGACCAGGGGCCTCACTGGAGGGAGGGCCGTACCATCCTGCCCCAAAGCCCCAAGGAGTATCAGGTTAGTGATGTTATTTAACTAAAAAACAACCATTTGCTGCTTCTGTGCTCATAGCAGATGAATCATCTTAGCTGCACATTACCAGGCACAGAGGAGTTTGTAGTTAAGGCAATGTAAAGTATATGATCAAGGGACACTGTTAACGGCAAAGTGAAAGATGAACACTTCTACTACAGGAGCAGTATGTACGATTTAGGGGGATTTAGTGGCATCTAGTGGTGAGAATTGCAGATTACAACAAGATAAATCTTCTCCTGGTTAGAATTATGTCACTGTTAATTGTTCAGGAGGTTTTTACCAGGAGCCAAATTATCAGTAGAGGTCTCCTCCTCCCTAAAACAAACTGACCCTGTGATTTAAATGGGTTAAAACACTAAATAAAGCGGTTTCACGTTATAAATCAGTGATTTTCTACACTGTTTGGCACGTAGCAGATGGTGTCTTTCTCTCCAAAACAAATGGACCAGGTGATTAAAACTTGTAAAAACACTGAATAAAGCAGTTTCACTTTTAAAAAAATTGGTGTTTTTCGATACTATTGTCCACTCTGGGCTACTGTGACTACCAATATGGTGACCTGCTCCCTATGTAAATATAAACGGCTCATTCTAACATAATGAAAACACATTGATTCTCATTTTATGGTGATTATAGACTAAAGAACACATATTTATTATATTGTACTCCATTTCCACCAATAGATGCCCCTAAATCTTTCACACTGGACCTTTAAAATCTTGCAGCTTCATGCCTATTGGTGGTTGTAACATCATCATCACCTCCTGGGGGTTTACCCACTTTTTATAATGGCTATTGTATTATAACTATTCATTAACCACCATTTAATATCTCTCTTCTTCTATCATCTAGGTGGTGTTTGAGGGCTTCTTTGATCACCCGACCAGAGGCCACATCAGGATAGATAACATCCACATGAGCAACAGCATCGAGCTGGAGCAGTGCACACGTAAGTCCCATAACCTGTCCTCCTAAGATGTCAGTGTAGGCTTTATTTAGTCAGTCAGTCTGTCTGTCTGATTCCTTCACTCCTTCACACCAGAGCGCTTATACTATGTTTTCACCAGAGACTGGTTGAGCAAGAGAGAAGGGAAAAAACTCATAATGTTTCTCGTTTACACACATAGACACACACACACACACACACATACGCACACACACACACACACACATAAAAATATTAAAAAAAAGAAAGTAGGCCACAAACGGCCGTCGGGCATAGATTCTAATCTATCTTTCATATCTCCCTCTCTCTATCTCCTTCAGTCTTTTCCTATACCACCCCACCCCAACGCTTTATGATTCTTCTCATGCTTTCTCTCTGTCTCTCTCTCATTCTCTCTCCATCCCTAGCCTTGTCTTTAAGTCTGTCTGAGCCATCGCTGGGCCATAGAGGACCAAAAAAAAAACAAAAAAAACCCCACTGGCTTTCCCATGTAGTTATTCTGTGTTAAATGCTTGAGAAACTGTCTGTCTGTCTGTCTGTCTGTCTGTCTGTCAGACACAACCTGGCCAGTGAGACTACCGTTAATGACTGACTTTAATTATGGAGACTTCGATATAACTGTAGCAAAAAAACGCAGACTTACCTGAAACACACCGACTAGACACTGGATTAGGTTTTAAATCCTTCACATTTCCTTGTTTGACAAACATCATTTCCACCAACACACACACACACACACACACACACACACACACACACACACACACAGTCTGTCCTTCCTGTCATGGTAAGTAATGGGAATATTGTTATCATTTAATGTAGTGAAGCGCTTCACTCAGCACAGCACGACGGCAGCAGTTAGCCTGATGTAAGCACACATATTGGCACACACATACGCATATACACACTAATGTATAATGCGTGTATAAATTCTGTCTCATCTCCGTCCAATGTCCTTTTCATTTAAATTCTATATCCATACAATAAAATAACGGTGAGGTCTCCAGTTGTTATTTTGGTCACGTCAGGAGCTGATGGTATGTCTTAATGGGTAAATTTGTGCAGATTTCTGCCAACGGCAAACTAGCATATACGTTCTGCTCCTGTGTGAAAGGAAATAACTCTCCATACCATCAGGCAGTGGTAGTCTGCATTTGTCAATCAGAGAGGGAAACTGGAAGACGATGTTGAAAGAACAAGGGTATTTACCATGTGCTAGTGAACAATAACACAAACAATTACAAACTGTTTCTACTACAGAGCTCAATGGCTAAAAATATCCTATCTTGTATAACAAGTTTGCCTCGGTCACTCCCTCTTGACTTTAGCCTTTTGTTTACTTTCCTCACTACCATTTATCGTCTCGTGCACTGAACTGAATCGCCAATCAGGGTAATTTCATTCACTGACAGGCTCTGCCGTTTCCAAAGCCAATTAATCATGATGAACAGGCCAAAAAGCAAGTAAGGACTGACTAGTACCAACAGTGTGAGACACACCACAAGAACTAAAGCAACAGAAGCTCACGGTTGGCCCAACATTGGCCATCAATTGACCTTTAGCTTGGTGTGTCGGGGCCCTAATTGAAGATGTTATCGAGTAGCATTATGGGAATAGTAGGATTCAGCTTTTTCTAGCTGACTCAGTCTAGAAACTAAAAGTCAGAATATGTGGACCTGTGCTGCTTTGATTTTAATTTTTACAAGTCTCCTGACTTTAAGGAAGTTCAGTACTAACTTGCTACAGTATCCCTTTAATAATCTTGTTTAGAAATTACACCGATCAGTATAGGACTCTTATTTAAAGAGTGAGAGAGGGCTTTTATTAGGGACAACATTTTTCCTCTGACCCCCTTCACTTTTCCCGCCAATTTGTTTCCACTATTCTCTTTTCAATTTTTTTCATTATTCCATCAGCCACTCCCTCGTGCCTTATCTTATCTATTTTTCTTTTGTCCATCTTCTCTCAATGCACTGCTGCAACTTCTTACTTGTGCTGCCATTTTCTCCTGTTCTTCCCTCTGTGTTCCTCCCCTTTTTTCATCTTCTCTCTCCCTCTCGCTTTCATAATAGATGTCGTATCCTCCGGCAAATAATAAACAGCAGTAAATTTCACTCCCAGTTCCCATGACCCTTTAACTTACCTCCACCCTTCCTTCCCATTCGTCTGTTTCCCTTCTTTTCACCCTTGCCACACGCTTTTAACCCCCATCTTCCATCCACCCTTTCTTTCTCTTTCTCTACCCGACATGCCTGCTGCCATTAACACCTTGTGTGTCACCTCGGGAAAAGAGAGTAAGAGAGAAATCACAGGAAGACGAGACGCAGAATGAGAAAGCAATAAGTAGAAAGTGAGAGCAAGTCAGAAATAACAGACACACAGAGAGACAGAGACATTCAGGGTGGACACACTTCCCGTCTTCTAACCCTATCAGCCCATTCTTTTGTCTTCCTCTCTTTATTTTCTCTACATTTTGTAGAAATGACTGCCATCCAAGAAGATTTATGGGCCTTTAGACTCCTGTATCATCTCAGATCCTCGACAAATCTTTACTGATTTCCCCAAAAAAGGAGTAACAAGTGCCTTTGCAAAATTGCAGTCTTGCAGTTTTTTGCAGTAACCACAACATTAAGGATAAAAAAAAAATCTACCTTAAAGCCAGCAGTTGAAAAGTTAAAGAGGACCTATTGCGCTCATTTTCATGTCCGTAACTGTATTAAAGGTTTTGACTAGAACACGATTTACATGTTCATTTTCCTCATAATGTTCTAGCTGGATCATCTGTATTCACCCTCTATCTGAGATGCTCATTGAAGCGCCTGTCTCTTTAAGCCCCCCTCCTGATAAAGCTCAGTCTGAACCATTATTGCAGCTGGGGAATGATTGTAGTGGAGTGGAGAATAGCACCACTTTCTACTTACCAATAAAAGCTTCTAAAACAACAACTTCACACACGGACATGTTCCAGTAGGAATATGATCTGAAATCAGATTGAAATTTACAATACTGGCAACCAAGATTACATGTTTCCCTGCCTTTAGCATGTAGCTTCATGTAGCAGTGTAGGCTACGTAATGCTAATACTTGCAGTAACATACCTAGAGCAGATAACAATATAAAGATATCTTTAAAATGAACCTCCAACATTGTAACATGACGGAAAATAAGGAGTCAAAGGTAAAGGTAAAGCATAAAATATCCCCTTTAAACTACAGTGAATGATAAAATCCAAAGTCTTGTCCAATAGCAGCTCCAGTACAGAGAGGAACAAATCTGTGAACTCACTGCGAGTATGAGTCATCTGAACCTTAATCATCAAATGAGACTTACATCACAGTGGTTCAGAGTGGTCCTTATCTCTTTATTGCTTTATCACTAAGATCAGCTACTAAACATCATCAGTAACATTTCTCTTTTCCTCTCTTTTCCAGAGCCTTTCCCTGCCTTAACTCCAGGCATAACCAGTAAGTCCTACTTCCTGTTCCATTTTAATACTTCCTGTGCCAACTGTCTGTGCTTTCTGCTCGTTGCTAAGCTCAGCTCGCAGCACTGCACTGGCCCTGAGTAACCTTGTTAGTGCATAACATACTGTATGTTGCATACAGCTAAGTATATAAACCAAAGTTATTTTGTATAAGAAAAAATATACCTTTGAGCCTTTGGTTTCTTACATTAAAAGTTCCTTAAATGTGTAAGAGTTTGTCAGGATATATACTTAATCAATAGATTTTGGATATGTGGATTTTATCCACATGAAAGAAAATGATGGTGGCAACGTTGCAACTTGATGGAATGGATCCACTGCATTGTTCCAGCATGACTCCCTGCATGCTGGGCTGACACTCTTGGTTATGTAGTTTGGTATGTTCCTCGGTGAGAAAATGACTATTTGCCACTCCATAAACAAATAGTTACACATGATTATTTACTTCAGCAGCAACACTGGCAGACTGAGTGCCATCAGGGTGTGTTTGCACATCCCACAGATTGATATGTTTTCAAGCCTTTAATGGTATGCACCATGTTGTGTGTGATCTGTCACTGGTATACATGTAGGCAACACAGCAAGCGTGCACAGACCCACAGCGAATTACAGAAAGTGTTCATTTTCTATTGCCTGTGTGGTAAGCGACTTAAAATGTGACTCAGACAGGTTTAAATCATGAGGTCATGGGTGAACCGCTCAGACAAATTGAAACCGTCTCCATCTGGTCTTTTTCTGTGGTTACCAGTGAAACTAAAAGAACTAAGCAGAACATGCTTCGTGAGACTGTGTTGACAATCTATTGTGTTCTTAACTTAGTCCACCTGTAACCACTTCCTAAATGCACAAAACAGCACACTTGCTCCTCATTTATTCCTCCTTCCTGATTTGCTTCTTCATTCAGTGCCATAAAAGGAGCCTCTTACCTTCCATCTCTTAACTTTGTATTCCCCTCTTCTGCCCTTTTTTATATTTTGCTCCTCCCTCCTCTTTGTTTCTCTACTTTCATCTCAGCTATTCCTTTTTTATTCCTTTCCTGGCCTTTGTTTTTAGTTTTTCTTCCATTTTTTCTCCTCTCCTCTCATCACTTTATAACTCTGCCTAGCAAGCTGTTGATCCCACCTGAATGAAATGCAGAGCGGTTCCTTCCTTTTTTTCCTTTCCTCTCCTTCATCCTTAAATAGGCCAGTCTGAGAGCAGATAAAGAAGGCTTAGGCAGATTATGGTACTGGATCGCTTGTTTTCAAAGTGTGGGTTGGGACCTAAAAAGCTACACTGCCTTTGTTTAGAGACCCATGAAGTATGAGCAGTGGTATTTTTTAAAGAGCCTCAGTGACACTGAACTTAAAGTTGGACCTTTACCACTCATTAGCAAGACCTTTATGCTTTGTCGATGTTTTTGCATTTGGTGATTAGTGTACACTTCGATTATGAATGGTAGAGACTACATGTATTTCTTTAATTAAGTTTTACCACTGTAGATGCAACGACTTGTGTTTTTTTAAGCTATGGGCCAAAGCACAAAAATAACTGCCGACCATTCAGTTGGTTTGCGTCCATATTACCATTGCCCTGTGCTTAAATTAGTCAGTTCGGGTGTGTGTGTGTGTGTGTGTGTGTGTACACGTGTTCCTAATGTGTGAATAGATCAAAAACATTCCTTAAATGCTGTCAGAAACTCGAGCAGCACTTGGTTTTGTTCAACAAAAACAAAAATACCATTCCCAAAAATAGTAAAAGCCATTAGCCGAACTGAGAATACTCTAGTCACCTGACTCATACGCTAAGTATTTGACCTAATGCTTATGGGTTTCTTTGACTATTAGATCCTGGGCAGGTATCATATGACTCAAAACAGTGTCAGTTCTAGCATACGTGTGTTTTCATGAGACTGAGGTCAGTTGAGAAGAATTTGATTTCTCCTTTGGGACGCCTGTTGAAAAGTGAGCTAAAAACTTAAGTGTTTCTCTTTGGGTGAGTGGATGTACTTAACTCTATTCAAGACTAAAGACTTTAAGGCAGCAGGTGTCAGTAGTGTCTGCCAACATCCTGCAGGTGAAAGGGAGGTTGAAACTGAATTTTGAGTGATAAAGACAGTTTGAATTGGAAGAGAATTTCAATTGAATTAATTTGAATCAAAAAGTCAGATTGAGATCATCCTTAGCGAGGATGTGTGAGAGGAATACAGTGTGAAGAGAGATGTCCTTGGGGGATCAGGGACCAGGACAACTGATAGATTCTGATTATATTGTTACAATCTTCTTCTATAGAATAAATAAATAAATAAATAAATAAATAATCTGTTGACCCAAAATCACATTAAGGGAAAAACGTTGATTGAACTGGAGGTAAAATTAAAAAGTAAAGTGTAATTATAGCCTGATAACATGATCCTCAGTTCACAGTATAATGGCAGCTTCATTGTGGTGTGACATGAGCCAGTGTGCACACTGTTGGGTTTTTGTATCCATGGCAACCAAGGAGGCATTTGGCTTCTGGAAAGAGAGGGTTGGTGGCGTAATGACCGATCATGCTACACACACACACACACACACACACACACACACACACACACACACAGAAAAGAAGCTGGCTTCAGTTTGACTGTAGAGAGACTTAATAAATTCCACTTTCATTCAGATAAGGCTGTATTGTTAATGTGTCAAGTGTAAGACCTTGAAAGATAGATTCAGAATCTCTAGTAACCAAGGTTCCTTGAAAGCCACACTTTTCAGCTCACTTTATGAGTGGTGCTCTTGAGAATCTTTCCCCTTTGTTCCCCTTTGATGAAAAAAGCAAAAAAAAAAAAAAAAAGCAAAGTAACGGTCAATTTTGCAGCCCTAGAAATCATCTGTGTCTTAATCCACTGGTGGGAAGGCTCTCTGTGCAGGCTACTTAAAGCGAAGCTTTACAATCAAAGCCAATTTTAAACCCTTAAAGAGTACGTCTGAACTTTAGAGAAAAAAAAAAGACAAAATTAAGCTCACTGGTTTCCTTAAGGTTCTGTTTTTCTCTGCACCTCTCCTTCCTCTGTCCTTTCATTATTTCTCTCTTCTCTTTCGTCTCCATCTAGTTCTTTCTTGCCCTGGCTCTATTTCCTCTTTTTTTTCATCCTTTCTTTTCTCTTTCACGTTCTTTCTTTCTTTCATTCTCTTTCTCTGTCTCTCTTTCTTCCACCACCTCTCTCTCAGCGGGTTTCTTTCACAGTGAGTTGACAGAGTATTGAAGTTTCAGACAAACCCTCTAATGCAGGATTAAAGATATCATGGCAGGATTAGCTCGCTCCCTTCGCTGCCCCTCCCTCCCAGCCTCTCCCCTCACTTTCTACAACCCCTCTCTTTTTCACTCCATTCTTTCCTCCGATAATGCCTCTCTCTCTCTTATCCTTTCTCTACCCCTGTAATTTCTCTCTGATTTCCCCCTTTCCCTCTCCACCTCTTTCTCCCTCCACTCGACTCCCTTCAATATGATCTTGCCCTGATAAAAGCAGCTGCGTCCTACCAAATACAACCACTTAACACTCCCCACCCTTTGTTCAAATCAGCCAGTCACTGCATAATCAAGGCTTTGCATTCTCTGATCGAGTCGGAACGCATGGCATGAGCCTCTGCGTGTCAATGTTCAGCTAATGCTTGTGACATTTGCATCAACCAAAACTACTAAGAGTGAAAGCAGCATAATGGAAACATATATGCATCGGCATTTTTTGAAGAATGACGACTGACTTAGAGTTTGCCATTGGATGTGAAAACATTGTAAAAAGAGCTTAATTTGGCAGCGGACAGTTTGTTTTTTGCCTGCTGTAGAGCATACCTTTCATGTTCAGTTAAATACCAGTGAGACAAAATAATTGCAGCTCATTGCTGCAAAAACTGACCATTCCCTAAGTCCCACCTTGCCCTTAGTTACTATTACTAAGCCTGTCAAGCTTTCCATTCTCACATGGCATATAGTCCTATGCAATTTACATTGATAAGAAGGGCAGAAACAGTAGATTCTTTATTTTAGATAGCTGAAGACAAAAGCAGGCCTCTCATTTCCAGCGGGCTTTCATCACTTTTGCTGGCAGAAATGGTTAGGTTTTATCAGCAGTTGCTAGATAGCTAATTAAGCTAATGTTAGCTTCATGAGTTGATTGAAAACACCGTCCTCAGCTGACTTATTTTAACATGAGAACACTAGGGACTGGTTCTTAGACATGCCCTTGATGGCTACATAGGCCTGCGTAATATTTTGCTAAAAAAAAAAAAATTAAAGTAGCATGTCCAAAGCAAAAAGTCCTCGTATGATAGCCTAAGGATAAAAGTAAGGTCGCACATTCTAATATAATCGTCTCTGGCTGCTAAGTTCCTGTACTTGTTTGTATTTTCAAACAGTTTGAAACCCCCCAAACTAAGCTAGCATTTTAGTTTAAGGTAGCTAGTTAATGACGAGGTTCTTGGCCTTGAAAGCAATGCTTGTTGCTACTGTGTTAGTAAGCTAGTTAGCCGGACATGCTAACAATTTGCATCCTACGATAGAGCCGATAAATGCTTCGTTAAATGCTGAGTTTTGCTGTTAGCCTACTACAGCCCCACACACACAATTCAGCATGTGTAGAAATCCAAGCTTGACAGACCTGCCACACCTGTCACTAAGCTGTGATTTGACAATCACTGTTTGGGGGAGGGGTTTAGTGAATGGTCAATTAGACAATCAACAGCTTCAATGCGGCCTGCATGCCTGCCTTCATCGTCCATAGTGCCAAGCAGTAATGTGTCCTCCTGCCCTCCAGGAGATGCCATGTCTGGAATGGAACCCACTGTAGACACAGTGGCGATGAAGCCTGTCCCTGCCTACTGGTACTATGTGTTGGCGGGAGGCGTTGCCCTCTTGCTGCTGGTCGCTGTAACCGTGGTGGTGACACTGTGCTGCCATCGGTACCACTGGGCGCCCAAGAAGACCAGCAGCAGTCATCATCATTCAGTGATGTACCACAACAACCAGTATCCAATTCAGCAAGATCACCAAAACTGCTACCAGAACCAAAACCTGAGCTATAATCTGATCCAGAGCCCCAACCAAAACCACCTGTACCCAGGTACTGGGCTGAGTTCTGACCCCATGCTCACTATCAGACTGGAGAAAGAGGACAGCTGTGATTCCCAGTGTTGAAAAGAAAACAACTGGACTACACATGAATGATATAATATTACTAGAATGCTTTGTTAAATTAAAGCAATCAAAGGGTGTGAAAACTCCCTGATATGCAGCATAATCGCCACTCTTCACTGACGAGAATCTACATGGAAGAGACACTGCAGTTCCTGTTGCTGATCACTGATCTAATTAACGGATCAGCATGCACCTTTGCTAAACTACCTTGTGGGCTGGCACTGGCAGAACCAACTCCTGACGTTAAACTTAACCATCACTGGGGAGAGTAGTTGAAAGAACTTCAACTGTTCCATCTGTCTGATGGCTGATGAGGGCCTGAGTGCCATTTTTTTTGATGTACCTAAGAGCATACTGGCTTCTACAGCTGCACCCCAACCTGAAAATATAATGGATTGTGATCAGAATGACAAGAAAATGACAGAGTGACAGACTGTTGACGAAACACATGTACATGCAGCGTACACTGTCAGTGTTGTAACAGCACATTTTCCTCTTCTACAAATGTCAGAGTAGGATATGTCTGTCTGCCTCGCTCTGATCTGCAGCTTGGACACTGCCTGCCTCCAAATATCCTGTCGGACAGAGAGGGGATTTACACACAGGTACAGGGAGATTGAAGTCAGAATGTGTGCTGTATAAAGAAAGGAGGCTATTTCTCTGGGTCTGAATGAAGCTGCTGTTTATTTGTCGACTAGCCTTTGAGAGACCGAGAGTGACAGAGACAGATTAAGAACAGAGAAGGAAGAGGTATGGGGAGAATTAGTGCTGTCTGTCCAGCCGTGACAGATAGACGGCTACACATCCACCGTGGGTGGCTCCTTTGGTCTGTGAACGAGGAATCAGTGTTGTGCTGTTCTCTGTCTGGTTTACACAGAGGGGGAGAGATAGGATGAGACAGCTTACACCGCATCCTGCAGACCTAGAACGCTCTCTCAGCATCAAAACACACAAAGGCTCAAAGGTCCCAAACACATATGCACGGACACTTCAAAAGTTTGCAGCGGCTGATGATTGAGTATCGCGTGTTACCCTGAGTGCATTTTTCATTACATCGTGATATGCCTTTCTTAAAATGTGCTTTAAAACTATTACCTCTTCACCTCCAGAACGAGGTAGTGCCTCAGTGTCAAATCAGAGTATGAATGGACTGTATACAGTTTTGCCTTGATCTCATAGATAATCCAATGCCTGTGTCTGTTAATGTTCAAAGTAAACATGGTTGTATGTCCTGCACACATTAGACTGGGTGAATGAAATCCAAAATCATATGTATTGACTATCTCAAGTTACTTTTCTTCGAAGTCTGTGCAAGTTGAACTCTTTACATCCGTTTTATTTGTGTGCCATCCAATAAGAAAAGAAATGAATAATATGAGGAAATCAGAGTGTTTTGCTTATTAGCCCAGTGATCCACTTGGCAGTTTTGTTTCTATTTAACAGGTGAGACCAAACATATGCTGTGAGAAAGAGCTTCTTACTTATGAAGCCTTTTTAGATAAACCACTGATCCAGGATCACTCCTCAGTTCCTTTGCTTATTTCATTTACCATGATCTGTCAAATCAGATTCCAGTGCTGCACTACTGTCACAGCCCACACACAGATTTCTTGATGTTTTCTTAAAAATCCTGTCTGACTTTACGTGTGTTAGCATTATTTTTTTTCATATTTCCTTATGTTGACACAGTTGAGTTTGCATAAAAATGTGTGCGCCACGATGCATTTTTAAAGTTGGGTTACACGTTACTTTTGCAATGTTTAGCACTTTTCTGCTTTTTGGTCACGATTTATTGAAGACTTTGACGATTTATGACAATGTATGACATTTACTGTGAATCTTAATATAAAAAAAATAAGTTGAGTAATGTATTGGTTGTGAATTAAATACAATTTCTTCCTTTGTAATCATGTTTTAGTACGCCTACATGTACTTCTGATGTATAATAGTTGTACAATGTTTATTTTTTATACTCACTGACTTGTTTTATGTTGATTGTATTCACTGAGATGATCTTAACGACTTTTCTTGACTTTCATTTGATGTCAAATCTTCAGGTTGAAGCCATTTGGCAACACAAATGTTTGTCCCTCATTTGAGGCATTTAGCTTCAAGTTGAAATCATATAGGGACATGAAACGAAAGCATTCAGTATGTTATGTGAACATTATTCAGATGATCTTTAAATATGTATTCATTTGCTTGGTTTTGGTTTGAGAAGCCCAGTATCAACTTCTAGTCAGATCCACATCTGTGAAATTGGGCGCACCACTGTGGTACTTATTTTCTGGAATTCTCAGCAGCTCGCCATCTTATGTTGTGTGTGCCCCCCCCCCATCATTTTGTTCATGCTCAAATCCCCCAGTCTTTTTATCAAAACCCGCTTGTTCCTATTCTACTCCTTGCCTTCATCGCAAATCCTCCCAGTAAAAAACACAGGAGGGAAAATGAGAGGCAGAAATGGAGGAGAGCAAAATCTCTCAGAGGAGAAGGGCCCATTAAGCGAGCCCCCTTTCCCTCCAAAGAATGCGCCCAGAGATGGAGGAAGATGAAAGAAGTAAAAAAAAAAAAAAAAAAAAAAAAAAACCTGCTCTCTCTATACTTTCTAAAGATAGATTTTTCTTTTACTCCGAGAGGAAGGCTAACGGGGAGGCAGGTTGGGGTTTGGATTGAAGGAGGGAGAGAATTGAAGGAGGAGGGCAGGTTGTTTCAAACACAAAAGCAGATGAAAGAAGTCTTTTGGCAGAATAGACAGTGTGATGGAGACGCACATTATGCTTGCTGTGCGCACGCCGCCGCACACAATCGAACAAACACAAACCTGCGTTAGCAAAGAATCCCAACAAATACAGTCATTTAAATGCATTGTTGCATGCATGTTCAGACAGCGTATCCACTCTGCGGCTCTCCATATTGACTTATTCCATCAGATTGTGTCTCATAAAATGTGGTTTTGTGCTTTAGTCAACATGTATTTCCCTTATTTTATGCTTGCATATCCATCCCCTCTGCCTTCCATTTCAATCGACTTGTGTATGATTTACACATTATATGACTCACTCTAGCAGCCCTGTGCTGTAACCCAATCAATGTGGGTCCGAAATTCAAACAGAGGAATGATATATGACTGTATTTATGTTGTGCTACCCGTGCACTTTTCGCCTCCATTCTCCCTCTCTCTGTCAAACTTTTTGCAAGATTTGGAAAATGTGCTGGCGTCTTTTCATGTGGCGCTTTTAAATCAACGTTCCCTCACTCCCCTCTCCCTTCTCCATCACAGACTACTTTGAAGCCCTTTAATATTTCTAATTAGTTAATGGAGCTGATTGCATTCATAAAACCCTGCGGTAAGCATTTCTAGCCCTCAGGCCATTTCTTTTTTTTTTTCCTTTCTGCCTCCTCCTCCTCCTCCTCCTCTGTTTCCTGGAGAAATATTACGAGTGAAAGCACTCTAACAGGTCCGCAGGCCCCCACTGGAACAGTGTATAGTGCCAAAGAGCCATCCATGTCTTTTCCTAAGTTAAAAAAAAGGCCCCCTTTTTTTTATTCTTCTCTTTGCTAATTGGAGAGTGGAGATAAAATGGGGCTACAGGGAGTTTTAATCTCCTTTCAGATCCGTGTGATGATTCTTCTCAGGATCCTAGCCTGAGGGCTTTAAGCCAGGATCATTAGAAAGTGTTCAACAGTCGTCCAAAGAGTGTCCAAGCATCCCTCTCTGTTTTTTTAATCTTGCTTCTTTTGCTATCTCTGCGTAAGTGATTTAATGTTTTTATTCCTGTGGTGATTTCAGTTGACTGTGAGAAAGGAGAGACTGTACATTTACACTATCAGAAGACAAGAGAGAAGACTGATCGAATGCTTTTATGTGCATGTACTAAGAATAGTCTTACATGGAGAGTACATTTCAGTGAGACCTCCAGAACATTATAATTTACAGCTTGTCTCCTGGGATCAGCCATATTTAGCTTAGCAGGTATCCATAGTTTCAGGGCTAACTGCCTACTCTGCATAGTAACTGCATTTCTTTATCCATTGAATACCATGACAGTATTATTTTATTTAATAAGATGGTTCTGCCAACATTACTTAAAGTCATGTTTTTAATCTGCAGACCACTCTGGAGTTTTCTGAGCTTGCATGCTTTGAGATGTCTGTCTGGTTGGTCAGATATTTTTTCGCTCACTCACTTTTCAACCTCAATTTCAGTGATATGACATCATATTTTGGGAGGTAAAGTGAAACCACATGTTGAGTTTTTGGAAAATCCACCTTGATGATGTCATTTTTATCAAATGAATTAACAGCGTTGTGATTATTCTTTCAATTCTTGATCTGTAATTGAGTTGGTTTTTTTTATTCTTGTTGATCAGAAAGACTTTTCTTGATGTTAACTTGTTGGAAGCAGCAAAGACTGATCATTTTTGAACTAGTTTTAACTCAAACTATGACTAGTTTAGACTCAAGCTGAATAAAATCAGCCTTGACTTGATAAACTGCTTCATCCCTGGCTGCAGCCACATCACTGTTATATTTACTCCTGTGCACTGTCTCAGCCTCTGTGAAGAAGAGACCTCAACTTTATGATTGTCTTGTTTGACTTGTGCTGGATTTCACTGTCTTGCACTTCAAGCAAATTAAATATTGAACTACAGAGAAACATACGAAGCCAAAAGGCACACACATACAGGCAATCAAATAATTAAATAATTAAATTCCCAACAACCAAATATCGGAGAATGAACACACTCCATTTAGCATAGGATTTCTTGGTTGCTGTAATATTTGAATTGAAATTAAATTGAGTCAGTTTCTTTTGTTTATTCTCTAAATGGGTTTGGAAGTCAATTTTGGGTCAATTTTAAACAATTAAAGATGTGATTGAGTTGCATCTTTAATTTCAAGGAAATTACCTCATATTTAATACATGAGCAAATATCTTCATTTCACAGATAGCAAGTCTCATTTAAAATCATTCATCTCTTACTATTATTTACAGACTGAAGTGTATTAGAAGTTGGTAAAGGCTGTTTATAGAAGGTATAGTCTGGATGCCACGTTAAAATTGTCTCACAGGAAAAAATGACCTTATCTAACTGAGGAAATGAGGCCCCATATCTTTTTTTCATATCTACTAAATTAGTTTTTCACCTCTTGTCTTTTGAATATCTATTACAGGTTTCACTTCATAATAAGTTTTTGGTTCCTCTGCCCCAGCAATAAATGATTATCAGCTGCCCAGATATTGCTCCACTTTTTCTTCCTGGGGATTGTAATATCAATTTCCTTGAATAAAACTGAATTGAAGCAGAATTGAGCTTCCAAACCCTTCAAAGCCTTGCACTTCGGCCTGCCTCAGAAATATAATGTGGTATTTTAGCTTGTTGAATTTCATGGTCTTGGAATAAAAAGAAAATGTATTGTGGGGAATGTGAAAGTAATAAAAGTGATATTTTTGTATGAAACGGTTTTGTGTGTCTTTCTTGTAACGGTTCAGTCTCCCCTTCTCTCTCTTGCTCTCTAAATAAAGGAGGTTTATAGGAGATCTCTTGTCTGATATCTTTAGGAAGTTTAAATAAGATCACTCACTCTCTGAGCTGTTTGTGGAGTTCGATTTCTATCTACAAATGTAGCTTGTGTGCTGACAACAGAAGAAATGAAGTGATGTTATCACAACATGTTGTGGACTTCTGAATAGTTCTGGCTTGACTGGATGGTTGAGATTAATACTGTTATTCTGTCGTTCTTTTTTAACAGATCCCAGGCCTATGGATTTCGGAAAAGATCCTGTTTTCAACCACAAGCCCCCCATCAACGGAGGTGAGGCTTGGAGTCATGCTCTCCTCTCCTCTCCTCTCCTCTCCTCTCCTCTCCTCCCCTCCCCTCCCCTCTCCTCTCCTCTCCGCCTGAGGCTATACTGGCTGTTTTACAAGTCTCACCCAAAGAAAAGTGAAATAGCTCTTTAAGCAGAGGCATGCCCGTGGCTCTTCGTTTTACTTATGATTCCACAAGAAAAAAGCCTGTGGCAACAGTGACAGACAATCTCCGAGGTGTGTGTGCGTGAGAGGGTATAGAGAGGGGAAGAGTGTGAGAGAGCATCCAAAAGTCTGTGTGTGTCTGCGTGTGCGCATGTGGGCACGCTAGTGTGTGTTTCCTCTCCTCCTCTTTCATGTTCCGCGGCAGACAAAGTGAGACAGACAGCTTCCTCCTGGGCACCTAGAAAACATCTGTCTGTAACAATCACGGTTTACTTCCTGTGTGTGTGTGAAACGTGTGTGTGTATGTGTGTGTTATTATCCCGTGTTTCTTCCAGCCCCTTGACAGATACAAGAGGAGTACTCAGCCTTTACCTCACTAAACAAGTCTGTTTACTGCTTTCCTCTGTGTGTGTCTCCCTCTCTCTGTGTGTATCAGTGTGTTCTGCCATAAATCACTCTAAATGCAGTACTTAATTGCGGATTGGCTTGTTCATGTGTATACATTCATTAAGTGGATTAGCATGATTGCTTATGCCAACTAGATGTGCACACTTCGGCACACACAACACACACCGAAGAGCACCTTTACAGTAATTAATTTCATTATGTTTCCAAACTTATGAAGTCAGTAACAACTGGGGTAACAGAATTAGCTGCCCTTGAATGAATCAGCTATGAGGTGGGACATTTGCCTCTGTTACAGTTATGTTAATTTCTTTAAAGTGAGACTATGTAACTCATTAAAGGAGAGATGCCACATTTCCTCTTTCACACAATAAAATATGTAATCACCAAATTTGCTCATTTCAATTCACTCTAGGGTTTTGCTGTTAAAGCTTTACTTAATCTGGGATGTCACCCTGTGCGAATGTTATCATGTAATTAAATGAGTGTTATTAGTGGTTATCAGCCTCATAAATATTGCTCCTGGTCCTGCTACACTGACTAGTAGGTTCAGAATGCTGTTATCAGCACATTAAATGGCCATGTAAATTGTTTCTGCAGCAACAGAGGAAGTCAGCTGACATATATTAGAGCCAGAAAGTCTGCATAGGGTGGTGCATATATCAGATGAACACGGGACTTTCATGGGGTTTGTGTCTTGTGTAAAACCAAAAGGCAAAGTTGAATTGTTTTAACTGTGTGACGTATGTGACTCATGTCACAACCTACTTATTTTAAGTCAAACCATGACGTGTTTTTTCTAAAGCTAACCACAAAGTATTGATGCCTAACCCTAAAAAAAGTGAAAGTGAAACTTAACCAAACTGTCAAAGGAATAACATATTTTCAGTTGGGTTTCCTTTTATCTTACATAGTTTGTACATGATGTAATCAATCTGCTTTTTTTACCATCTTTTCTCAAAACAGGAAATCAATCAAGTCTTTGTCTTTTTCATGCAACAGGCATTTTTTGCACTTATAACGGCATTCTCAACATACTAGTCGATGTAGCAGGACCCTTCTAACCCATATCTTACACTGATAACCACTAATAACGGCCATTCAATTGATCGATAACATCCAGAATGGGAGGTTATAAACAGTAGCTTATTGTGGCTGATGTTAGTTAACTTTAGATGGATACTCTTTTGTAAGTGACATTGCTTACTCAGTTTCGACTTGATGACACTTCTCAGTTCGCACTATGATTACATTACATCTTGACATTCATTACTATCTTGTAATTGGCACTGATGGGCTACAGCAGCACTGTGTTACATAGTTTCACTTTTAAGTTTGAGCACTAGAATATTTTGTGTTGACTCGCTTCATACATAAGAATAACTTGACTCATACGCACATGATATTGATAAATCGATGAATCAACTTTTGCCGGTACGTCCTCTGTGTCATACGTCCCCAGAGGATCTCAATGCTGATTGGCTGTCACGGTGCAAATTGCACACTGAAGTTCAGGTTTTTCAACTCCCTCAAATATGCGTAAATCACGCAAATGGCTTCCTTTGTGCCATTTAATTTGCATCATTTGTGTCACAATGTTCATTGGGTCCATTGTGCCACCTGGTGGGAATTTGCATCTAATCGCGTCTTTACGTTGACTTTACATATAATTCGCTCTCGTGAATTGTTTTATTCGTGCCAGATGCTAACATGACATAAAGGATTATTCCAACGTTTCAGCTCTTGAGTTTCAAGTCATTTATATGTATTTTTTTTTTATCATTTTTTAGTACATGCGGTATAGTTTTAGAGTTCTTGCTGCAGTTGTGTAGTCCATCGAGATGAACATCAAGTCTGTTTTTTTGTTACATTATGGTTGTAATTGTCAGTGAACTTTTCAAATCAATCTGTACCGTAACTGTAGTGTCAAACAAAAGAAATCCAACTGGCAAGACTTATGAAGACGTCTACTGTGATGGATTTCATGTCTCCAGCTACTTTCAAAAGCCTGCCACTTGATTCTCACACAGTGGTTGCCTGAAATAATAGGAAAAATACATCCACAAACCTCAATTACATCAGTGCAGTTTGTGTATTAAGTATAGGTGAGTTTGTAGTAAATAGGCTGACACATACAGAAGCACTGGTATTGTACTTTTTTTTAAAAACTTTTTTAAAAACATGTTTTCATTATATTTATAGTCTTTTCTAAAGTTTCCTGTTTTCTCTCCAGACTATGTCTTCCCAGGGTGGCCGTCCTCCTTCTCCACCCCCTCCTCCTCTGACGTGGACCCCTCCTCTGTCACCCTGGTGTCAGAGAAAGACAAGGACAACGCCTGGCTGTACACGCTAGACCCCATCCTCCTCACCATCATCGTGATGAGCTCCCTAGGCGTGCTGCTGGGCGCGGTTTGCGCCGGACTGCTCCTCTACTGCACATGCTCCTACAGCGGGCTTTCCTCGCGCTCCTCCACAACACTGGAGAACTACAACTTTGAGCTGTATGATGGGATTAAGCATAAAGTAAAGATAAACCAGCAGAGGTGCTGCTCAGAGGCATGAAGAGGAGGAGGAGAACTCTGGAGAAAGATGGGGAAAGGCACGTCCCCTGCAGAAGTAATTTTGTTCTCGGTTTGGACAAAGAAAACACGAAAAGGAAGCACTATCTGTTATTTCAATCCCCAGTGTCCCCTACCTAATATCCTGCTCTGATGTCTAAAGGGGTAACATTCAGCCCAGAGTCTCCCAACCAGTGGGAACTTGTGACCTTGATCTCCCCTACATGCTATGAGGCCTAAACTGGGGGAACACCTGACCCCAGTCTCCCCTACCCACAGTACCACATCTCCTCCGCCTGCAGGAGAGAGCCTGCTCGATTCTAAAAGCCTGTGAATGAATGAAGGAATGAATAAATGAATATGAATGACAGATCTACCATAGAATATAACCCACCAGCCACTGGAATGAAGCTAGGAAGGAAACGGACTTACAGCACCCATGACAATCTGGACATTTGGACCACAAATGACAGCACAGTCTGGTGTGTTTGGTTAAAATGTCAGTAATGGGATTCTTAATGAAGACGAGAATTTCATTAACATGTACCCATGACTGGTACTTTGCAGAAGGGCAAAGTCTATTTGTCCTCATCGGCTTGAATGTGGCCAAAAGAGACGGCATGCAGAAATCAAAAAGCTCCAGCTTCTGACTGTTGGTGAAGAATTCAGCGCCAGTGGACCATTAATGTGGGTACTTTAGACTGAAATCAACACATATCAAGCGAATGCCTATCCCCCTAAAGAAGTTTAAAAGATATCAAACCACACTACTCAAATTAATCTAGATTTCTAGAGGCGAAGAAGGAAAAGAGGATGAAAAAGGACATTTTCTTTTTGTTTGTTTCTGAAAGTTTTTAGATATGAGTTCTGGGAGTTTTCAAACGTCCATTAGCCTGCCGTATGGCACTCGCTCGCTCCTTTGTCTGCCCTCGGTCTGCGCTTTGTGAAACCAGTGGCATAGAAGAGTAATGGTGACTGTTTTTGTTATGTTTTAGACTTGTGTCTGTTTGGAAAAAAAAGGTAAAGAAAAGCCAGCTTCAGTTCGTAGCCGCCCTGTAGAGCTCTTACGCCATTTTTAGACTTTCTTTAGCATTGTGTTGGACTCCATGGTCTTAACTGTTACTTCAGTCTTTTTCTATTTTCACACATTTCCCATTACAGATTTATCAGTCTTTACAAAGAGTAGAGGAAAGGTAAAGGAAGATGGAAGACAGAAAATCAGAGGTTTATCTAAATCTAACATGCTGTTATGGAGTTGTGCTTTAGATTCAGTATTCTAGGGTTTGTCTTTGGTATATATCTATATTTTTTTGCTTTTCAGACTGTATGATGCCCAAATGATGGACAGACACTGTGTGAACAAAATGTCAGTGATTGTTTTATTGCAACCTATGGATTGCCAAAGAGCTGTGTATGTGCACAGGGGGGTCTGAGCAAGTGTTAAAAGAGGCCGGGTGGAGAACGGACTGAGCGTGATAAATCATCCTGCCTTTTATCCACAGCTCTTAGCGTCACCCCCCCCCCCCCCCCCCCCGAATGAAGGACGCTCAAAAAAGATGAAAATAAAAAAACAAAGGAGAAGGAATGACTAAAGGAGGAGAGGTGGAAATCGTACCGTCGACTTTCTTGGACACACAATCGAGCCTTAAGCTAACTACAGTATACGCTGTATCGGAGGACAGCCATCGAGGAGTGCCAGTGCTGCTGGAGAGACTGATGAACAGGAGGACACACACATACACACACTCACATATACCCACAGAGAAAGATAGACAGACAGGAATAAAGAGAGAGAGAAAGGTTATGTTTACATGCAGGAGAATTCTCATTATCAATCAAAGTATTTTTATACTCAGATTATCAAAAACCTGCTGAGCCTGGACCTACAACAATATTCAGGTTGCTTGTGAACGTGTTTGGCTGGCATCATGCAGCTGTTTCTCCCCACAGTTACATCCATATGCCATTATTGGCTTCAGTGAGATACATTTTGGGCGAACTTAAAGGTACCCTGTGGAGTTTTTGACCACCAGTGGCGCTGTGGAGCAATGTTTATATCTCATGCATGCACATAAGCATGCAGCAACATGGTTTCACACTTCCACTGACTGGTTGCAAGCTAGCAAGGATTTTAAATTATTCGGGAGAAAATAATCACTTTGCAAATGTTTTTATAAGGACAAAAACAAATTTATTAGGCCTCAAAAATACACACCATATGTAAATATATAACTTTGTATGTTTACAAGAAAACTCCACAGGTTACCAGAATGCTTTTTTCTAATTAACGTATCAACAAAATGCCTATGTTTAACATATCTCCAACATTTACATGTTTTTTCTTCACGTCTGACAACTAAAGCATTATTTGAGTTTTTCTATTTATTTGTAAACAACCAAATAATTTTTTTCAGTTTTGGGAAAAGTTGTAGTAATACATAGAAAATGAAAAAGTCAACACTGACTTGAAGTACAATCTTAAATCTGGTGTAATACTCAAGCACTTTGTACGTCCATCCTTACCTCCACGCCCTTACTATTGCCTGTGCTTTATGAATGCTACGCTACCTTAGTAGCATTGATGTTGCTAGTTAACACACAGCAGAGGACTATTGTAAACTAGCTGCAAATTAAGTTGAATAATGTGAGTTTGTTGCATTATGGCTACATTTTTAATAACAACATAACACATGGCAGCAGACCTTGCATTTGCAGGAAACTATCTGCAATTATGGATGTCATTTTTTTGGCTTGCAGACTGTTCAAGCTTCGGTCGGTAACATTTGATTAACTTGTCAACATAGTCAATTTGAGTCTATGAAAAATTCATATTCATCAAAACAGTTGGCGTAGGGCTGGTGGGCAGGTGATTCTCTGCATGGAAACATATCCTGTGAGATGTTCGGCTGACAGATGGAGAGGACAGACAGCCAATAAGATAAACAAGGATAAAGTGAGACTGTCTGCAGGACAGGTGGAGGGTGAGAGAGACACACACAATCATGACACAGAGTGGACGACACACAAAGACACAACAAAAGGGAAAGTCAATGATCCAGACAGAAATCTTTAAAAATGTAACTGGAGGACCAGACGCTGTCCTCTCCCTGTCTTCATAGTGTTTTGCTTTCTTACCCTGCTCGGCCGCAGCAGATGAAGGTCAAGGAGTTGCTCCCCTCTGGGGGGCAAAGTGAAAGAGCAAAAGAGAGGAAGGAAAGGGGGGGAAAAGAGTTAAACGTGTTACACTTGTTATTGCCCCCGGTCTCTCTTTTTGCCTTTCTCTCTCATCTCTCCCTGTTTGGGGGCATGCATGGATACAACCAGGACGGTTGAGAGGATATAAACAAAGAAAATAGGGGGGTTATTAAAAGGTGTTGAAAGATCATAGGAGAGATGAAGAGAGGGAACAATGGAGAGAGAGATGGAGGTTTCTGTCCATCTAACTGCATTTTCATTGGACTGTTTTCCAAGTGCCTTGGAGCTCTCTCATTATACTCTCTATCTCTCTCTTCCTCTCTCCCCTCTGCTATCTTACGCTCACTCCTTTCCTTTCTCTCGCGTGCAAACACACATTAAGCAGCGAGTACATTGTGAGACTTTGTGTGCCAGTGGCTATACGTGAACACACACCCGTACAGAAACACACACGACTCACCTGTCGTCTGTCTCTCTCTTCTGCTCGACTTTAACTCTTTCCTTCTGGAAGTCCAGATAGTATTACCTCTTCTGTCTCGATGGATACACACGCACACGCTGACGTACACACACAGACAAATGCACTCTACATTATGACATACACACACCTACGGCACTGGCCAGATAACTCAAACTGTTGTTTGTAGACTTTGTACAGAAAAATTTCTTTTTTAATGTTATTATTATTATTTAATAAAGGCTAAATAACAAGTGATTTGGTTCTGGGTGTTTGTATTGCTTGTGTGTGTTTTAAGTGTGTGTTTATTTGCATAACTGCCTCAAGTGTTGGTGATAAATAAGTACGATTAACTAACCTCCGAACAGGCCCTCAGCACATCACAGTCCTCCAAAGCATTTGAGGAACTTAATTTAGGGGGTTTTAAACTAAATTTCATAAAAAAAAATGCTTTTATAAAAGAAAAAGGGTTAAAACCAACAGATCACATTTTGACATTTGGTCATAGACTTTCCACGTCCAGACACAACGTGAAAGGTACCCTGGGTGCGTTGGTTGTTGACGTTCTGGGACACAATGTCAAGTTCTACCTGTTACATGCATTGTCGTCTTTCAAGTTACACTTCCGTTTTCACAGGAAATTTACCGTTTACATACTGTCTCTTTCAAAATAAATCTTACTAATGTACTACGTTGGTACAACACCGCAAATTGATGTTTTTTCCTTCAACAGCTAACGCATGTGGTTGGGTTTAAGCAACAAAGACACGAGGTTAGGTTTAGGAAAAACAGAACAGGGTTTGGTTTTATAATCTCACAGGATGAAAGTTGGTGTTTGTTGAAACCATACTTGACCCCTCCCACCTGCCCTACTAGGACTTTTGGTGCCTTAACTTTCCTCCTTGTCCCACCGCGTTTCCCCGACGATGCCAAATGTTAAAGGATGACTTTTTCGTTATTGTATGATGCCGCAAGTCAATGTCCATTTCAACAACTTCGGAGTGAGACGGGTATTAAAACAGGTCTGTACTTGGATTTTACACCCTCACACATACAACAGTTGTTTTGTTTCGTACTGACAGAAGACACTGATCACAATAGTTTACAAGAAACAAGATCTTCCTGTAACATTGACAGTTCATTGTGCCGTCAGTTCATTATATATAAAGTTGAGTGTTGCATTTTAAATAACATTTTTCACATCTTTTTTAATGCCCATGTGCTGGCAACAGCCGTGGCCGGAGTCATTATGTTTTCGGGTTGTCCATTCGTCCATAAGTCTTTCCATCTGTTCGTTCTTGCATCTATCCCATTCTTGTGATTGCAATATTTCAAGAAGGCCTGAAAATTTTCTTCAAATTCAGCACAAAAGCCAACTTGGATTCAACGATAAACTGATCAGAAGTTGGTAGTCAGAGGTCACTGTGAGCTCACAAAACATGTTTTTGGCCATAATTCAAAAAATGTATCTTTGACACAAATGTCTAGTAGGATAAAATGATGGAGATGATATTTTATATCAAAAAGGTCAAAGGTCATCCTGACTTTGACATCATGATGTTCTGCAAAAACACTGTTCTGGCCAATATATTACACCATGACTCAGGAACATTTGGTCTGATATTGAACTGGTGACACTAATCTTGGATGTCCACCTTAAAACTGTGCTGACTGGTGACCCTTGCTCTCATTTAACTTGCCTTGGCCTGTCCTTCATTCCTGCCATCTTTCCTACTGCCCTTCCTTGTATCTCTCACCTTCTCTCTCACATTCACGCCATCTCTCTTTGTGTCTCTCCCTCTCTGCCTTTCTCTCTGTCATGGGTGTTCTAGTGTTTGTACCCACGAGAGGCCAAAGCATGAAGGATCAAAGACTCTCTTCATTTAATCGAGCTGTGAAAGCTTGCTCCTAATTAACACGTACCCATGAAAACACACAAACCAAAGCACCCGGCCTGGTGCAGATTAGCTGCAAGATCACAATAGGAAATTTGTCGCCCACTCAACTCGTTTATTTTAAAAGTACAAAAGTGAGAGTAATGATGGAACAAAAATGATGACATTCTGGGATAACTGGCGCACAGTTGCTCATGACACAGATTGTGTGACATTATGAGTATTTGTGTTTGTGTGTATGCTATGGAATCAACACATTGAAGAAGTAGCCAGGAACGCGGTAGAATTCAAATCTAAAGACATGGTTTTTTTCTTTCTGTCTTTCTTTCTTTCTAAGGTCCAAATAGCTTCACTGCAGACTGTCCCACATCCCTGACCATCTGGCCCACTTTACAATGCTCCCTAATTGGCTGTAACTGTATACAGTACAATGCTACTCCTGTCGTAGCCCTCTAATTAGCTTACAGAGCCCTTATCACTGATTTCTCTGCATCAGCGTTTCTTCACCTCTTTCTTCTTGTTTTTCTCATCGCTCCTGCCCTCATTTATACATTGCTTCTTCATCTCACCATTACTGTTCTCCTCAGGAGACCGACCCCGTTCTCACGCCTCTCCTGACATAAAAACACACAGTTGTGCACACAGATGTGGATGCACACAAGAACAGAAGCATCAACAATGTGGTTTAAAGGTGAAAACGATCCTCACATTAGCCAACTTAAAGCTCAAACCAGTGCCTCGACAGATAGATAGACAAAGATTAATTCCCTCAGTGTATAAATTCGGAAGCTTTCTCTGCCTAACAGTGTCCCCTCCCCTAGGGGATCAGAACATGTTTCAGTACCCAAGAATTTCAGGGTAGAGGCCGATCCATGATTTGCATTCTCATAATGACGTGCTCCAGATCTCATCTTTCCAAATCCTGACTGCAGTTCAACACAAGCTCACACACAGTCGCATGCGCCAGCAAGAATGTTCATCTGTAGATGCAAACACACACTTCAGACAGGTCTCTTGTGGTCGGCCTTTGCTGAGAGTGTAACCTACTAACACAGATATTAACTCTATGCTTCGCAGCACGAATCACTGATCACACGCACGCACACACACACACACACACACACACACACACACACACACACACTTTTTTGTATCATGTTTATGTTAAGAAAAAGAGAAAATAAAGCATTCTAAAGTATTACAAATGTACGATTTGTTACACAGATAAACCTTAGTTATGATTTAATACATAAATAAGTTAAAGTCTCACTTGTTTTTTGGGTTGATTTTTCTTTTCAGCTGCTAACGAAAACCACAAATCCTGCATAGGGGCCTTTGAAAGACCAGTTCAACATTTTGAGAAACACTGATTTGCTTCATTTCTGAGACATAATGAGAGTATTGCAGTCATGTTGGTACGTTTTCAGTGCACTTAGTCCCCTGGGGAATTAAGTAGGTCTCCAATAAAATTGTGTTGTTTAAAAAACTTTAGTGTTAAACTTGTGTTTGCTGTCATATATATAATTCATAGTTTATTGTCATGGTATTGATGCTAACTGTTAGTCAGTTAACCACCAATTAAATTTTCGACAGGTTACACAGGTTAATTTTGCTGCTCTGCTCAGTTTACTGCACATCACGATGATCTGGTGGGAGACAGACAGATGGCTAACTGCGTTAACATGCCACAACATTGTACCTACTGCCCACCCTCTGGTCTCCACTGGTTAACTAAAGCATGCTAAAGCTCACTGAGTCAATGGAGTACCAGACTAAAAGGAAGGGCCTCTTGTATTTCATCCATCTTCGTAACCGCTTATCCTCTTGAAGGTCGCGGGGGGGCTGGAGTCTATCCCAGCTGACATTGGGCGAGAGGCAGGGTACACCCTGAACAGGTCACCAGACTATCACAGGGCTGACACATAGAGACAGACAACCATTCACACTCACATTCACACCTACGGACAATTTAGAGTCACCAATTAACCTGCATGCCTTTGGACTGTGGGAGGAAGCCGGAGTACCTGGAGAAAACCCACACTGACACGAGGAGAACATGCAAACTCCACACAGAAGGGCTCCCTCCTGGGGTCGACCCAGAAACCCTCTTGCTGTGAGGCGACAGTGCTTACCACCACACCACCGTGCTGGCCCTCTTGTATTTCACTTCATTTAAATTTTTTTTTCTTCAATGAACAGGTTAGTTGGCGGTTAATAGGTTCCAGGCTATTGATAGCAGAATTTACCAAAACTGATATCTCTAGTGCAAAACACTTTACAGTATGTTATAGAAAGAACAGACGCCCTCTTTTCCATGGACAGTACCTGTTTTTGGTGGCCTGTCCCCGGAAGGAGCTGTCCCAGGAAATGTCCCCGCTTTAACTGCAGGGCTGCCAACTCTCACACACTGACTGTGAGACTCATTAAGGCCTAACAGACACTCACATGTGGCAGATTCCCCTCATGCTGGGTTTAAAAACTTTTTGCATTAAATATACCAAGCCTGGTATGCATTGCCTTATACCAGTTTAGCAATGCCGCAATCTCTTGTTTGAACAGCCGTTGAATTTGCACTTGCCCATGTTGTCCTGGGTGCAATGACAGCTAGCTGGCAGACAGTGGATCCTCTGCTCTGAGCATCCTGGCTGATATAAAACATGGGTGTTGTTGCTTCTACTATAATTGAGACACATGCTGTAAATTGTTTTTTAAAGACCTGTGAAAGAATAATTTCAGACATTTAAATACAAATTAGGACCTTTTTTTGGTTACAGAAAAATTAATTTAGTGCCTTATTATGCTCATTTTCAGGTTCATACTTGTATTTTGGATTTCTACTAGAACACATTTACATGCTTTAATGTTCAAAAAACACTTTATTTTAATTATACTGTCTGCATGAATGTACCTGTATTCACCTGTCTGAGTCACTCCTCTTTAAAAGCCCCCCTCATGCAAAATCCCAGTCAGTCCCTCTCTGATTGGTCAGTGTTTCCGGGTTTTTCACATTCTGCACTCTCCGTGTCTCTGCTCCATCATTGCAACTGCGGGATGACTGTAACAGCACTGTTTCGGCAGACTGTACCTTTATATACCTTTTCACTTAAATAGCATTGCTAGGCAACAGCTTGGGTCCATGTTTACTTTCTGTCAGCTGATGTAATTCACATACACCGCAAAATACTCCAACAGGAAATAGCAATGGACCCATTAAATATGTTTATGTTGAAGTATAGCTGTGACATCAGAGTTCGACATAGATCCTGATGACTCTTTTAAAGGCGTAGTTTTTGAACACAGACGTCTCTTTAGACTGATGGATTTGATATTTTCACATTATGTATATAGCAGATTTACCTGCTTTATATTAAAAAAGACATGGAAATCAGACTTTTCACAATATGCGACCTTAGAAAATCTGCAGGAACCCTGTAATTATTTCGAACCAATTAATTGTAGACGAATTAGCAATTTAGACAAGATATTTTTAGAAATAACATTTTTTTTAATTACAGTATAAAGTATCATTTTAATGGCCATGTTTAGCTTTGATAAGGTGCAATTTATAACTTATAAGGGTGAATGCCCTGCAAATATTACTCAGCTGTTGTAATACTCCTCCTCTCTCAGCCCCCCCTCCACTTATACCTTTTCCATTCCTGCCTCTCTGTCTTTTATAATGCACACAACCAGATGCACACAGCTCTCACATAAACCAACAGGCAGTCCTTTATAAATGTGGTCAGCCTGGTACTTATTAGAACGCAGTTATACTCAGCAGCAGCATTGACAGCTAGGTGAACAAATTCAGTGCTGCACAAAGCTGCAGCTGTGAAAGGGACTTATATGTGTGTTTGTGCTCTATTATGAATCCATACCTGCCTAGGGTCAAAAATGCAAATGGGAGAGAGGCAGCTAGAGCTCAGAGGCCCCAGTAAGTCGATGGATACAGAGCCCTTCTCGCTGTTAGGCAATAACATTAACCAATGAGCTACTCTATTATGAGCCATTACTTCTAATATAATGTCAACTACGAATACAAATTTGCATAACGGGTGTCACCACACCAACAACAGTACAACAATACGCAAAATCTAATGAGTTAAAACTCAAGATTTGCATGATATATTTCAACATTTGGCCTCACTGACACTCATTTGTGTGAGCAAAGCCACACTGTTAGTTTTTCAGAGCAACAGTTGATTTGATTATCTGCATTATCTCCATCTTGTTGGCAATGCAGATAAAATACACTGCCTTCAGCTGAGACAGAAACTAGTAACTGGAACCAAATTGATGCAACAGCACAATTTCTTCTTTCTCTATTTCCTTCCTTCCTCCCCTGCCGTGCTTGTTTGCAACTTTTCCCCTCACACTTGCAGCCCTCCAGATTATTGTATCATTTACTGTAATAATTATTTGTGTAACGTTCAATATTTGTTTCATTCTTCCCCTTTTCTGCCTTCTTTCTCTCTCCATCATTGCACCTGTTCCACATTTGCTTTCTGTGCTCCCAGCTAATTCCCTCACATTGATAAACTTTAATTATTTGAATATCATTTGGAGCGAACAGAGCAGCACTGATATCGGCGAGAGGCGACTGGACTGAAAAGCATTTCTAAAACAACGGGCTACAAATTTAATTTGCATGCCATGCGGCCTCTTATTGAATCTTATTTTTCAATTTGAAGAAAAATAAAGTAAGCTAAGTGCAAAATGTCTCCTTTATAGACTGTATAAAATCCATTACATGTTTTTTATTTATTTATTTATTTATTCTTTTTATCTTCCCCCACCTGGGTGGGCGTCTGGGTGAGAGCTGTTCATGGTCTTGGCAGCTTCCAGCACCCTACTCTCCTAATGTCCCGAACTCACTGGCTGCATGCTGCTAAATCAAATTACATTTCATCAGACAAAAGCTTTTTTTTCTCACTACACCAGTACAAATATGATTGTTGTAAATCTAATCACAGTATAAGGTTTATTGCTTTCTCATTTCTGGGTTTTCATTTGTTTGGCTGTTTGCCAGGTGCTGGCAACTGTCCCTGAATTTTTGCCAAATTAAAAAGTTACTCTAAAGCTGCATGGCTCACCTGTAAAACTAGTTTGTTTTATATAATTAAGTTTTTATTTGCATGTTTAAAACCCCTGTCTCTGTTTTTATTCATTCTGACTGTACTTTTTTATTATGTATTGTCCTCCCTCCCGTTTTTATTCTCTCCTCTCTTCCTTTCCTCCATTAATCCCTAAATTTATACAATATTTCTTCTACTTCATGCTTCCCTCTTACTGTGAATAATCTAAAAAATCTCATCTTCCTTCCCTCAGTCCTTCATTGCTCGCTTCTCTTATGAAACATTTTATCATCAGTGTCTCCCTTGCCTGCTTCTTTCTTCTTTTTTTCATCAGTCACCATTACAGCGCGCACATTCTGTTATGATGATATCAGTCTTTCCGTTCGGTAGCCTTTGGCTTATCTGAAACGGCTGCTCAGCCACAAACACTTGTGCTTTTAAAGGTAGTTGTTGACATTAAGACTCTTAAACTATCCGAGGCTGCGGTTTCTCCCCCCTCACTGGATTGTGGGTGAGTGTGTGTGTGTGTGTGTGTGTGTGTGTGTGTGTGTGTTATGCATATCCAGGAACAGTGTGATTGTAGCAAGTCTTATTGAAAATCTTCAAATAGGTGCAGCACTCGTACACACATTCTCGTCAGATATAGAACATGAGTAAACATAAACACCTGCGAATATATGTGCGTGCATGTGTGTACGTGTGTATGTGTGTGTGTGGCAGAAAGAGTAACAACATACTGTACAGTACACATTGGCATGCCTCCTGCTGACTCCTTATCCTGTAAATAGCAACAATAACCCTTAACAGGGCCTCTAAGGGAGCCACAGAGTGGCCTGCCACAGAGCCAACGCTTTCATCTGGGTAGGTGGCGTGCATGTGTGTGTGTGTGTGTGTGTGTGTTGCAACGGGTGCTGCTGGCACCAGCAGCAGAATGCCTGTGTTTTGTACTCCCTGTCCTCACCCACACAACCAACTTTACCTCACTGCAAAGGCTCATGCCCACACATACCTGTCGATATGTGTTGGATCAAACCCGACCTGCCCACTGAGAAACTTCTCACTCTGTATGCTGTTCAGTGTTAGGTGAAGTCATACCTTAATGTTAGGTTTTAAAAAAAGACTTACAGCATCAACAGTATATCCAAGGCCAACATACAGTAGCCGCAGTGCCTGGCATCATTTGCACAAATCTGGCCACCGGACCATTTGTGCTGTCTGTGTTTATTTGACCCAAACTGCACGAACATTAGCTGTAAGCGAGTTAGAAACAGATGCACGACGAGCATCTGACTGAACTCAGAACTCACCAGAAACTCCCGTTCTTTCTGTAATTTCCCTACGGTCTCTCTCCATTTTCCTCTCATATATGCACAAGTTTTGCTCAAGCAGAACATTTTGAACTTGTGTCTTTCCGTTGAACGCAATTCCCTGCCTCTTAGATTCACCTCAGGTTCTGACTGAGCACACAGTTCATTTCAAAACAGGAACATCATTTACAGAAACACAGTTTCACTGCTTTTGTGTGAAAACCTGTCAAGCTTAGGATCAGGACAACATGTGGGGTCCATACATGCAAACGTTAAAGGGTTTTTTTTGGGGAGTTTTTCCTTATCCGCTGCGAGGGTCATAAGGACAGAGGGATGTCGTATGCTGTAAAGCCCTGTGAGGCAAATTGTGATTTGTGATATTGGGCTTTATAAATAAAATTGAAATTGAAAATTGAAACAGGGCTGATTTCTTTTTGTCATTTATTAAACATATGCATAGAGTTGTGCTTTTATGTTCTATAATCCGGATTGAAAATTCAACTTGACATCAGTTAATTTTAAGATCTGTGATAACCTTTTCTTAGTGAAAAGGTCAGAAACACTATTGGTTGCCTATATTCACAACCTAAAAATGAGAAGAATAGCACATCTTATTTTTCACTGACAACTTCATCCAAATACTGAAGATCCCGGTGCAAAACTATTAAGTTAATGAAGCAAACATGATTGATGATATGAATGAATGAAAGTGGGAGATTGTGATGTGATGTGACCAGCAGGATCAATTCACTAAAGAGGACTTATTTCTCTCTCCCCACTCTTACAGATGATCTTTGGCCAGGTACAGACAGCAGCCAAGTTTCATTTTGGCAAGTTACCTTTAAAATTGTCATTAAGTTGCTTCAGCTAATATAACCTGTGACATATTTGTCATTTGAACTGGTAAAAGCAATAGTCAGAAAATCAAAAGTGAAAAACCTGCTTACTCTGTTAGTGTTTTGTCCATTATTCTTCGATATAAAAAGTGCATGGACCGATAAAATTACTAATACCTAGAGCTGAAATGTAACTGCTATCGGGGCTGTACCCTATATATAACACAATTTCAATTTCTCTTACATTATTTTGGACTTTATTAGGCCTACATGCATGAACTAGAAAGAAACAACAGTAACTCCAGTTTAGGTGAGTTTAACATCCACTGAATGAATATATGATCTGAGAGCGTTCTACCGCATTTTGACTTGCAATCTTTCTTTTTTTCATTTTTAGGATGGTTTTGTGGATTTCAAGCTAAACGCTGTGTCTGGGTCATGTGTATTAAAGCAACACTCACCTTTCTGGAAATTTTACACTTTTCTTTGTTTAGGTTAAAATGCTATTAATAAGCCAATGGCACAAAATGTAAGTGAATTCCACCAGAAATAAAAACTCATAATTGTACCATTCTCATATGGTTCTAAGAAAACTCTGGCCAATTATTGCATTGATTGGGTTAGCTCTTAGCTAAGAGCTAACCCCATCAAACCAGCTGTTCCAAGCGTCCTTCTGGCAAACGTCCGCTCGCTGGACACAAAAATGGATTACATCCGACTGTGGAGATCCACTCACCAAGGAGTGAGGCACTGCTGCGTCCTTGTGTTCACTGAGACATGGGTGAATGGTAACATCAGACTCTGGTGTTGAGCTAACGGGGCTAACACTACACAGAGCAGACGGGGCAATATACACAAACAATTTATGGTGTTGTGATGTGAAGAGGATCTCAGGATGTGGAGTTTTTGACTGTGAAATGTTGACCCTTTTCATCTTACTATTGCACTATATGTTCTTTCTTATATGTTGCACAAATTGTTTTTAAATGTTTTGTTTCTTTTTGCTTGGGGTATGCAAAATGTCATTTCGTTTTATGTGCCGCGCATAAAAATGACAATAAAAAAGTTCAGTTCAGTTCATAACGTGATATATGGCAACACAGCATCCAGTTGCTAATGGCTAACGTTAGCCTACTGTAATGTAGCCTCTGAAACATTAGCGTTATCTTCCTTGTGCGTTTCCACCTACTAGTAACGTTAACGCTACTATCTAACGTTAGCACTGTAACCTTACTCTAAAACTCATCAGTCATCACTGACTTCGGTTGAGTTTTAAAACTCCGGGGTTGCGTTTGCTGTCTTGGTTGTAAGGTTACACTCGCTCTCCTCTTACGTGTATCTAACGTCACCATGCCAACGCCTACGTCTATCATAGACGTAATGAGGACGTAATGGAGGAGGGGGGAGAAGGCCTTTGGAGGGAGGTGGAGTTGCAGGAGGAGCGGGATGGGACTTTGGAGGGAGGCGGGAGTTGTGGATATTCAAATCTTTATAAGTGTTGTGTGAAATGCAAGAAAGGTAAGAGTTGATTTAATGATACTCCTTACCTGGACAAGGAGATAAACGTTTCTTCCAAAACATCCCAAAAACAAAAATACCCTGAAAAATATAGCTAGGTTGGTAGCTACTGAAGGCTTAGCCCTCTGAATGTTTTATGATTGTAACAGCACATAAAGACCTGCCCTGCACTACAGGAACCAGTGAAGGGAAACAAGGAAACTCTGCGATGTTCAACCATCTGTGTGCCATCACAGTGTGAGCAGATGAACGGAGTTTGGCTTCCCGTGGAGCTCCCCGCACATCCACTAGCAGATGCCCAGGCTCTGGTCGCATGGGGTAAAGCCAGACACTGTTCATCTGCACACAATGCGATGACACATAGCTGGTTCAAAATTGATGAAGTTTCCCTTTATATTCATTGTCCTCTGTCTCAACTCCAGTGATGTGGTGGTTCACTTTTACACTGTATCTATAGTCTATAGTTAAGCTTTAGCTTCCTACTATCTTCATCTTCTTTCACCTGTTGTTGCTGCTGAGTGAGTTTTGACATCTTGAATATATCCTTTAAACACAGACTGTAGACCCCTCTGTCTGCTTCTCTCTGATATGGCTTTTTCTTTTTCAAAAAATGTGAAAATATTTCTTCAGGGAGTGCAGTTAGTTACAATGTGGGTTCCATGTCAGCTCGGACAACTTGATGGACCATTGCAAAGGGGCAGGGCTTCGCAAAGGGTCAGTTGAGAAACTCTAAATATACTATCAGAAGAATTCAGAGCAGAGGATTTGAGTCTGGCTGGACATTTTTTTGATAACCAACTGCATGAACCCATCATGATCGTGCATCATGCATTGTGCATCATGATCAATCTGCACTTTTTCCGACTGAAAAAGAGGCTTCTGATGGTCTGTGGTATTTTGTTTTAAAGGTGTCACATAATGAATATAATAAAACCAAAGAAAAAGTAAGTAATGATGCAAGCCAAGTCTTTCATCATGAGTTTTCTAATAATGACTCTCTTTTCCTGTGTGTGTGTGTGTGTGTGTGTGTGTGTGTCTGTCTGTCTGTCTGTCTGTCTGTCTGTCTGTCTGTCTTTCTCTTTGTCAGTTTGTGTGTTTGTGAGTGTGTGTGTTGCACTCTTTTACCTCTCTAAGGGATGAAAGTCCTCTATCATTAATTTTCTAATAATGCGCCCATGGCTTCACATGTGAACAGAGCTCCAACACATCAATCACAGCACAGAGTGTGTGTGTGTGTGTGTGTGTGTTTATGCTGTTATTTGTGGTTATTTGTGTGGTTTCCCGACTGTGCCTGGGAGTGTGTTTCTGTGTTTCACCATGTCGTGCATTTACCAGCGGCTCGGGGCAGTGTGTGCTTATTGGCTCGGTGACAGACTGGTGTATTATTCATCACCTGATGGAGAGTGACAGATGACTCCCTTTATGAGTCCATGCATGTGAATCGACGTGCTCATTTTAACAAGTGATAAAGAGAGGGTGGTGCAGATGTGTTCTGATGGTCTTACATCTATGTGTCTCTTTGTGTCATTGTTTACTTTGTGTGTATAAGAAACAGGTAGGTAGAGGCGTAGAAAGTCTCTATAAATCAAAACAGAGTAAAAGAAGCCAAGAAGAGGAGGAAGAGGGTAAGGTTATGTTTCTTGTCTGTGCATATGAGTGGTAAACAAAGGCATTTACTCAAATACTGAACTGAACTGAAAGTTTGTGGTACTTCCACTTATTTCTATGTTATGCTGCTTTATACTTATACTCCATTATGATTCAGAGGCAAACACTGTTCCTTTTACTTCACCAGGTTTATGCCACATAATATGCTCAATTTAACATTAATATATTAATGTTTTCAGAGTTGAGAAACCTCTGAGAAACCTATGAGCACAGCAAAAGTACACGTGTTGATTTATTATTTTGCACCTTATTTCTCCTAAGGTGATACATTTTAGTAATCTTCAAATAAGAAGCTAGTTTATTTCTGATAAGACTACTGTAAGCAGTTAAGTTTTCCTGTGGGAGCTCCTAAAAAATCACATTCTACTAATTTCCAACAGCAAACATGTTTCCTATGAAACATCATGTTCTTGCCTGTTTTTACAAAATGCTGACAGTGAATATATTAGCAAAATGTTCACAGACAAAATACTTCATCTATTTTCCCTCTTAAGTCTGCTCATCTTGACTTATACATAATTAACATTCTTGTAGTTATATTAAGACACTCGTCTGGCTTAAATACCCCAGTGTTACTTTATTAACATTTGATAAAAACTATGATCTTTCCCTAAAATTAACCAAAGTGCTTTTGTTGATTAAACCTAACCACAGGACTCAAGATGTGAACCCCCTGAAGTTCTGCACTAAAAAGTACTTTTACTACTGATACTAAAGTATAATTTGAATGCAGACCATTAACTTTTAATATTTTTTGTTTGTTTGTTTTTTTAAAAAAAGACTAAAGGATCTAAATAGTTTGTTTAAGCATCTCGTGGTCGGTGGTAAGCAGTATGCAAGAACTGCAAGACAGAAGGAAGCGAGAAACACGTGAACACTAGTATATCACCAAGTGAAATACATGCAACTGTAAATCGACACAGTGCAGACCTATCTGACAATATCCATTAAAAATCTTCAAAGTTCCTACCAAATTTATAGCACTGAACCCAATACAGCTTGTAGTCAGCACAAGACTGAAAAAAGAGAGTAGCAAAGGTTCTTCCATTTCCCGCTGAGTTAAGAGAAGGTTACTGGACCCCGAACACCTCCAGCACAGCATGGTGCGTGTGTGTGTGTCCTTCTCTGGTCTCCTCTCAGCATGTAGTAGTGAGTGACAGCTGGTGATTTTGAGCAACAACTGTTCAGACCTGAGGAACCCCAGTGTGCACCTTTAAATAAAGGCTCATTCTGATTTAAACAGTGGCTTTCAATCAATCTGGCCCCTGTGCCTTATGTCCCGCCCACTACACATAGACCAAACATTAAAGAGACAACGTTAGGGACTAGCTGGTGAACATAATAAAGCATTTAGCAGCCAAAATGCCACTTTATTAGGTACACCTGTTCAACTGCTTGCCAGCCCAAATAGCTAATCAGCCAATCATTTGACAGCAACTCCATGCATTTAGGCAATCATAATGATGTTCAATCCAAGCATCAGAAGGGGGAAGAAAGGTGATGTAAGTGACTTTGAATGTGGCATGGTTGTTGGTGGCAGACGGGCTGGTGTGAGTATTTCAGAAACTGCTGATCTACTGGGATTTTCACACACAACCATTTCAGAGGACAGAGGATGGTCCGAAAAAGAGAAAATATCCAATGAGCAGCAGTTCTCTGAGCAAAAAGCAGATGGGCTACAGCACCACACCGGGTGCCACTCCTGTAAGCTAAGAACAGGAAACTGAGGCTAAATTCACACAGGCTCACCAAAATTGAACGATAGAAGATTAGAAAAACATTGCCTGGTCTGATGAGTCTCGATTTCTGCTGCGACATTCAGATGGTAGGGTCAGAATTTGGTGGTGGTGGTGTAATGGTGTGAGGGATATTTTCTTGGCACACTTTGGGCCCCCTTAGCACCAATTGAGCATCGTTTAAACACTACACCCTGCCTGAGTATTGTTGCTGACCATGTCCATCCCTTCATAACCACAGTGTACCCATCTTCTGATGGCTACTTCCAGCACGATAAGGTGTCATGTCACGAAGCACCAGTCATCTCAAACTGGTCTCTTGAACATGACGATGAGTTCACTGTACTCCAATGGCCTCCACAGTCACCAGATCTCAATCCAATAGAGCACCTTTGGTATGTGGTGGAACGGGAGATCCACATCATGTATGTGCAGCCAACAAATCTGCAGCAACTATGTGATGCTATCATGTCAATATGGACCAAAATCTCTGAGGAATGTTTCCAGCACCTTGTTGAATCTATGCCACGAAGAATTAACGCAGTTCTGAAGGAAAAAAGGGGTTCAACCCCGTACTGGCAAGGTGTACCTAATAAAGTGGCTGGGGAGTGTAGTTCCCTCAGGTATTGGTGGAGACCAAAAACAGAGCTAAAAGAGAGTAAATACTGGAGTTACAGTCATCAGTTGGACAGAAACATGACTCCAAATGAATGCTAATGTCGCTCCATGTCTGCTGGATGTGTATAAAAAAAATTGCAACCAGCTGGTAACTGTTAGAGTGTGTGTTTTACTGTAAATTAATTCAGCTTTAAAGTGTTCTGTAAACTCTTACCTTCTTTCAGCGATATTGGTGTTGATAGTTTATTTACACACACACACACACACATACACAGTATAATTACAACAGGGAAGCCAGTCCAAAACTGCAGCAGTGTACCTGGAGAGTTGTTGGCTCATTATGCCGCACCTGACTACAATTAGACTGGATACATCCAGCAGACACACCACCTGAGGCTGAGACACACTCACACACGCATTACTGCATGTACACCTAACCACCAACAGGTCAAAAATGCAAACACAAGCACAGAACCTTCACACTGTGCTACAAAAACAGAAAGGAAAATGGTGACTAAAAGTATAGTTCAAGATGAAATAAAGAAGGTGAAGTCTGGACATGGTGCCAGAGACGGGGAGTTGGTGTAAAGAACACAGAGAAACTCTTTATTTGCCTTCATTATGTGTTTGTGGCCAGCACCAATACTTGATAAGTTGCTCCATGATTTTAATTACTTAACTGTTTCCACTGAAAGACTTTTACTCAGAAACAGCAGCAGGAAGTATTGAGCTTACATGCCGCTGTGCTTTCTGAAAACTCTACCTGGTATCCTGCTATTACTATTCAGCTGCACTGCACTGTGATGTGTGATGCTTAGTTTATTAAGCTTGTTGTATAAAGGCTTTGCCTTGGAGGGCTCTGTCTGTGTTCACTGGACTTGAATTATAGGACATAATTAGCAATTTCTGGCCCCTTTTCTGTGGTGTGATGTAGCACTCTTCAGCATTAAGTAATAATGACTGAGTCTGCGCTAAGCCATTCTGTAATATTGCCTTTAATTGATTGGCTAACACTGACAACAGTTATCTTTTTAGAAATTTCCTACAGTTTTTTAAGTTTGGATTTTTGGTCTGCTACTACAGTTCTGTTCTTACAGTTATCTAGATGACAGTCTCAAAGTTTTCTCTCTCTTGCTGCTAAAGCTGTAAGTTCTGTATCCAGCAGTTAATGCAAACTGTACAGGTCATACTCCTGCTTCAAAACCACAGAAAGGCTTTGATTTTCACCAAGGTAGGCAAACTCCTGCTTACTCTGTTTGATTAAAACAAAGTATTCTAAATCAGTTCAGATCAAATCGAGTAGGGGGGCAAAAAGTATACAAAACAGCAGAGTCAAAGTAAGCTGAAAAGAGGCTGCAGGTCATGGAAGCTTATTGCCAACCTCAAACCTCTAATAATCGTTACGAACTCTGTGTGTGTGTATAAGTAACTAAACCTTTACAGCCAGGGTTAGGGAAAAGACTAAGGACATGATCACACAAAAGACTAAAGGTTTAAAGACGAAGTGTTAAGGGCCAGGTGGAGATGCTGGCTGTTCTTAGACACTGTCCGTACTTGCCTCAGTCTGACCTACGTAAATTTACCTGCCTAAACCCAAAGACGTCCAACCATGTTTTTTTCCTTAACCCAACCTACATAACCACTTTCCACGTAACTTAAATTGCCTACAATATGTAACTTAACTTGTCTGAACCTAATATGTGTAAATTTATTTGCCTAAATGCAAAGACACTGACATATTTTTCCTTAACCTAACCTACGTAACTTTACTTGCCTAAACCCAAAGACGCCCAACAATGTTTTTTTCCTTAACCTAACCTACGAAACTTAAATTGTCTAAACCTAACCTACGTAACTTCACTTTTCACATAACTTGCCTCAGTCTAACCTATGTAAATTTACTTTACTAAATCCAAAGATGCCGAAACATGTTTCTTTTTCTAAACCCAACCTATGTAACTTTGCTTGCTTATCCATAACTCTAGCCCTAACCGCCTTAGTTGCCTAACCCTAACCTATATAATTTTACTTGCCTAATCTTAACTTGTGTAACTTAAATTGTCTAAACTTAAAGAAACCCAACCATTTTCTTTTCCTAAACCAAAGTAAATTTACGATAAGATCTTCGCACCATTTGTGGGGTGCTAATTGACCTATGGCTAAGCCACGCCCCCCTCCACTCACTCGGACAAACTATCAATATTCAGTGACCGGCGCAATGGCAGGTGTCACAGTACACAGCATTTCGCAGGAGGCAATTGATGTTTTTTGGGGACATAATGATCAGATGTCATTGAGAAGTAACCAAAAGGGCCTAAACTACGCATTGGAGGGATATATTAATCATTTTATTGTTGATAAGGTCAATGAAAAGCTTAAATTACAAGCCAAAATGTACAGGTCACAGTGTAAGCATGACAAACCGCATCTCGTTGCCATCGCCATCAAAGACAACAAGTTAAAGTGCCACTGAAGTTAAGGTTTTTGGCTCAGAATATGAGAAAAAGATAACAGCCTTTTTACCATCTTTACCAAGAGTGTCTCTCCGTTAGTTTGGTGCTACAGTATTTACACTGAATCATTCAGCATAACGTTTGCCAACCTTTGTTATCTCTGCCATTACAGATAAGTTAATGAAGCTAAGCTCCAGAAGTTAACGTTAGCTTAACTAGAGCCCTTTGGACAACAGCTAACAATGATGTACGATCACCAAAGTACAAAACTAGAACAAAATAGGCTAATGAACTCCCAGCAAACAAGGTGACATGATGAACAACGCAGCTAGGAGCTAACGTTAGGCTAACTTTAGCTAACGTTAGCTAGAGATGTTAAAGATAACTTTATATTTCTTTCCAGCAAATTGACAATATTTTGCCTCAAACACAATGTTGACTTACCTTAAAACAGATGTAGACATCCTTGTTAATCTTATTCACGTTGAGTAGATGTTGTGGTCTAATGTTACCACACAACTTTGACACTTTTCTTGGTTGATATGTGGTTTCTCTCAGGATACCTTGTGTCAGAGTTGCATGTACCCCATGCACACCGTTTGACCTTTAAACTTCAAATCTCCAAAAAAAGCTCATAAAACCGAACAAAACTGACTTTCTGTAATGCATTTCAATGAAGAGAATGGCAGAGAATGTCCGAGTGTACTGGAATGGCTACGTACTATTGAGTGTATATGAACCGTTTTATGAGGATACATTAGGAGAGAAGGACGTATCTCTATTGTCAAAGTTGGACACTTTGTACAGCCAAACATCCACTCCAACCTCCTCCCTTAGAGATTTTGCAGCACAATAACAACGTCTCGACCTCAAGACATCACCTCTCAGAAAAACGTAAACATGAGTCATATTAAATATTTGAACATTGCTGTCGTTTTTATGGTGAGGACAGCCTGTTTTGCTTACACGTTTGTGAGTGTGTGTACATTCTTGGTAGTCCAAATGCTCTCAGATGAGTGTGGATGCTTGTGTGTGTGTGTGTGTGTGTGTGTGTGTGTGTGTGTATGTGTGTGTGTATGTGTGTGTGTGCAGTGTCATTATCCCTAATAGAGAACCACAGGTGGCTCTATTAATCAGTCTAAACACTGCAGCAAACAGTGTGACACAGACTGGCAGCACTTGCGCCTCCCCTCCCCCTGTATGCAGTACAGTATATCCTCCTCCAAACTTCTATTCTCGTCCTCAGAGATTTAACAGAAGACATTGTTCTGTGCACTTCCAGTTAGGTGATGAATTCTGCCTCAGATCAGACCTTACGGGCCGTAACTCTCCTTTTAGTTTGCCTCCTTTTCTCTTTGCTCACCAGAGGAATAAGATTCTTAGGGTCTTTGTAGAATAGTGTCTTGATGGAAACATTTGTTTTTTTTATGTTATTTACATAGATATGACCATTTTTTATATTGGGTATCATAATATTTTGCTGACCTATGGCAATGCAGGGAGTTTACAGAGCGTTTTGAATGCACTGTTGTCTAACGTTTCTTTCACTGTATAACGATATGCTGCTAATCCACCTCTAAATATATATATATATATATATATATATATATATATATATACGGTCATGACTGTCTCATTTAGGTCAAGACAAAGAGGTCGACACAGTCGTGATCATAAATTAAGGACAACTCAAATAAGATGGAATTATTGGGTGTATTAGTATTAATAAAGGAGAAACCACCCAAAGTTATTGGTTATTACACATAAATTGTAAACCCTGATTAAGTGTCCTGACTCATAATCTATATTTCTTTTATTTTTAAGTATTCAGGTGGGTAGTCTTGCACAAATGAATAGACGCATTGTCCGAATTTAAAAGTGAATTTGTCAGCCTAATCAAAATCACAAGGAATCCTCATCATCTGTTTGTTGCACGCTGGTTTTAAGTTGAGAAAAATAAGCATGTGAAATATCAGGTTCACATATGAATGGCTTTTGGATCCAAGCCTTTATGTTTTAATTTTGGAAAATGTTTGTTAATATGGTTAAAAAAAGGTTGTTAATGTTTTCATATTGCTTTTTAATTCAAGATGTAATATTTTTGCTATTCCTATATGTATGTATTATCATTTTACATTGTAGTAAAAATAAATTGGCAGACCATTTCTTATTTGCCTAAACGCCTTAATTATTAATGGTTTCAAACCTACCACTATGCCTTATTTTTTTCCACTTACCCTTACTTTACCCCTTTCCCTAGCTCTGTATAAATTCTCCATTTCTGCTTGTCTTTGCCGTCCCTTTTTCTTCTTCACACACACTTCTGTCCTCTCTCTCCTCTCTGTCTTTCCCTCCCTACAGGCTACGGAGGCCCTTTTCTTATGAGAACCCTAGATCTCAGTCGCAGCTTTACAATGGCTCAATATTGTATCATCTATCACTCTGCATAGAGCTGCGGGCCGCATCAGCCTCCACGGACAGGAAACAAGATTTATTACAGAGGACGACGCCCTGCATGTGTGGTGGAAGGAGAGACAGAGGGAGATGGAGATGCAGTTGGAAAGAAATGAAGACTGAAATGTGGCAGAGAGACAGAAAAACAGACAGAGAGGGAGCAAAGATGGAGACCTGTCAACAGAAAGAACCAAAAAGATAGAAAAAGGTGTTTTTGGCAGGAGGAAGAGATGGATGTGGAGAAATGAATGTAAGAGGAAGAGAAATAAGCAGAGAGAAAGATAGATGAAGTGAAAGAGAAGGCTAATGAGCTTGAGTGATTGAGAGTATAATGTGCATGTGTGTGTGTGTGTGTGTGTGCGTGTGAGTGTACATGATAGACGTAGTGCTTAAAGGCCAAAGCCTGGCTGTGTGTCCATTAGGTGTTTAGTAATGACAGGTTGTGTGTGTGTGTGTGTGTGTGTGTGTGTGTGTGTGTGTGTGTGTGTGTGCGCGCGCGCACAGAGGCCTTCAGTAATCATCTGTGTCAGTGTGATTGATGACCGACCACAGTCGCTGTTTAAACATTTAAAATCTTTCAGGACAGGGGAGCAGGGAGGAGAGGAAGAGAGTGATGGTGAGAAGAAGTGAAAAGAAAGATGGAGAGTGCAGAGGGTCTTAATGATCAAATTTACGCCTACATAAGCAGAAATCCACATCAACACCATCGCTGTCGAGCCTCTCTTTTCAACCGCAGTTCACACTCCTTACCAGTGAAGAAATGTAAGTCCCACATGTAACAATACAACCTGACTTTGCTTTTAAAGTGCTATATTTTGCTTATGACTCACCACATTACGAAGTAGGAAAGTCTCTGATCAAAGCCAATTTAAGCCATTTAGAATGCGTGGAAATTAAACCTGCTCCTGCTGCCACAGATTTATGAGTCATTTAGTGCAACTGGGAAGTCAGAGAGAAATATAACATTGTTCTTTAAAGTACTGTCAAGATTTCAGTCCTGTTGTAATCAAATGGTCTAGGATATAACTGGGTAAATTTAGCATGGAATCCAGTCCATGAAAGCAGCCCTGTCTTAGAAGGGTAGATGGTTTTCTGAAGGCAAGGAAGCTGCTTTAAAAAAAAATTGTTCAGCATTTGAGGAATTATGCAAGTACATATATTTCCTTTCTTTCTCGAGAGTGAGTGGAGAAGATTGATAATCTCTTGTATGTGCATGAAGCTAATCAACTGTGTTTATTCTAAAAGTAATCTATTATTAGAATGACTTTGTTTCTGGCTTTGGAACATACATCTGTCTATACCCTAACTGCAGCCCATTCTCATTTCTAGGGCTTTACATACTGATGCTTTGTCCAGCCCGGTCTCACTCCAAGGTTGTCAAATACTGGAGCTTGCGCAGTGCATCGGGGGAAATGCAGCGGGACAACAACGTAAGTTAAGTGGGTGAAAGTCCAAGTAGGGTTGGCAGGAGGGATGTTGAATGGGTCCAACAACCACCGACACGACTTCACCTGGGAGGCAATATTTTTTATTTTTTATATATCCAGCAATATTTGACGCTCAGAGCAACTGATGTAGTCTTAAGAGTGACAAAGTCAGCACAGGATGGACGAAAGGAGAGGTGGATGTGTCAAATGAAATTGGACTTTCATCCAGGTGACTGCTGTTTGTGTCCCTCATCTCAACTTTATTTATAAAGCGCTTTATAAATCCATGTCCCATTTGAAACCAGGAGTCAAGTTGTTTGAACGTAACACTAGGTCACTTACATACCTACATCTCAAGTGAAACCAAAAGTCATTGTTGTTTTAATGTTATGTTACACAGTTTACATACAGTAGTCACAAATTGATGTCACTTACATGATGCATTTATGTCACGTTATGTAACAAGCATACTTATTCTCACCAAAAACATTATCTTTTTTTCTAAACCTAACGAAGTAGTTTTGTTGCCTAAACCTAACCGCAACTGCTTCACAACATTAACAATGTGTTACAATGTGTTTCAGCTGTGGGTCACATAGATGCACTAAAGGCTGCCTTCTGTATCACTATCAAATACCAAGGGGTGTGACAAAGCCTCGGTATATGATCATTTTGGATCATTTGACACTGTTGCATGTTAACCTGTGATGTGTAAATCATCCCAGGCAGAAAGGTCACATGAAATGAATGAGTGGATTTACTTTAAGTGTTGAAAGCACAGGTTCATTGCTCAGAATTTGATAAATAGCCTCCCACATCAGATCGAGTCAATTATTCAATCAAATCAAATTACAATATAGAGAAGGAGAATGAAAATATTAGGTTGATAAGTATATGCATCCGGTAAGACGTTGAGCAACTTCCAGGTGCTGCTAAAACAGGCAGGACTTGAGACACAACCTCCCCTCTACCATGGCCTTGCAGATAAATTAGCTGTTAGAGCTTAAAGGGTCAGTTTGCCTATAAAAAAATCACTCCTAATAGTATTGCCATGTTGATAGTTTCAGTCTACTCTGTCCAGTTATTGAGATTTATGCATTTGATATTTTTGCTGCCAACACAGTACAATGTAGGTTATTGGCCTTCTGAAAGTGTCACAGTGACATGTTTTTCCAGGAACAACATTTCAGTGACACTCAATAATCGTAAAACTCTACTTTCTCCAGTTTTTCTTGGAAAAACTTGTTTGGTAGAAAGTAAGAAGACAAATGTATATTGTTGTGTTTTTATGATTTGGGTGAACTGCACTGAAAAACAAACTGCTGGCAGCCCTGTGAGACATTTGTAACAGTAAACATCATTTATTTTAAATAGTGGAGTTTTGGGTTACTTGGCTGACACAAAACTGTTTTTATGCACTGCGAGGGAGGTGAAACGGTTTTGGCAAGAGAAATGTGATCATTCAGTGTTTCAGCCGATGCTGGTGTAAGATGTTGGACGTTACACAGAAAGCTAACAGGTGTGGGACACGGAGGTGGAAACAGTGGGAGGATTGGAGAGAGAGAAGAGAAGTCACAAATAAAGAAAGAATAAAGGAAGTAAAAGTTGGCGTGGATGACAGATGGGTTCGAAAAAAATAAGTGTTTCAGAAAGAAAAGGCATGAAGGACAGAGGCGTGGAGAGGGGGAAATGGAAAGAGGAAAAGGAGACAGACACGCAGATTGTGTGTGTCCGTGTGTGTGTGTGTGTGTTTGTACCAGCCTCAGACAGACAGTCACTCCACTCCAACAGTCTGGATGCTCGAATGTTCTCAGGCTTTCCAATATAATTCACCCGTTCCGCTATGTCAAGTTCCCCAACACGGCCCTGTAGGGCCCGCCACGCCTCCCTTTCTCCTCGCTTCCATATATGGGCGTCCTGTCCCCCCGCGGTGCTCAAAGGGATTATTATGTTTATGTCCGCGCTGCTCCAGTGACCCTGTGACAGAAAAGAAGAGAGATTGTTCATGCTATTTCCACCCTGCTTTCTGTGATGGCAAACCGTCTCCGGGACTTCAGTGTCGGACAGATATGTGTGTTTGTGTGTGTGTGTGGACACAGAGATGATGGAAAGATTAAAACATCAAATACAGATAAGCACGGATACTTAAATCAATATTTCAGCGGTGAAACATACAATCACTCAAGTACCGTACTTAAATACAATTTTGAGGCACATGTACTTTTTTTGAATGTTTAATTTTATGCTAATTTTTACTTCTACTCCATTAAATGTCGGAGCGAAATATTGTACTACATTATATTTATTTGACAGCTTTAGTTACAAGTTACTCTGAAGACTCAGATTAATAATACAGAATATAAATCAAGTAATAAATCATGATTTCATATTATTGTATAGGTTAAGCTACTCAGCATTATATGAAGTAATTAAAATGAACTCCACCTTTACCAGCTACAACATTAATGTAATGTACACATGACTGCATCAATAATCCAATAATATAATGTAGAATACTCTGAAATAGGCCATTCTGCACAATTAATAATTTTACTTTGAAGCATATTTGATGCTTGTACTGTTGAGTAAGACTTTGCAGTACTTTTACTTGTAACACAGAATTTAAAACTTCAGTATTGAAAGTCTTACTTAGTAAGAAATCTGTGTACTTTTTCCATCACTGTCATCGTTCAACATTTTGGGAAATATGCTAATATGCTAATTTGCAGAGATTTAGCTAACCTAGAAAGTTACTGCGCCTAACCAAGAAATACTAAATGGTAAAAGCAGCTGCTCTTGTATCGCACCTTTCTAGTCCTCCAACCACTCAAAGCACTTTTACACTACTTGTCACATTCACCCATTCACAGACATTCATAAGTGCTATACAGTAGGCAGCTGGACTTGCTTGCGTTTCTTGAAGACGTTTCGCCTCTCATCCAAGAAGCTTCCTCAGTTCAGTCTTCAAGAAACGCAAGCATGTCCAGTTGCCTACGATACAGCACTTATGATTACCATGACCTGGATGACTGAGAATCTTCACCAACAACATTCACAGACATTCTTACACTGGTGGTCAAGGCTACCAAACAAGGTGCCACCTGCCATTGGGAGTAATATAGGGCTCAGTATCTTGCCCAAGGATACTTGGACATGTGGACTGGAGGAGCCGGGGATCAAACTGCTGATCTTTCGATAATTACCTCCTGAGCCATGGCAAGTCAGGTGTGCATAAACCTCTGTAAAAAAGCCAGTATCCCGAATCAAACAAACATGTATAACTTGTTAAGTAGTGAGCTTTAGAGGTGCTGGTAGGTGGATTTTGCTACCATTAAACAAATCCAGGCTAGTTGTCCCCCCCCCCGTTTTTAAGTGAAGCTAAGCTAAGCTAACTACCTGCTGGCTGCAGCCTTTTTCACTAGACATGTACAAGAAGGTGTCAATCTTATCATCTTACTGTGCAAGAAAGTTAATAATTATTTCCCAAAATGTCAGATTATTGCTTTATATGTCCTTAGGCTTTCAAGCAGCTTGTTTAATGTGAGATGTGAACACATATCCAAAGCTGTTAGCGGCTGATACAAATGTTGGTGACCATGTACTATTCTGTGCTTTCCAACCACATTATACGCTGTGTTGATGTGGTTTAATTGTGTAAAAGTTCAGTTTTGCAAAACAGTTTAGAGTGTTTTTTTGTGATGTACAGTCATGCCAGTACGTTGAATTGAATCTGCAAGAAAAAGAGCAAGAAATTGAGACAAAGAGCGAAGAAAGAGGACACTTATAAAGAGAAAGAGGAGAAGACTGAGGGGGGAAAAAAACAGGGTCTTTAAATGAGTGTGTAGAAAAGCGGCCTGGCATCGGAGCAGACACGCCCCATCACACAACAGTCGAGACATTAACTTCTCGACTCTCTCTGTTTTCCCCCCTGCCATCATTCTTTCTCTCCCTCCCTCTTTCCTTCCCTCCATCTGCTCTGCCACTGCACCTGGCCTCTTCACGTTCTCTCACTCCATTTCCTCTCTTTTACTCCTTTCTTCCCCTTCTCTCATCATTTCTCTTTCTTCTCTGTTCACACCATCCTACCCTCCTCCTCTTCCTCTCTCCCTCTTTTGCAACTGAATGGTTCTTTCTCCTCTGTGTGTCTTCCTCAATCTGTCTCTTCTCTCCATCTGACAGCGTCTCCATCTCCACCACTGGCGCTTTTGACATCCGTGTCTCCTCCCTCTCTTTCCGTCTGACTTTTCCTTTTATGGCATCAAACATAATTTCTAAATCTTTCGTCTCTAACCCATATTCTTCATTTCCCATCTCTCCAAATGTTCAAATTTCTTTCTTTCCTTTACAGACCACTCTTTTTTTTCTATATCCCCCCTCCCCCTCTAGCATCCGGGGGGCTCACTGTCTCTCCGTCTTGGCCCAGCATGAGTGGGCCACGTCTGGGCACAGAGAGTTAGGACCACAGGGTGACTCTCCACAAAACCCTGGAGGGGTCTGACACAGTGGCCATATGGCAGAGCATTGAGCGAACGGCTCCACACACTCAGACAGGGAGACACAACACAGTCTCCGACAGACGCCCTGTGTGAAGGAATGGATTGTGTCCCCTGTGGCCGGTGGGCATGTCCACCACTCATTAGTTTCCCATGGAGAATTGATATTATTCACAAAGCTGCTTGGCTCGCCTCGGATCACAACCCCGACTGCATGAATAGGTGGAAGGCATGTGTGTGGTATGGGAGTGCACAAGTTAAGATGAGTTAAGAGGGGGATTTAGTGAACCATTTCAAATTTGATGGCAGTCTCTTAAAAACACATTAGTATACAACCAGGCAATTCTAAAAGCACAAAAACTGACCTGAAAACTGCATTATTACACCTCTAATAAAGCAAGCTGGGAATAAAATTAGAGTTTATTTTGTACAATTGCAAAACATATTAAAATCATATAAGAAGACCACAGAAAAATCTACAGCCACACTAGGTGCTCTGTGAGATTGAATTTAGACACAGCAGTGCTTTCAGCCAAATAATGATAATCCTAACATGCTGATGTTTAGCAAGTTTAGAATTTGCCATGATAACCATATTAGTTAACATGTTGGCATGTGAACATGTGCTAATTATATTCATTTGATTAACAGGTATTTGGTCCGGCCAGAATCATCACACAAATGTTTAATCGGCCCTTAGCCAACTTGGTATGGTGGACAGGCTTTTTTTTCTTTCTTTAATAAATCAGATATAGCTCACAGGGCATGTACAGAATGGTTCTAATTCATTTTGGAGAATCAAAAATAACCAGTGGGGATGTTAAAAGTAATTCCAACTCTTACACAAAGTATAAAAGTATTAGCATCAAAATATATTCAAAGTACCAAAAGTAAAAGTGGGTTAATTGCGGAATGGCCCATTTTAATCATTCCTTTAATAATATATATATTATATTATTGGATTATAATAATTGATGCATTAATGTGTTCATTATTTATTGCTGCAGCTGGTAAAGGTGGGGCTCATTTTAATTACTTCATACAGTCTACCGCTGGGTAACTAACCTATAATTTTAAATCATAATTTAATTGCTAATTTATATTTTGTATTTATGATCTGAATCTGAATCAGATAAATACAGTGGAGTAAAAAGTACAATATTTGTGCAGTAACATAAGACAGAAACACTCAAGTAAAGTTTAAGTACCTCAAAATTGTACTTAAGTACAGTACTTGTGTAAATAAAGTACTTTGTTTCATTCCACCACTGAAACTAGGCCTAACCATTACAAAACAACTTGACTAAAAGCCTTAAAGTATCTGACATTAAATGGAAAATAAAGCAGCCACAGGTATTTTGTTTAATGTAAGTTGTCCCCTCTCTTTCTCTCTCTCTCTCACACACACACACACACACACACACACACACACACACACACATACTTGTTGCTGTCTCTTTTCTGTCTGTCTCCTGTTCTCTTCACCTGCTCTCTAGGGGCTGTCTCTGTGTCTGTCTGTCTGTCTGTCTGTCTGTCTGTAATTGGTGATATGTGTTTGTTTTTTTTGTTTTGTTTATTTTTGTACTGCTTACATGGGCAGAACAAGTGGCATGGCCTTTGCCCAGAGTGCCCATTGGATAATCTGATCCAGTATTTGGTCATAAATTAAAGTATGGAACAAATTCAATTTTTATTATTATTTTTTTTTTTTTTAAATTTTGACCTGATTATGGAGCTAGAGGATAAATCACCAAAATAATTAGGATTCATCCACAGAGGACCACAAATTTCCATCTAATAGTTGTTGAGACATTTCAGCCATCACAATGACATTCCTATCTGTGCAGTCTTGCCACCAGGCAGTCGGCCTTGCAGTGAGGGAAGAGAAACCCAAAATACCTTATTCTTGGCCTCAATCTAAATACAGCTGTAAACAACAACATTCAACATGCAGCAAACACAACATTCTGATGGACTTTTTTTGGTATCACTTTGGGCGAGGTTAAAACACTGCAGACAACCAACTGGTAGTATTGGGTCTTCACTTGCGCAACATGGTGTATCTTCTTCAAACCCACCATTTTAAATAGCAAAGCTACTGTCACTAGTGACTATCTGCACTGGAAACCGAAATTGAGGAAAAATACCCGATACAGAAAGTGAGCTGAGCTGAGCCAAACCATGCAGTGGAAATTCAGCATTACATATCAACCAAGTTGTAGAGTTCAGTTTAAATTTACTCATGATTGAAATGTCTCAAGTCAGATCTTATCAGTCTTTGCCAAACTACAACAGTTAATCCATACTTTCTTACGAGATTCTGTTGTGAGTTCTGTTGGTTTTGACAGAAATAGAGTTTCACTGTGTTATTGCAAGAGAGAAAAAGTGTTGTCTTTGCATATGGAAAGATGAAACAGGAATACTGCCAGGGTAAATGGGGACAGACTTCCCTTTCCAAACAATTTTATGACTACTTAATGATGATTCTGGTGTACAGTCGAGTGTACAAAAGCATAAACTATTGTTCTTAGTTCATTTGAATTGTACTGGATTTATGTGTTCTTGTATCAGTGAACAGAGTTTTTAGTCACCTATTGTATTTTTTCCTCTTGCATGTTACTAATCAGATTCTTTGTGTTTTCTTTTCATGTTATGTTTTTGTTTCATGTAGTCTGATAACAGGTTTGAACAAAGCTGGCATTTTTTGTCATAGAGAAACATCATACTGTATGTGCACGCATGTGTACGTGTATGCAAAAGTAATAAGCTTTGAATGTCACTGAAATATCATGCATTACTATATCGCAGTAGGGCGTTGGTGGAAATGCAGTGATTGCCCTTACATTGGCTTTTATTCTAATAAGACAATCATTTTTATTCATGCCACCGGTTCTGCCCTATTCAGTGTGTTCCTCGTCATTACACACACGCTGACTAAATTAAAAAGATTATTCACTTTTGACAATTTCAGTGCTCCTTTTTACGGCTGGCCCATCACAGTCAGAGTTCATGTGGGAAGATAATGCCTGCATCCAACAAAAAAGCTTGTTTATCTTGGTGTATTTGGCTATTATTGGATTATCTTCGTTTTACTGTGATTGACAGTTGGCTCAGTCTCCCTCATTACACATAAAACATAAATCTGTGATGAAACGAAGGGTCAACTGACTTTAAAACACTTACAGTATAGTCTCGTTACCTTTCATATGAAAGTGTACTTTTAAACCAAATGAAATGAAAATTGTGTTTAAAATGTATCAGAAGTCTGGTTGGTTGGCTGGTTGTGACACCCAGAGTTAGTTGCAAGTGATGGTGGGGTCGGGGCACCTTGTGACACAGGTTACCGTACATCAATGTAATTGAATTGCGTTCAACGGTTTCTATGTACTATGATGCCATTTGATTTTTTGGTGATAAAATTACAGTTAGGCTACATGCCAATATAATCTTTTTTTGTTAAATATTTTTTCTGTAGCATTTTATGCTTTTCAATAAGAGTTGAGAGTACAGATGAAACAAAATGAAGGTGGCGAGAGACGGGGATTGACATGCAACAAAGGCCCCAGCTGGACACAAACTGGGAATGCTGGGATTCACAGTTAACACTTTAAAGCACCATAGATCACCAGGGCATGGTGGCCAAGTGAAAACTGCATTTATTTTTCTTTATAATATTCCAATTTATTCAGCCTCCATGTATGTAGGATTGGCAGGGCTCAGATGCTTGAAAGGTGTTGACATTTGTTATGAATGTATGCCATGCAGAGGAAAAAAATACTGTAAAATGTAAGCTGTTTCCAGGTCAGAGTCATCTGACTGGCAACAATACTGACAAGCAGTCTTCTTGTGAAGCATACAGAAAACATGTGTTCCGTAAAATGGTGAAAATGCCTAAATCACTGCTAAAGAGCACAGACAAATTACCAACCAGCATTGTGCAACAGTCAAACAGTTAGAAATGACGACAGGTCAGGTTGTGCAGTGGAGGAAATGCTGCTCGTATCTACAGAAGAATCACAGTTAAGTCGATGGTAGGAAGTAGTGCAACAGTGACTGTCAGCTGTAAATACATGCAGCATCTCTCCAAACTCCTCTACATGTATTGCCCTTGGTGATTAAACTAACTCTGAAATCCCTGACTAACGCTGTGTATGCAATTTGCATATGTAAAATCTGTGTGTATTGAGTGTTGTTTTGAGACTTGTGCGAGCTCATATTAGTTTGAGGAACAAAGCGTTGAGTTTTAACTGGGGCATCGAAACACAAAAACAAACACATGACAAGGACAACAACGCTGTCTTTACAAAAACAAACTCCACACATCCACTTCCTCTTTGTGCTGAACCATCAAAGCACAAAACTTCTATTTCCTCAGTACAAACTGACACACACACACACACACACACACACACACACACAGTGAAATAAGTATAAACCAGAGTTCACGCTGAGTCATCCTCCATCAGTCTGTATTTCTCTTTATGGATCTAATGATTAATATCCTCTGCTGCTCTGAAGATTTTCAATGAAATGCAACATAAATGTTTGGCAATAATGTGAATGTGTGTGTATAGGAGTGTGTGTGTGTGTGTGTGTGTGTGTGTGTGTGTGTGTGTGTGTGTGTGTGTGTGTGTGTGTGTGTGTGTGTAAGGGTGAGTGGACAGTTACCTTTTGGAAGACCTTCTATTTCCTGTTTGACTACACGCTTGTCAGTCTCTCTTAAAGTCAGTGTCTCACAAAAGTACATTTTCATGCACTCATACTTGGTTTGCTTTTCCACTGCAAATGATGTTCTGGAGCCATTTTGCACACCCACACAGGTGTCACTTATTGGGATTGATGAGACCTCTGCTCAAATTGGGTGGAGCTGTGATGGAAATTACATGAGGTCACCAAAATCCATTCACGAACGGAAAAGATGCAAGGTGTAAGACAACCCCATGTGCGTCAAGAGGAGAGGAGGTGTCAGTCAAGCAACAACTGTACACACCCACACTGTCATGAGCAGAGGTTTAACCAGGCACAACAAGTGAAAACACCTGTGTGAGTGGACCTAACTGTAGGTGTGTATGTTCTCTAGACATGCTGCGATGTTGGTGGTAAGTGCAAAACTATTTCATTGCCTGTAATAATTGGCTAAAGTACTGACCTTTTTTAAAACTGCAATTACTCAACAGCTGTGATTATGCTACCACAGAGCCAGTATTGGCCACATCAGTAGTTTCTGAATGATGATACAAGCAGCTTGTAACAACATAATATAAGGAGCTGGAAAGTCCCTATGGGTGGGAAGGGAGGTGGATAGGTCCAACAAACCCTGGACTTTCATCTGGGAGTCTGCAGTCCACTTTCCATGCAATGTTGATCCAAACCATGATGTTTTTTTTCTAAACCAACCATGTACACATGCTGTTCCTTTAACCACCTGGAAAATGTGAGGTCAGGTGCTGGGTGAACTCTTGTGCCTATTCTGTGCTAACTTTCAGAAGTGCAGAGTCAGGTTCCATCTAAAGTTGCTAAGTAACTACAACAAGCACTGTATGAGGGCTAGGGGGGAGCGATATGGCCTTAAAATAATATCACAATATTTTAGGGTATTTTTGCGATAATTATATTTTTGACAATATGACATTAGTAAAATTAGTTAGTAAAAACAAATATTTTATCATTAATTTAAGAAAACGGTAACAAAATAAGTAGTATAGTTTTACAGTTTGCTGTCAAATATCTCCTCCGAGAACCGTCACCTTATCGTGGTGGAGGAGTTTGAGTGTCCTAATGACCCTAGGAGCTATGCTGTCGGGGGCATTTTGCCCCTGGTAGGGTTTCCCATGGCAGATTGGTTCTGGGCGAAGGGTCAGACGAAGAACGGTTCAAAAGACCCTTCATGATGGACACGAACAAGGACACATGTACCCGGCCCGGAGGGTTACCGGGGCCCCGCCCTGGAGCCAGGCCTGGGGTTGGGGCCCGTGGGCGAGCGCCTGGTGGTCGGGCCTTCGCCCATGGGGTCCGGCCGGGCCCAGCCCGAACCGGCTACATGGGCTCGTCCCCCTGTAGGCCCACCACCCACAGAGGGATCCAGAAGGGTTCGGTGCAATGTGGATTGGGCAGCAGACCAAGGCGGGGGCCTTGGCGGTCCGATCCTCGGTTACAGAAGTTGGCTCTTGGGACATGGAATGTCACCTCTCTGGCGGGGAAGGAGCCGGAGCTTGTGGAAGAGGTTGAGCGCTACCGGCTAGATATAGTCGGCCTCACCTCGACACATAGTTCCGGGTCTGGAACCCTAGTCCTTGAGAGGGGTTGGACTCTCTCCTTCGCTGGAGTTGCTCCGGGTGAGAGGCGGAGGGCCGGGGTGGGCTTCCTGATAGCCCCCAGACTCTCTGCCTGTACGTTGGGGTTTACCCCGGTAGACGAAAGGGTTGCTTCCCTGCGCCTTCGGGTCGGGGAACGGGTCCTGACTGTTGTCTGTGCTTATGCACCGAACAACAGTTCAGAGTACCCACCCTTTTTGGAGTCCCTGGGACGGGTGCTGGACAGCGCCCCGACCGGGGACTCCATTGTTCTGCTGGGGGACTTCAACGCTCACGTGGGCAATGACAGCGGGACCTGGAGGGGCGTGATTGGGAGGAACGGCCTGCCCGATCTGAACCCGAGTGGTGTTCAGTTATTGGACTTCTGTGCGGGTCGCAGTTTGGCCATAACTAACACCATGTTCAAACATAAGGATGTCCATCGGTGCACGTGGCACCAGGACAGCCTAGGTCGCAGGTCAATGATCGACTTTGTAGTCGTATCATTTGACCTGCGGCCATATGTTCTGGACACTCGGGTGAAGAGAGGAGCAGAGCTGTCAACTGATCACCACCTGGTGGTGAGTTGGATCAGATGGTGGGGGAGGACGCCGCGCAGACCTGGCAGGCCCAAACGAACAGTGAGGGTCTGCTGGGAACGCCTGGCGGAAGAACCTGTCCAGATGATCTTCAACTCCCACCTCCGGGAGAGCTTCGACCGCGTCCCGAGGGCAGAGGGGGACATTGAGTCCGAATGGGCCTTGTTCCGCTCTGCCATTGTCGAGGCGGCTGTTGTGAGCTGTGGCCGCAAGGCCGCTGGGGCCAGTCGCGGCGGTAATCCCCGAACCCGCTGGTGGACACCAGAGGTGAGGGGAGCCGTCAGGCTGAAGAAGGAGGCCTACAGGGCATGGTTGGTCTGTGGGTCTCCGGAAGCAGCTGACGGGTACCGGCGGGCCAAGCGGAGCGCAGCAGCGGCAGTCGTTGAGGCAAAAACTCGGGCGTGGGAGGAGTTCGGTGAGGCCATGGAGGAAGACTATCGATCGGCTCCAAAGAGGTTCTGGCAAACCGTCCGGCGCCTCAGGGGGGGAAGGCGGCAACTTGCTCACACTGTTTACAGTGGGGGCGGGGAGCTGCTGACGTCAACTGAGGACATTGTCGGGCGGTGGAAGGAATACTTTGAGGAGCTCCTCAATCCCACCAACACGTATTCCAGTGAGGAAACAGAGACGGGGGTCTCGGGGGCGGGTCGTCCAATTTCTGGGGCAGAAGTTGCTGAGGTAGTGAAACAACTCCGAGGCGGCGGAGCCCCGGGGGTGGATGAGATTCGTCCTGGATATCTCAAGGCTCTGGATGTTGTAGGGCTGTCCTGGCTGACACGCCTCTGCAACATTGCGTGGACATCGGGGGCAGTGCCTCTGGAGTGGCAGACCGGGGTGGTGGTTCCCATTTTCAAGAAAGGGGACCAGAGGGTGTGTTCCAACTACAGGGGGATCACACTCCTCAGCCTACCCGGTAAGGTTTACTCCAGGGTGCTGGAGAAGAGGGTCCGGTCGATAGTTGAACCTCGGATTGAGGAGGAGCAATGTGGTTTTCGTCCCGGACGCGGAACCGTGGACCAGCTCTTTACCCTCGCCAGGGTGCTGGAGGGGGCATGGGAGTTTGCCCAACCAGTCCACATGTGTTTTGTGGATTTGGAGAAGGCTTACGACCGTGTCCCCAGGGGCATCCTGTGGGGGGTGCTCCGGGAGTATGGGGTTGGTGGCCCCTTGCTAAGGGCCATCCAGTCCCTGTACCAAAGGAGCATGAGTCTGGTTCGCGTGGCTGGCAGTAAGTCGGACCTGTTCCCGGTGAGGGTTGGACTCCGCCAGGGCTGCCCTTTGTCACCGGTTCTGTTCATAACTTTTATGGACAGAATTTCTAGGCGCAGCCGAGTGGTGGAGGGTGTCAGGTTCGGTGACGGGAGGATCTCGTCCCTGCTTTTTGCGGATGACGTGGTCTTCCTAGCTCCATCGAACAGTGACCTCCAGCTCTCGCTGGGGCGGTTCGCAGCCGAGTGTGAAGCGGCTGGGATGAGAATCAGCACCTCCAAGTCTGAGGCCATGGTCCTCAGCCGGAAAAGGGTGGATTGCCCACTCCAGGTCAGGGGGGAGGTCCTTCCTCAGGTGGAGGAGTTTAAGTATCTCGGGATCTTGTTCACGAGTGAGGGTAGGATGGAGCGGGAGATTGACAGGCGGATTGGGGCGGCGTCAGCAGTGATGCAGGCGCTTAACCGGTCCGTTGTGGTGAAGAGGGAGCTTAGCCAGAAAGCGAAGCTCTCGATTTACCGGTCGATCTACGTTCCAATCCTCACCTATGGTCACGAGCTCTGGGTAGTGACCGAAAGAATGAGATCGCGAGTGCAAGCGGCCGAAATGAGTTTCCTCCGCAGGGTGGCTGGGCTCAGCCTTAGGGATAGGGTGAGGAGCTCAGACATCCGGGAGGGACTCGGAGTAGAGCCGCTGCTCCTCCACATCGAGAGGAGCCAGTTGAGGTGGTTCGGGCATCTGGTAAGGATGCCTTCCGGACGCCTCCCTTGGGAGGTGTTTCGGGCATGTCCAACCGGGAGGAGACCTCGGGGCCGCCCCAGAACACGCTGGAGGGATTACATCACCCGGCTGGCCTGGGAACGCCTTGGGGTTCCCGCGGAAGAGCTGACGGAAGTGGCTGGGGAGAGGGCTGTCTGGGC
>NC_065512.1:30416232-30423192 GCF_006386435.1 Epinephelus moara
GCGGAAGAGCTGACGGAAGTGGCTGGGGAGAGGGCTGTCTGGGCTTCTTTGCTGAGGCTGCTGCCCCCGCGACCCGGACCCGGATAAGCGGAGGACGACGAGTACGAGTACGAGTACGAGTACTGTCAAATATTCAGTAAAAACAAAACAAAAATTATCTCCTATTCCTTTAGTTTGTAAACAACAACAGTAACTCACAACAACAGTAACTCACAATGACAGTTCAACAAAATAAAAACTACCACATTCTAACAGCTCCCAAATGCAAACAATGTATCCTGGGTACTCTGTTTATCTAGGGGCATAGCCAACATGTCCTGAAAAATAGGTGCTCATGCATAGTGACAGCATTGTTCTGGCATTTGAGCTCACCTAGCGTGCATCTTCATTAACAACAATGGATTTGAGGGCACATAAAACGCTACAGCCCCTTAAACCAACCATTGGCTTTTGTTGCACACAGAAATTAACATAAATTATACCATGGTCTGGGTGAATACTCTTTTCTGATTGGTCGGCAGGTATGCGTTAAAACCTTTTAATGCACACGTAGTTTGGCTAAACTTTATAACTGTCTAAATTCATCCGCTAACCAGCCTGTAACCATAGCAACATTAATGAGTGCAGCTGTCAAACTGTCAACTGCCAAGGGAAAAAAAACCCACTGCAGCTGTCAAATAACTTCCGAGGGAAAAAACAAACAGAAATGGCTGATTTTAACATTTCTTTTAACTTATTTGGAGAGTACAAGGATTTTGAGGAATGGGATGCCGCAGAAGAAAAAGAAATGGAGAAGGAAAGAAAAAAATCAAGAGAAAAAGGGCACAAGGAACTGACACCTGAAGAGCCTCAAATGATAGAGGAGGAGAAAGATGAGATAAATACAAAAAAGACAACAAAATGGGCAGTTAAGATACTGACGGACTTTCTCTGCCAAAAACAAAAGAACACGGATTTGAATACATACTCGGCAGTCATGCTTAATGACATTTTATGCGAGTTTTATGCCTCGGTTCAGTCCACTAAGCCTGGCGGTGAGTACAGTGTGGCTAGCTTAACGAGTATCAGAGCTGGTATTAACCGCCACGTATCACATTTCAACATAATAAGTGATAAGTTCAAATCCAGCAATGCTGTTTTTAAAGCAATGCAGAAACGGTATAAAGAGCAGCAAAGACACCAGTGTCCATCATCCTCGGATAACCGAGTCTGACCTGCAGATGATCGAAATTCAGCCATCCTGTCTCCCGACACTCCTGCTGGCCTGGTGAGGAAGGTCTGGTTTGATATCCAGCTTTGCTTTGCACGGAGGGGCCGAGAAGGGAATCGACAGCTGACGAAAATATCGTTTTCTCTACTGCATGATGAGGATGGTGTGGAATATATTAGCCTGGCGCACAATCCAGAGACCAAAGGAATATATTAGCCTGGCGCACAATCCAGAGACCAAAAATCATAAAGATCCCACCGCCTCGAACAAGGAAAATCTGAGAGGTTTCATGTTTGCCCTGCCTGGGAATCCCTTGTGTCCGGTTAAAGTTTTAAGAGCTACATCTCCAGATGTCCAGACAACGCCAAGGCCTTCTATCTCCACCCGAGGCGCATCCTGGACACGCAGCTTAATTCCACTCAAGTGTGGTACACCCAGGAGCCGATGGGGGTGAATTACCTCGGGAATATGCTCAAAATGATCTGTGAAGAGGTGAGATATTTGGGCACACACTAAAGCTTATAAAATCATCAATAATTTCTCTTCCCCAAATTATTTATTCAAGTTAATTTCTTTTTTCTTTTTTTCAGGTAAGTCTCTCCACACCCCTCTCCCGGATCTACACAAACCACAGCCTGCGGAGCACTGCTGTGAGTCGGCTCTCCGACGCGGGGCTAGAGGGTCACCAGATTATGTCTGTGACAGGCCACCGGTGTGACACCAGCCTCAAATCCTACTGGGTCCCGTCCGTATCGGAGAGGAAGACATGGAGCCAGATCTTGTCCTGTCATACCTCCACAAGCACCGTGACGCATCGCCAATCAGTTCATCAGCCCACCAATAAACCAAACGTGCCTATTTCGTTCACAAATTGCACCATTAACGGGAACATGGAATTTCATTTAAATGCTTGACTAATTGTTGATTATTTGCTCATAGCTTCACTGCATGAAAAATCGAAGTGAAGCCTATTTTTTTGTCTGATTATTCTAAATTGTTACTAATAGCCTACTGTAGTTTATTTTGTGTGTGCTGGTTGAAGGCACGAATTGTTTTAAATTGTTAGCCTATTAAGCCAATTTATTTATTTATTTATTTATTTATTTATTTATTTATTCATTCATTTATTTATTTATTTATTTATTGGTGGCTGAAGGCTAAACCTGTTCCAAATTGTTAATAGACTACTTATTTATTGCTTGTCGAAGGGTTACATTACACTTGCATTACATTTTGTTATCTTTTATAGCCTACTTTATTTGAAATAGAAATGAACCAATTAAATTGATGAATTAACGAACCAATAAATGATCACCTATTTAGTAGCTATGTCTCTTATTTAACCTAATCAATTTAGCAAATGTCTATCATTGCCTGGTAATCTGATGGCCTATCTGCACACTGGGTCACGACTCACTACTTGGTCCGATCATTTTATAAACATGCACACTGGGTCACGACTCACTACTTGGTCCGATCATTTTATAAACAAAAACCACACTGTGGAATAATTTTGACCTAAATCAAGCTTAATTTTAATTTTTAATAGGCTACTTTTGGCTTTGTTAAAGCGATTGAGCCTCATCCCGTCCTACTGTGACTACTGTAACTGGCGTGGTTGTAAAAGGGCAGAGTTTATTCCTTGTCATGACAATGGTAAGCTCTTGCTTCAAAAACTTTCAATTTTGAGTACAAAACTTTCACCAAAAGTTGTCGAATCCTTTTATTCCTATATTCTTGGCAAATGACCATGGTATAAGCGGGTTAATCCACTAGAAGGTGTGTTCCAAACGGTTTTAATGCACTTCGCGGCGGCAACTACGCTGCGCGTCGGGTAGTTCTTCGCCCCAACGTCGTGCATTAAAACCGTTTGGAACACACCTACTAGTGGATTAACCCTTACATATTAGGTGTTTTATCAGCATTCAAAGTTTATTTTGAAAAACACTGAATGCATCTCATGAGCCAAAACCAAACTTCTCCTGTGAAAACAAAGCAGCAACCTCCAGGGCTGAAAAATGAAGCCAACATGGAGGTGCCCAAAACTGCAGTTCTTTGAATGACCACTTGAGGCTGGCTCCAGACGCCAGTCAGTCCCCATAGACCTAACACATGTTAAAACGCCCAACTTTACAGCAGAAATAAACATGTTTACAGCCTACCAGAAACAGTTTTGGTCTCTATAGAGGGAATCGCCTTGTTGTTTACAAATACTTCCGGGTAGAAAACCAGCAGAGTTTAGCTATATATCTATATCTATATATATACATACATATATATATATATATATATATCACATTTTTCACGTCACTATATCACCGTTTAGACTAATCTGATGTTTGTAAAGTCTATAAACACAATGATTTAACAAACATTACTATTTCTGTGTGCACGCTTTGTCATTAATAACATGGTTATCGTAGATTAGCTGGGCTAACAGTTAGCTGTTGGCCGTTTGCGGTGTCTGTAATAACTCAGTAACTCAAACGGTCCGTGAAAAAATTATTTTTTTCCAGCGGTTGTCTTAGTTACAACATTTATTATTATTTGTAAACAACAAGGCGATTCCCTCTATAGCTAATTTTGACATTCATGACAACTGTAAAAGGGATGAATTTTTTTATAACTCACCCATTTATATTTTATGAAGGCTTAAAGTTACACATAATTGAGGGCGGGCCACTTTAAGTGACAGGCTGTCTACCAATAGTGTCTGCAGCTTCTCAGTCAGATCCTACCCTTGCTCTTCCACAGCCTCAGCCTCTCTCTTCTGGCTCCAAATAACCACAATGGCGATGGCCAAGATACAGGAGTCCACAAACCAATGGGTGACATCACAGTAGCTATGTCCATTATTTTTACAGGCTATACTGAAAACGGTCAAAGTGTCAACAACAGATGCAGGAGGATACCTAGCATGTCCTATGTAGACGTGAAAGTCCACTGACAAAACTGCGATATTTGACAAGTTGGGATACGTACAGTCGAATGAGTTCTATACAGTGTGTATTGCGCATCAGCAAATTAAGATTTGAACCTAATGATGGTGATAAAACTTATCTTGTGGGGAAAATGAATATCTGCACCTAATTTAATTGCATAACTTAGCCATAAAAATAGAAAAATACCCACACTGAAACTTCTTGGTGAATACATGCTTAAAATTAGCAGAACTTGGAGAGAGCCATTAATGTCTTATGAAGCTTACACACCTGCAAGAGTCACCTCCTCTTTTTTTTTTCTCATGGTCATTCACATTCATTTTCACACTTCATAATTACGCTTTTATCTGAACCACTGCTCTCTGAACAAATGCTTGAATGTCTTAATGAGCTGTTGCTGCACGATAAACTCTCATGCCCTGTTTCCGTATTATTGTTATTTTTAAAGATAAAACCGAGTCAAAAAATATAAATATATTTTGCTGTTGTCTCAGCAGATGGTGTCTCTATGACACATTCACAAAGAGAGAGACCCTTCTGTATTTAGGCCTGCAGACTGACAGAATTACACTTCGCTAATTAACTTGAATAAGGCAGCTTGACACTCAGAAAGCGATGCACTGCTATCAGTGTGTGTGTGTGTGTGTGTGTGTGTGTGTGTGTGTGTGTGTGTGTGTGTGTGTGTGTGTGAGTGTGTGCGCAATGGAGATGAAACAACATGGTAATGAGTAACTAATCATTACTTTCAGTTTGAATCAGTGGAATAATAACATCTTCAGTTAAGCAAATGTGACCCATTCTGTCATTGAGATATCTATGTGTGTGTGTCTCTGCAACATTTGCATGGACAGTATGTGTGTCCATAGGCTTGTGCTTCTTTCCCTTTTGAGTTAATTGACACTCTGCACAGACTGCAGTTGCCTGTCTCAATAATGGTTGTTATGGAAACGATGTTTGGTGTGACAGATGCGTTTGTGGCAGATCAGGATTCGGCAAACCCCGAGAGACACACATGGATTTGGATGAAGCAGCAGGCAAATAGATGGCTGAACAATACAAAGAATAAGAACACAATACAAAATCGTCACAATGGACACAGCGGATGAACACATTCATGAAATAAAAAGGGATTACTAAATGCCAACAAACTGGTATGAATATTTCAATCTGCATTATTATTCCACCTGATTAAAGACAGACTTAAATAAGGGTAAATATTGTGAATTACACCATTCCCAAGCACGATTTTAAAAAGTTTGCTTGAGATGTGTAAATATAAACAGCTCTAAACTATGCCTTTATTAGTAAATGTGGCTAAATGGAAGTCTAATGGCATTTTTACTCATTGATATCAATCGTTCTCTTAGAAATTCGACGGCCCTTTCTTGGGCCCTCATAATGTTTTAATTGATGATTATGATATGTAAACAAGTGCTGTGCTTGCTGTTGTTTAAATGGTTTACTTATATAACCTATCGTTAGAAAGAGATGTTGCTTTCGGTTTGATTGATGCAGACCATTTCAAGATACAACCAGCACAGCAGGTTCTGTTGAGGCTTCCGTCAGAAAAACAAGCAAACAAACAGTAACGTTACTCACCTATTACGCCTTATCATAATCCACAGATACAGGAGTCACTGAAACTTAACAAACTCATTTCAATAGAGGCTTTCAAAGCTCTACTTAATGTCACGGTCCCGAGCACTCAGTCATGTTCTTGTTATTCCTAGTCTGGCTGTCTATTTTATTCGGCATTTTATATTATTGTACTCGTTTACTGCATTATGTGCTGTGATATGTATTCTGAACTTTTTAACTTCTTAATCGTAGACTAATTCTTAGTCTGGTTTACTATTATATTTGGCATTTTACACTTATGTAGTCATGTATTGCATTGATGTGCTGTGACCTGTATTTTGAATTGTGCTCAATGCAGGGTGTCCTTGAAAAAGAGAGCTTGCTCTCAATGGACCTCCCTGTTAAAATATAGGGGAAAAAAAACCAAAAACCAAAAAAAAACAACAAGATATTCAACAAATGTTAATCAGGGCTGCTGGAAAAAAAAAATTGCCAGTCTAGACAGAGACTGGAAACAGAGATTCCTATCTAATGAGTAGCAGCTTAGGTGTTTGTGCCACAAAGTTTTATTTCAACAACATACCCACCTTCAAGTGAAGCACGAGCTCCCTCTTGTTTTACCTTTTTTTTCCTCTTGCTCGCTCCAGACTCGTGATATCTTGTGGACGACATGTCGACAACTCTTCACCTGCTGCAGCTCTGCAAGTGCCTGCCGGCGAACCCCTCTGATTGGTCAGATGTCGAGTGTTGTCAATGATTGCAGCGACGCATACGCGGTCACATTAAAGGTCTCTTCTCTCCTTCCTCGAACTGATTCTATGCAAGCCTCAGGATAGCGCATATGTGCATCCATTGCGCATATGTGCAAATGCGTCCCCTCGCGCAAAATGAGACCCCCATGGAAGATGAGGCCCTACGCACAGCGCGTGTTCTGCGTTGAGGGAGGGGCGGCCCAGTCCTGCTTTGATCCTAGGAGGGAGCCCTTCTGTGTGGAGTTTACATTTTCTCCCCATGTCAGCGTGGGTTTCCTCCAGGTGCTCCGACATGTTCTCCCCGTGTCAGCATGGGTTTCCTCCAGGTGCTCTGACATGTTCTCCCCCCATCAGTGTGGGTTTCCACCAGGTGCTCTGACATGTTCTCCCTCTGTCAGCGTGGGTTTCCTCCAGGGGCTCTGACATGTTCTCCCTGTGTCAGCGTGGGTTTCCTCCAGGTGCTCTGACATGTTCTCCC
>NC_065512.1:30423918-30429993 GCF_006386435.1 Epinephelus moara
TTCGGCATTTTATATTACTGTACTCGTTTACTGCATTATGTGCTGTGATATGTATTCTGAACTTTTTAACTTCTTAATCGTAGACTAATTCTTAGTCTGGTTTACTATTATATTTGGTATTTTACACTTATGTAGTCATGTATTGCATTGATGTGTTGTGACCTGTATTTTGAATTGTGCTCAATGCAGGGCATCCTTGAAAAAGAGAGCTTGCTCTCAATGGACCTCCCTGTTAAAATAAAGGTTGATGACATCTAATGCCATCAAAAACACTGGTGACACAGCATGCACTCCAAAATGATCGAAATCCAGTGAAATATTTAGCCCAAACACATTATTACGTCCATAGATATCCATTAACTTCTTTTGAATTGTTTCAAACGTCAAACATCAGAAGAGGTGCTGGTGTCAATGCCGGTGTTCTGACAAATGGAGCTACCCGCTCAGAATGACCTACCAGTAGTGAAATAATCTATCAGAATGGACTACAAGTTCTATAAATGTAGGTAAAAGTAGAGCAGGTCATTCTGTCAGGTAGGAATAGCTATCACAATGTGGTTAAAAGTAGAGTAGGCCATTATATAGGGTAGGAATTATCCATCAGAATATGCTACTACCTCTATAAATGTGGTTAAAAGTATGGTTTTGTCATCTGGTATGGTTTTGGTGGGTTTTTTTCATCACTTAAACGCATCATGAATGAGCAGTTTGTGTTAGTAGGTCATTCTGAGTGGTAGCTCTATTTGTCAGAACACCGGCCCTAGTGCGTTTATAGTGTAAAGCGACTGAGTTGTATCTCTTGGACTGTAGAAAAGGAGGAGAAAGTAGAGTTGTGGAGTGAACAGGAGTGCCTCTTTGACATGTCCTCCCATTTGTGCCATGACAGAGTGGAGAAGGAAAAATGTGGACAAAATTTGCTGCAGGCCTCAAAAAAAACCCCGTAAATATGCTATAGCTAGTACGTTAACCACTGTAGAAGCCATTTCCAAGCTAACGTTAGACACTGGAATGTTTGCTACAAGCCCACGACCTATGTTGCAATTAAAGATAGCTAGCTTCAAAAATCACATCATGTAACCACTTTGTGAGTGAAGATAGAAATCTTAAGCTGAAATGGGTCGTTCTATGAAAATGGTGGCTTTCCTGTCCCTTCCTTATTCCCCAGGAAAAACACCCAAAAGTCTCAGAAAATGACACAAAATATACGTGCTTTGTTTTAATGTAAGTGTTTCATTGTTAATAAATGACAAATAAGACAGATATATTGCAAATCTTTTTTTTTATTATATTGTTGAATATTGTCAGTGCCATTAAATTTGCTTGTCCCTCGGGTAAGGAGTCATGATTTAATGACATTTTTAGAATTAAAATACATGATTTTCTCCCATTTAAATGTCATAATACAAAAGGAATATGTTATAGTTAGTCAGCAGACTACTTTAAAAATCTAAAAAAAAGTATTAATATTATAAATAATTTACAATAAATAGCCGTCCCTTGATTTCATGTCACTGGTGTTACCGTATTTAAAAACCACCACCTTGGAAAAACTACAACTTTCTTTCCAACTTCTTCCTGGTTCAAAGATTCATTGGAGGAGTGGCCATCTTTCAGGTGCAAGGTGAATCTTCAGTTCCTCTTCACATTTTAACAATTTTGTGCTTTAGGTAGTTATTTTATGTGAGGACTTAAGATCCGACACTGGTGTTATACAGTTTATAGTCAGGGGAAAGGGAATTAACTGATGAAATTGCATGATTATGTGATTTATTTACAATTTCAGAAATGTGATTTGACCTTGAGTGGCCACCATCTTAGATACGCCATCTTGTCTGCAGATTTGTCACTAGTGTTACTGTCACTGGTGTTAGTGTTCCAGTTAGTAACACCAGTGACATGAGGGTAACACCAGTGACAATACAGAACACTGTACTCACTTTTTTCCTTCCAAAAGTAAGGTTCAAAGCATTTTATTGTTGTTTCAATATTGTAACCACATGGCTTTCCTTTTTATGAAAAACTGCCAGTGACGAAAAGATCTTTTGGAATTTGCCACGGTATCTGGAAGTACTTGGAGGAGCACATGACTGTGTGGCACAAGCACACACACATCACACATACTCATACCACTATGAAGTCCTATCCATATCAAAATAAGTAGACACATGCACAGCAACGTGTGTGTGCATGCGTGATTAACATAGTAAATTTTGGTACACGTGCGTGTGCACATGCGTTATTACGTGCGGATTGTATTTCACACCTAACAAGAAGATGCGTATTGTACTTAAAGCGTGTGCACGTCACTGTTGGAGAAATTGTGTTCACACACACACGTCTTCACATTTTTTGATACTACGCAACCGGTAGTTTATCTGCATCGCGCACACCAGTCCGCGTGCATGAACGCCTCACGTAGTTTCCTTTCCATTTCATTCTATTTCTGTGTTCCATTTTCATCCAGTAGATGGTGCCATCGAGCCAATAATACACTCTATATAGACATATATAATTATAGTTTTTTTTAAAAAGTATTATTATTAGATGTAATTGGAAAAACGCGGACACAAAGTTAGTAGCCTAGATACAGTTTTTTTTAGTATTGTGGAAGAAAGTATTTGCATGAAATATTTGTTGTACCATTACCACAGAGAGCAGAGTTAGTTCACTGGGTAGGGTGCTAGGATTACAGTCTAAACATTATGCAGTCTGATAGCTGGTCTCCCCACAATGTGATGATCCCCTGGTCAACTATAGTTTGATGATTTTTCAATCATCTTTCCCGGTCAACTATAATTCAATGACTATATAATAAAATGAAAAAGGAAACTACGTGAGGCATTCATGCATGTGGACTGGTGTGCGCGATGAAGATAAACTTCCGGTTGCGTAGAATCAACAAGTGCGAACGCGCGTGTGTGTGGAGACTTAACAACATTTCTCCAATGCTGACAGACGGACGTGCACACGCTGTAAATACAGTACGCATCTTACGCGTGATGTAGTTTGCACACGTCATAGATGTGTGCTGCACCTGTGGATATACTTGCTGCAGCATGGACATTCGTCGATGCAGCCAAAACATCTGAAATTGGTGGTCTCTGCTAGGGGCAGACCGTAGAACTCAGACACAGAGGTCGCGCAAAGCACAGAAGGCGGTGACAGTGTATTTCCGGATAAACACAAACATGGACACTCTCGATGAAGAGGAGATCATAATTTCATTGCTGTTAAGATCTCGGCAGAGGAAAAGGCATTGTCTCCGCCGCCATCGGAGATGGTATGTAAATTATTCACCGCCATTGTGATGACCTCCGACCTCACGTTCACAGTCTCTAGGTATACTTCGCACGAGCGCCTCTAGTGTTCATGTCAATATTGCATCTCACATACGCGTAACGCTACCTCGCAGCAAAGTGTGCAGTCTACGCACCAAACGACCGCAAAATATGCGTGGCAGCCAAACGTGCACGAAAACTGCACGCGTTTAGTGCAGCAAGTATACTTTCGCCATTAGAATGCTTGTGTTATGAAGCACATTTTTAGCTGTCAACTTCTGGTCGAAATCTTTGACCAGTAACCGTCATTTTATTGTTCCCCTTGAATTAACATGAACTCATCATATCAAATGAACTTGTGTTGTAATATGTAAAGTGAAAATATTCTGAATAAATTGATCATATTTGTTTTAAACAATCTTTTGTTTTATCATTCCTTAACATTCTGTCACTGGTGTTACAGTGTGTCACTGGTGTTACTGTATGCCATATTGGTGTTCTGGTATCAGAGTTGCCCAATTAATTTAAATATGTTTTTGGTATCTACCTAACTGTTATTACATTCACTAGTAAACATTTTAAGTGCATGATATTTAAAGTTTGAGGACTGAGTGTCCAGTATTTCTAATGTTACGTTAAAAAAAAAAATGGTAGTAATGGAAAAATGTCATAAAATAGAACTTTACACGTAAGTTTTAAAAGTATATTAATACTTATCAAAACAATTTCTTAATTATATTATTCACCTTTTCTGTCTGATTATATGTGCAAATTAAATAGTCAAATTACATTCTTTAAAGCCTGAATTATCATCTAACACATAGGTAACACCAGTGACAAAAAAAAAGAACAAGCATTTCTTAATGTAATGTAGTAAAAATATAAAAATACATTAAGCTGTCATTTGTGTTGATTTATAATGTTAAGGGGTTAACTATTACTATTATTAACTTTTCGATTGAAAAAAATAATAAAAATGAAAGTCAAAATCAAAATTATGTTTGATTTGCTTGTGGGCTAATAGCAAACATTCAGGAAGCTAACGTTAGCTTAGAATTAGGCTAACGTTGTTTGGGATGGGGACGGTGGTTAGCTAGCTAGCTATAGCATATAGGATACTCCCTGGGGATTTTGAGGGCTGCAACAATTTCTGTCCATTTTTTTTCCTTTTGGAAGCAAATAGTGACTCTACAAGATCCCCAGTCTTTGCAAAATCTTATTCTGTAACTTAAAAGTCTCTGACTCATGAGACATTGTCTTCAGAAGGGAGAGGGTGTCTTTTATAAGTATTTTCAGAGTATTCTAGTGTATGATAGATACGGTGACCAGACGTCCCCGATTTCCGGGGACAGCCCCCGATTTGGGTGACCTGTCCCTGGTAAAGATTTGGGTGACCTGTCCCTGGTAAAAGCTGTCCCCGAAAATGTCCCCGATTTTGACACTGAATGATGGGGAAATGCGCGCAGACTCAAACACCAGTTATTACAGTAGTCAGTAAACGCATCGCCAGAGAAGACGTCGTATGACTTTCAGATGTTATGAGGAAGCACGACCAGACGCAGCAGCATCAACAACAACAATCTAGAGGCAGCAAAAAGGAGAGAAAAGGAGACCAGTGGCCGCGTTAAATGGTATGTTGTGTATGAACTTATTTATTTTGTGTGAGCTGGCAGTAGACTTGACTGTGTGTGTGAAGTGAGGTAAAGTAAGTATGATTGTAACATGCAGTGCGTAACATGCAGGAGAAGAGATAGAAGGAGAAACTGGCTGAATGTAGTCTGTCCCCATGATGAGTGACTTTTGTGAGTGCACTTTATGAATGTAGGCTATTCTTTCATTTTAATAAAGTAGCATTTTGTTGATGTTGTTTAGCCTTACTGATGCTGTTGCATGGGTGATACAGTTATTTTTATTGTATGAAAAAAATCATATCTGCAGTAGAAAGTTGCACTTTGGAAATTTGGTTTGGTACAAAGTGGTACATGGTCTGAAAGGTTTAGGAACCTCTGATGTAGCACATTTCAAACAGAGGCAATTACATAGAGCAGATAAAAAAGAGCACAATGACTAAATTATATAAGCATATTATCAAAACTGATGTTATTTCTTTAAGAAACTATTCACTTACTATTGGCTCTGTTCTTGCAGTTTTTCTCTTGTTCTCCTCTGCTCTTATTCTACCCAGACTCCTGAGGCGGAGGCTACAGAGGTGGATGAATGAGGGGGTCACGGTGATGTCACCTATTTTTTTGATTGCCACCTTTTGTGTCAGTTCAGTATTCAGTTATGAGTTGAAACCTTTAACCAAAAAAATCCATCCTCAAGCTAACAAGATTAAGATATTTTTGTCTTCCTCAGTGGATGGATGGTTGGTGATGTCACTCATTTGTTTGATTGCAACCTTTTGTGTAATAAAAGCTGGTCAAAATACATGAAAAAGTACTTGTCCCCGTTTTTTATTTCATAATGATAATATTTAATGATTTTTCACCGCCGCACTGAAAATGTCCCCGATTTTCATCTCAGAAATCTGGTCACCTTAATGATAGACAATAATCACTTGTGATGCGTCATAGATTCTTTTAAATAGCCTACATGAAAATGCAACACTCTTTACTCAGCACCAACAATGAAACCTTGTGATGAAGCATACATTATAATAGGTGCATCAATAAGTAGTTCACTTTACTGAACACATAGGCTACAATGATAAATTATGATACTGCATACTATGAGTCCTCACTACAGCTGACTGTTGAGGTGAGTATCTATTCATAATGCATTATAAACTCAGTTA
>NC_065512.1:30430493-30436217 GCF_006386435.1 Epinephelus moara
CACTCGCTACCCGGTCCCTGGTTGCGGTGATTTGCGATGCTGGCCAGCTAGGAATTAACTAGCAGCCAGTACAGTACAGTCCTCTCTCGGCTAGCTAACATTTAGCCGTGTTACTTAGTGATCCATTAGAAAGAAAGCTAGCTGGACACCGGTGTTGAAGCCTCTTTGGTCACGGAGCTCCCTCCATCTCTTGAACGCCTGACTGAGGTTTACTCTTGTTTTTCCTCTTCTTTTATCACTCTCCTTTTTGCTCTTCTTTACCTCCTCAGACAGAGGAGCTCGTTTTCTTTTGCTAGGCTGTTTTTCACTTGTCTCTAAACTTTGTCCATCTGCCATTGTGCTCCTGACTCAACTATCTCATGCCCAGCTCCTCATAAGGACCAGCTCCAGTCCCTGATTGGCTGACCGACCAATTTCGCAATACATGACACATTTCCTGCCGTAAAGCAGATTTTTTCCGCGAAATTTCGGCACCGGTGGCAGAAGCTTATTGCACAGCCACTAAGTAACCTATGTAAATGCTAATAGTCTGATTTTACTGTGGCCACTACCCTGTGCAACCCACATTATTTTCATAATGATATATTTAGGAAAAGATGCTATCTGTTGCCTCTTTATGTGCCGTTGATATTATGATTTAATTTGATTATATTTTGTACTGTTAATCTGAATCTACAAAGTAACCACTAACTAGAGCTATCAGATTAATGTTGTGGATGAAAAAGTAAAGTATATTTCTCTGAAGTGTAGTGGAGCTGAAGTGTAAAGAAACAGAAAATATAGATACTCAAGTACAAGTGCCTCAAATTTGTATGGGGTAATAAACATATAAATTTGCACCACTGCCCTTGGTTAGGGCTGATAACCTTTGTACACCTTTGTAAGAATGCAGAACAAAAATCAATTATTAAGGAAAATGAATGAATTATTTTGGTTTGATGAAAATGATAAGTTGAACTGAGTGTCACAGTATGGGCTAGTTTTATTTTTAAAGCTTGGAAAATTAGGTTAACTAGACTGAATAATACACAAGTATGAGGGCATACTGATTATACTATTCATGTTTTCCTGTAATTTGTATATTCGGTCTTACACGTGTATGGAAACTGATAATCTGCCATGTAAGCCTGTTTGTGCTGGGCATTATGCCAGATACTACACTGATATCGGAATACAGACCTCTCCATCTGAGTAGATTGTAGTTGTTGGACGTGATTAGTTCTAACTAAATGTCAGTATATTTTAGCATTATGTAATTGTACATATTTTCCAGTGTATCATTACAATGGAATAGAACAGTCTGTGGTTGTGTCCAGAATCATTCACTCATTCACTACCCCCCTACTCACTATATAGGGAGTTCTATGTAGAGGACTGTATCGTGAGCTCATCTAGAACATGAAAAAAACTTTTAGACACTGCTCGGATCATTTTAATTGCTGTCGCACAGTTAAATTATGCCATATCAACAGCAGCTGGTGGTCCATCCATAACAAATACCAGCATGCATATTTGTGATGAACACTAATATACTGAGCTTATCTTCCCCAAATTAATAAATAACATTTAAAGTAGTCAAAGTTGTGGCCATTTGTGTTGTGTTGTAAAGTGCTGCTCTCAGATTAAAAATGCAACGTTACACTGTCAGATGGACAAGACGAGAGACAGCAGTAATTGCATCCTGTCCTACAAATGTAAGTAATTTTCCATTTAACATTTTAATATGCTGAAGCTTGTTTTTACCAGCTAGTCATCTCATAAATAGTGAGTTTAATGTGTATCGTTATTAGCCTTCTTCTGTACAGCAGAACAGAAAGTCACTTGCTGATTTAATCTCTTTGGGGACAGATGACTACACATTAAACTGGTGATTTATTACATGGATAAGAAACTGGTAAAACAAACGTGTCAACATGTCATCGAAAGTTAAACATGTACAACAGGTTGTAACTGAGGTGCTCCCTCTCCTCTCATTTGTCTCTGTGTTTATCCCATATGGTCCGTTTGTTCCTTCGGTGCAATGCGTGATAGGATTATAGTGCTTGGTTAGTGGTCATTGGTTGTACACTACCTCTTATGATGCATTGTGGGATACTTTGAGTACAATACAAGGTATAATAATTCCCACAAAACATTCAGACAGCACTACAAACTGGTGAAGCCCCCATATAGTGGACTATAGATACAGTTATAGTTAGATAGATATAGTTTTGTTTTTATCCATTCTGAGGAAGAGCAATACACGTGTCAGAGCTGGACCTTGAGGAGCTGCGGGTGTCATTCAGGACACATACCCACCCATTAGATTGCCAACTGACAAATCCAAGGCCCTTTCATTGCCCCATGCTTTCAACTGGCTCTGCATTTGCAAGCAGGGGCAAGAAGACATGGTTCTGCCAAAGGCTCCAAAAAGCATTCTAGAAGACGTAATTCCCATTGTGAAGTGCTTCACAATTTTTCTCTACAATCACACCAACAGCCAACTCAACATGGATCTAATTTGTCTTGAGTTTTGGTGTTGCACAGGTTCAGCGCCACAAAAGAGCAGTGCACCAAGGAGGACACTGCTGGGGAAAAGCACATGAGGTGGCATCAATTATGCATCTCCAGCAGACTGAGGCTGGATGGTCCCAAGAGAATGGAGACCATTGTATTCGACTCCTCCAAGGGCAAGTGTATCTAATCTTGGAATCTTTGATGTGGCTGCAAGAAAGACTGCCAGGGACATTGCAAATAAGTGCACGTTAAGGAGACAGTGAATAAGTTCCACAGCAATTACAAAACAATCACACTGTGTTTTTTAGATTAGTTGTTCTGAAGTAAATCTTTTGGTATGACACAATCCGTTTCCAGACAAGTTTATAAGGTCATATTCATCACCATATCTTCATAGAACTGTTCATATCATAGCCTGTGAATTAGCATCCCACGAATGACACTATGTCCTTGACGTAAAGTTGCTTAACGTAAAGTTATGAAGGTTAGGATGAGGAAAAGGAAAACGATGTGGACATACCTTAAAATGACTCAAAGTTCAGCCAGAGTTCACACTGAACACTCATCTCCTAGGGAAAGTCCTGGGGTAAAGTCCTGAATTTCCTGACCCATCCACCACCCCAACCTGCCACCTTACACCCCGATCGCAGTCCTCCAAAATACAGGAGTTATGCACCAATTTCTGGCTCATTATGTGGGATATATACAAATTTGGTTGCAATACTTTTTGCAGGAAAACATACAAACTGTTGGACTGAATATTGCTCTCCTCTTTATAGTCATTGTATTATAATGGTTAATGAACAAAAGGATGAAGCTTTTAAAATTCTACACAACATGCACGCTGCAGACATGATAATTATAAAGTCTAGCCTAGGTTCTCAGCTACTGTGATCTCTTTCTCACGTCACTGAATTCAGGGTGTCAGACTTTAGTCTATTTAAAGTCTCTTCGGGTATGGTAGACATTACATCCTTGTGTTTTTCCAAGCTCCTCAGTTTCTCTCCCTTCCAAAAGTTCCTGCTCTCCTTATTCAGCAGTCACTGATTGCTGATGGGACTCAGCTGGGTCCTCTTCAGGTTTGGGTGAGCCAACACTGCAGATATTGCTGATTAATATTTTTGCCCATCTGCTGGTGCCAGCTCCACCCTGTGCTCTGACCCCCTCCGCTGGAGGTCAGGTAACAGTGGTTGGGAGAAACACTCGAAAAGGGACTCATAAGTGAAACAGTTTTCCTAAGACCTTTCAGGGATATAGGTCTAAAACAATCCAACACATCCTATGAGGGGCATGAGAGGTCGACTGCAGACGTGGGAGGAGTGATATTTTCCCTTATACGATCAATGGTTTCTATGAAGAAGATATTAAGTCACAGTCAGTCAGCTGGAGAAGAAATGATGAATGATGCCTTTTTATCTAATTCTGAGAACTGATGCTGAGGTCTGAACAAATAAGACATTGTTGCTGACTGCACATCTGTGTAAGTGCCAGGTGTTGTTACAAGACAACCCAGGAAATGTCTGTCTGCTGATAAAAAACAGATGTACTGTGTGAGAGCTGCTTATTACATGAAACAGACAACTCAAAAACATATCCTCTTGCTGAAAATATTCCAGGATGCTACAGTTTGAGGAAAAATGAAAAGACACCAAGTCGAATGAAATTTTGCCTGTTACTTAACAGTCTCCAGACAGACGCCCCCTCCTTGGAATGGGAGTATTTTGAGCAAGCCATGTGCTCATCCTCCTCTCATGTCTGTCGTGTAAATTGTCTCATTACCTGCAAAGCCATGATTTTTGAAGTGTTTCTTTAATAAAAATTCATATATTAACCATGGGTCCATTATTTGGCTTAACCTCAATTTCCTCATTGTAAAACTAATTTTGTTTGGGAAAAATCATGATTACCGGGATGTTAATTTGGGTCTTTATTGTGCTTTAATGAAATCTTTTGACAGCCTGATTATAATAATTTGGTATCCAGATATATATTTTTTCAATTATGTTTTACAACTGCAGCACGTCCTTCCTTCTGTCACTGGGTTTTCTGTAGCTTTTTTAAAAGTGGAGTAAATGCAGTCTGTATTATCATGTTTTACCACACATGACGTGTGCAGAATATAAAGTGGCAGTTTCTGTCTTGAATATATGAGTTCTGGGTTCAAAAGCCAATGACCGATTATAAACTGCAAACAATTTTGGCGAAACTGAACTGAAATTGGCTTTCATGCGACTAATCAATTTTCAGTTTTCCTCCCACATAATAACTGATGTAGCTTTCACTCATTATGCTGAAATAGCTGTCACACATAGTCTCCGGGAAAAAAGTCACTCCACATTCATGAACTTGTTCAGTCGTGGTTTGAGGTGTTTTCGAAGGGGTAGGTGAATTATGTCAGTCTAATCAGGTTCCAACAGTTAATTAAAATATTTGACAATTCCTTTCTCAGTGTAATATAAAGATTTATAAAGTTTAAACAGGGTCAGCAGGACATTCAGTGTGACAGCAGCATTCATGTAATATAATAAACAAGTGTGCAAGAACATTTTTTGCAGACACTAGGTATCAGACAAAACCAAGACACCTTATTGTATCAAATATCTGTGAGCTGTAACTTCACCACCTCCAAGCAGAGGAGAGAAGGTAATGTTATCTTTGAGCCTTTCAGTGGAAAGTTTCTTCCCCTCTGTGCCGCTGCACCACATCCACAGCAGTCTGTACCAAAGAGTAGCTCGGAAGTCTGGAAGTCACTGTGCAGCAAAATCTGGGGACCAAAATGTCCCCAGAAGTGCACTACACATCACATTGACTAGCACACTGTCTGACTGACAATTTGAATCTTTAAATCTCTGACTTTTAAGGGCAGACCAATGTGTTAGTTTCCGCACTGTCAATGAGGTTTTACAGATGCATGTGTGCGATTTCAACAGTGTGAAAGAGTTCATTTCTGAGTCATGTCCACTGGAGCCCCAGTTTATTTATCGGAAGATATTCTGGTGCTGGAACACATCATATGATATGATGCTGTCTGAATCACATTGTTGTCATATGTGTGTGTCAGAGGTTGCGCTAGACTTTTTCGTCGCCGGTCATTTTGACCGACAGGGTCATAAAAATCCGGTCATAATCTATTTTTACCGGTCATTTTAATTTTCGTTTTTAAATGATAATAAAGATATTCAAAGACATTTAGTTTTCATTCGTTCGTTTTTAATAAATCCAACAAGC
>NC_065512.1:30436478-30461355 GCF_006386435.1 Epinephelus moara
GCTGCCTGTGTGGACAGTGAAGCGCCTGCGAGTATACTCGCAGGACTTCTGCGGCACTAACGCATCTGGTGTGTCCAGGCCGTTATGTTAACAACGCTACATGAAGCAGATGAATGACTTTTTCTCTGCAGTGTGAAAACGGCAGCCACTTAAACCACTGACTGTGCACTCCGCCGCCAAGTGGGCAGGGGTGTTAATTGCAACCGGTCAAATGACCGACGGCCTTCAGATTTTCCGGTCATTGTTGTAAAAAAACGGTCAATGACCGAGAATATCCGGTTAACGCGACCCCTGGTGTGTGTGTGTTTCTGTGTGTGTAAACACTGCTATTGCTGTTGTCAAAATGACAGGGACAGTATGTAATACTTTCAAAATAAAAAAATAAATAAAACGTACATTTTCATTATCTGTGTTCATTATCGAGAAAACACAGGCAGTCCAGCAGAGACACAGAGTGTGTCAGTAAACTGTAGAACAATAGTCGGTTTAATTTACCAGGAAACAACAATCTGACCCTCACTGACCCTCTGCTGCTCCCTCACCTGGGCTTTACGTAAGCACATGTCGCCTCCATGTACCCACAGAATACAGCACAGCAGACAACTGAAGACGAGGCAGCTGAATCATGTTTTGCCTAAAGCTCCAGAAACCAACCCGTGTAGTTTGTGGTAATGGGATTAAACATACTCTTTTGGGAATATACGTTATGTAAGCAAAGTATCAACTGAAATCTGCCAGGGACTCCTAAGTAGGTACTAATGCAGCACGTGCCTTAAAGTGAAAATAGACTAATATTAACCTAAACATATGATTATAAGGTAAATGTTGACTGTACAATGGTAACGGCTATAGAATTATGACATCATCTGCATTAAGATTGGTACCTCATACCAGGAACGATCTGCTTGGAAAACAAAGGCTCGATTTACGGTAAAAAGGAAGTGCATCAATTAAAACAGGAAAAGGACAGGGCTTTTGTTTTAGCTATTGGCAGCTATCCCCAGTTAACACAAAGTATCAGTGTATGACAGAGTATGAGGTGGTTGCCAGTGTAAGGCCAACATTTTCTTTGCTGCTATAAGGCCAGCCCATAATATTTGCCTCTGCTGTAGGGACAATTCTAGGGTAGAGTCATCATTAAGTAAAAGTAATTTTTGTGACAATGGAATATTTACCTCTAGCATATCACTTAGAGTGAGACATATATGCTTTGGCATTCCCAAACATATGTAAAATTGACCCTGATACATTAAGTGAACAAAGGTCACAATTAGGAGATGTGATTATTTTCATTGCACAACGTTTCATGGGAGTCAGACACATCCTGTGTAGATATTTGAAGTGGATTAATTGGTGATTGGGGTTTTTGGAAGTATCACATAAATTCTCCCATACAGTATCCCTGCAGATTTCTTCCTCACCTACAGAAGATAGGTCCCTACACCATATGTTTTCCACTGATAGAGGTGCAGGGGGTCCAGAAATAAAACTACAGAGTCTGGAAACCACCCTGCGTGTTTGTTTTGTATAGCTAATAATTTATGCAATGGGTGTGTAAAGAGTGGTACTCCCCATGGGACACCATATGCCTTCAAGGAAGATCTCATTTTGCAAATAAAAGAAAAATGATGTTCCAGGCATATTGTATTCAGCCTGTAGATCATTCAAAGCTCTAAGATCATTGTCATCATACAAGTCTTTAAGGACATGTGCTCCCCTATCCATCCATTGCGGAAAAGAAACAGGTGCATTGCCAATAAGAAGTGAAAAATTATTAAATACAGGAGAATGCTTATGCCATTTAAGGTCTATGTTGATGTGTTTCATTACTGTGTAGTAATTTAGAAGCAAAAAAGAAACCAGAGGACCTAGTTGTTTTTTAAATTTTTAGGAGGTATATTGGAGTACACAAGGTCTTGGAGTCCGTAAGGTTTTGAGAGATTCTCTTCAATTGGTCTCCAGGAGACAGAGGCATTTGGGTTGAACCATACAGACAAGGGGCGAAGAACAAAAGACCAGAAATACATCTTAAAGTTGGGTAGGGCTAATCCTCCCTGTCTTCTGTCACATTGAAGGGTTTTTAATTTCAAGCGTGGTCTTTTTTCCATATGAATTTATATACGAGTAAATGCAATTTCTCCCAAAACCCTCTAGGGGTGCAAGGGGAACCATGGAGGAATAAAAATTTATGTGGGGAAGTATGTCCATTTTTACAATTGATATGCAAGCTTGGAGGAAATTAGGAAGCTTAGACTAACATTCAAGGTCCTTCTCAATTTGGTTATATATGCCTTGGAAGTTCTGTGATGCAATGAGTGATGTTGAAGGGAATATATCAACACCAAGGTACCTAAATTGCTTTACTGTTGGGATGTGGGAAGGCATGCGTGTAAGTGATGAGGCTGAATTTAAGTGCATTAATGATGACTTAGTCCAGTTGATCTTATATCCAGATAATGAGTTGAATAAATCAAAAGTGGAAAGTAAATGTGGTATTGAGGACCCTGCATCTTCAACATAAAGAAGAATGTCATCAGCATATAATGATATTCTATGCTCTGTATTGCTAGAAGTGATGGGGAGTATAGAGAGGTGCTGTCTGATTTTCTGAGCCAATGGTTCAAGGGAGAGGGCAAAAAGTAATGGGGAGAGGGGACACCCCTGACGGGTACCCCTTGATATAGGTAACTGGGCAGAACAAATATTCCTTGTGTAGACCATTGCTGAAGGATTGGAATACAAGAACTTGATCATCTCAATAAATTTTGAGCCTAGACCAAATACATCCAGAGAGGCCCAGAGATAATCCCATTCCCATTTTCTGCATCTAACGACAGGACTGAGCAGGGAAAATCAATTGTACTTGCAGCATGAATGATATGCAAGTGGCGGCGCACTTTGTCAGATGCTAATCAGGTCTTAATAAATCCGGTTTGGTCACTATGTATTAATTTTGTCAAATATGCTTCAAGGCGTGTAGCAAGCACCTTAGCATAGAGTTTGACATCCCCATTGAGAAGGGATAGGGGTCTATAATTACTGCATTGGGTAAGGTCTTTTTTAGGCTTGGGAAGTAGTGTGATTATAGCAATGTTGGCACTTGAGCTGAATGCACCTTTATCAATCACAGTATTAATCATGTCCAACAGTATGTCCCAAAAGGCTAGGTATAACTCTGGTGAATACTGTCCCTGCCTGGTGATTTGCCTCTCTTCATACTGACAAGAGCCTTTCTTAACTCTTCAAGGGAAATCGGAGTGTGGAGTCTTTCTGATTCATGCTCAGATAGAGAAGGCAAATCCAAATCATGGAAAAAACTTTTACAAGTGTCTGGGTCTAGTGTTACTTCAGACTTATATAAGGTAGTATAGAATGTTTTGAATACCAAATTAATTTCACCCGGTTCAGTTAAGGTGCAGAGGGGTTTTTATAGTGGAAATGTGAGAATATTTTTCATTTTGTTTCAGTCTTAAAGCTAATAAATGACTTGGTCTAGATCCATTGATATAATATGTTCTACTGGTTCTATGCATCAGGAACTCTGCCCTCTGCCTCAGTAAGGAGTTCAGTTCAGTTCTAATTGCAGATATTTTGGCTAATAAAGCATCAGTTTCTGTGGCCTGCCGCTTGGCCTCAAGCTGTGCCAGAGTATCCTCCAGTTCATTTATTTTCAGGAGTCGGCTTTTCTTAAGATGAGATGAAAAAGATATTGATGAATCTCTTCTTGAACCCTTAATGGCATCCTATAAGGTTCTGGGGTCATCCACTGATCCTGCATTGAGTTCTATAAAGGCTGATAACGCATTACTAAATAATTCACAGAACTCTTTGTTTTTGAGAAGAGAGGTATTAAAACACCAGCGTGATACTCTAGGGGGAGTGCCCAAGTGTAAGATGGGCTGAGACTATGCTGTGGTCTGATAAAGAGCAGGGTTTAATCACCACATCATGTATTTCAGAGAAAGAGGCAGATGAAGCTAACAAATAATCTGTTCTGGAGAAACTGATGTCTGGCTGAGTAGAAGGTGTACTGTTTACATGTGGGGTTAATTGACCTATGACTAAGCCCCGCCCTCAAATGTGATGAACCAATCACAGTGCGTATAGCCATTCCCATACACTCGGACATTCTCTGCCTGGACGTCCATTGAAATGCATTACAGAAAGTAAGTCTTTTTCTGAGATTTTAAGTTTAAAAATGGTCAAACGGTGTGCATGGGGTACATGCAACTCCGACACAAGGTCGTTATCTGTAATCGCAGAGATAACAAAGAGATAGCAAATGTTATGCTGAATGATTCAGTGTAAATACTGTAACACCAAACTACCGGAAAGACACTCTTGGTAAAGATGGTAGAAAGGCTGTTATCCTTTTCTCATATTCTGAGCCAAAAACCGTAACTTCAGTGGCACGTTGATGCACCAAAATTTGATCGTTATGTCTCCAAAAATCATCAATTGCCTCCTGCGAAATGCCGTGTACTGTGACACCTGCCATAACACCGGTCACTGAATGTTGATATTTTGTCCAAGTGAGTGGAGGGGGGCGTGGCTTAGCCATAGGTCAATTGTACGGTATAGGTCAGTTAAACTAAAAGCTGAGAGAAGATCCTGATAACACTGTAGTTAGATTGGGGAACAAATCAGGTTCATACTGAGAAGGAGCATAGATAGAAATAAAGGCAAATTTACATCCTGAAATGACAGTTTTAATGTATGCTCTCCTGCCATCGTCACTGCCAAAATGGTCTAGTATATTTAATGAGAGATCACGTTTTGGAACCACTAATGAACCCCTTGTTTTAGAAGTCAAGGATGCAGAGGCTGCCACACAATAGTGTTGGTTGGCAAAGCGGTGTCTTCCTTTCTTAAATGGGATTCTTGTATGAAAGCAATATCCACTTGTTGCCTACGTAATAAGTCTAAGCACGCAGTCCGCTTAATTTGCCCATTAAGGCCATTAACATTCCAACTGATGACATGTAGGTTAGCCATATTTAGCTATATCAGGAAAGCGGTGCATTGTAAATGAGATTGAGAGGAGGACGGTGTTAATAATAAAATTATATATTATGTAATGCAGCAATGCACATAAAAAAAATCTAAGAGGTATAATAGGAGAGAGAGATCCATACCCACCCTGATAACCCTGTCACCACAACCCCAGCCCCCTCCAAAGAACAGGAGAGAGCTTAATAACATTTAAACAACCCACACAACCCACTTTAGAAGAGTCTGGCATACCCCTGAATGTTGGACCTGTGATCCTTGAATAGGGTAACATCCTCAAGTACCCGCAGCCCCCCACCCCCTTTGTATACAACTAATACTGCAGTAGTAGGAAAAAAATATATATACGTATTTTGGTCAATTAGAGTTCTTTGGTAGTAACATGGTAAATAATAATAAAAACCAAGGGAAAACGTAAAAGAAAAAAAGGAAAAGAAAAACTGTTATGCACAAGCAGTGCTATTTTCAAAGTCAAATAGCATGAGTTAAGCCTACCAATAATGAAAATGATGGAATTAAGCAGTCTATTTTTAATGGCATTGGACAGCAGTCAGTTTCAAATGAGGGTGCATGGTTTTTATTCTTATTTAACCAGGAAGGGTCCCACTGAGTTACAGTAACTATTCTTCCAGGGAGTCCTGGCCAAGACTGGTGGCGACATATCCACAAAAAACACAATAAGCTGTGAAACTAACCTGTTATCTTATTGAAAAAATAAAGTTCTTAGCCATGGAGGGTCTCTGAAATCTTTAGCCTCTTGTGAAGTGTTGAAGAAGCGGACTGCTCCTCCGCGCGCTGCTTTCAGCCTAGCAGGATAGAGGAGAAAGGTGCGGAATCCCAAATGCTGCAAGACATCCATGGACTCTGAAAAGTCTAGCCTGTGTCTGAAAGTTTGTGTGCTGTAGTCTGGAGTAAAGCAAACAGTCACCCCGTCCACCTCCACCGTAGTTTTCCATGATGCGTGCAGGATCCTGTCTCTGTCAGTGAAACGTAACAGCTTCACCAGAACAGTGCGAGGAATGGGTTTGCCGTTTGTGTCCTCTTTGGCTGCGCCTACTCAGTGTGCACGTAAGGCTTCGACTGACCCCAGTTCGGGAAACCACTTAGGAATAGCTTCAGACAGATAGATAAGGGGATTTGATGTTTCGGTGTTTTCAGGGATCCCATGCACCCGTGTTGTTGTCTCTACGTGATCTGTCCTCCATATCAGTTATCTTAGGCTGACCAAACGTCCTCTTTTGCCCGGACATGTCCACTTTTCACGTCCTGTCCGGGTTGTCCGTAGGGTGTTTATAAATTGATGATAATGTCCGGTTTTCCTTGTGTGTGTGTGTGTGTGTGTTAGACTGCGCCACGGGCTGCATATTTCTGTCCGAACCCGACAGTCATTCGGTTTTGTTATGTCTGAAACCGAACCGAGCCCGACATTATTTAATTACTAAAGCACTGAGTTTGTGTCACACAGTTGTTATGGTTACAGGCTATTTAAGAGGCCGGGCGTGCGCTGTGGGTGCTCCGCTGAGAGGGAGACCTCCGTATTTGAGACGGGAGCGGGCGGCGAGAGGTCCCTGAGTGTGTGTATGTGTCCCCTATCTATAGGGGCCCATCTGAATTTCTGTCTTTGAGAGATATTATTTTGTAATATAACTGAATTTTCCATCCATACATATAAACTAAAATTATAAGGCGTCTTTGAGTAAACTGCGAGTATCATTTAAGTAGGCTATCTCGTGGCTAGGCCGAGTGTCCTCTTTTTTGGAAATCAAAATATGGTCACCCTAAGTTATCTTATCTTCCAGACTGGTACATAATGCAGTTAGCTTACTCACTGATGCAGAATGACGTCTATCCACATCTTTCACTTGTCTCCATGTACTCCGTACACTTTGAAGTGTCAGCCCACATTGCCATCATTTCGCTCCTGAATTCTGCCACTTGCTCAGCCACCATGGCTTGCATTTTGGCTGAAAGTTGCGCCACGATGTCATCCACTAATGTAGGGATAGCTTCCTTGATAGCATCTGCTACAGCTAGCTTACGTAACTAGCTTGGCAAGCTCATCACCATCGACTGGCTTTAAAGTTGTCTGCCTACAGTAGCAGTAGTTTTCTTTGACATGGACATCATCACAGTGTGTAGAGAACTTTCACAAAAACAAAAAATATGACCAAAAGTTGAGGTAAGCGGTTAAAATGTTAAAATTTAGGGGGAAACTACAGAGCTTTGGTGAGAAACTACCGCATCCCTCGCGATGATCACGTGACTCACCACGGGGGCTACTTCTAAGGTGCAGACAAGAAATACAGATAAGTTGGGTTTGCAGAGCAAACAACATTTATGCAACAGGATTGTTGAGTGACACGAGACAATAGGCTCGTTCGAGATGAGCCAGGCCTGCGCAGATTCGATCACCGGTGATCGGCGCACAATGCATGCCGGTTAGTTTTGTGTCCAACTTCAACCCGCCTTGCTCTGACGTATTACAAAAGTGGATGGCGATAAAATAGCGAGAGTGAGGCGGCCGCAGTTTTAAGAGCCAGGCGCTGCAGATGCTCTCCACTGACTGCACCGCCTGGCTCTCACCTGATCTAACAGCTGATTGGTTTACATGTCGACTCAACAATATGACGTTTTAGATAAACTTTTTAATTTTTGTTGAATTTCAGATATTTAATTTTTTATTTGTCTGATTTGAAGGTTTATTTTGTAACAGAAAACATGTTGTGTGACTGATGGTAAAATATAGTTTTTAGAGACTGAACACATCCATCATAAACTATACAGGTCAGTGGGATGTGAGGATACTTAAAATAACATCCGTACAGATGTGAAACCCTGACTGTATCTGACTGAGCCTTAATGAAAGCTGTTGTCTTGTATAAAATATGAACCTTATAGTCAGACACTATTTATTTAGCCTGTGTAGTTGAGGGGGCAGGTCTGCTCTGCAGCAGCAAACTGATGATGCTGATTTACATGAAAATGAATGTAAAATGGAGGTTGAACCATGAACATAAATTACAGATCGCCTGTAAAGCATTTTAATACATCAATCTATTGTAACTAAAACAACTGGAGACTGAAAACAAACTGATATATGGGTCTGATAACATTTTAATATATCGACATTATATGGGACAGGATGTAGCCTAAGTGTTTCTGTGACTTCCTGTACGGACTGAAGGCTGCTGGAAACTGTCCGGAAACTGTCCGACTTGACCGCAGCTTTTTGTCACCGCCCCCTGCAGCAGCCGCCTGCTCTCATCTACTTTCCAGAGGAGGCGTGGTTCATCCCGAATGATCGTAATATGTAACACACAGTGTAAGTCTAAGTGTGTGTTCAGTGTAGTGATGGCTTGTCATCCTCAGCAGCAGAAATGGTAGATGGTGGAGCCACCTAAGTAGTCTGTTTCCACTTTGAGCTGCTCATCAAGAGAGTGCTCCAGGGATGACATTTGTCTGTAGGCTGACGTGGAAGTTAGTGTCTTCCTGATTCCTGTTTTGTTCATCAAAATAATCTCCACAAATGAACACCTTATGGTTTTTGAAGCCTAAATGTAATCCCTAGAACTAAAAAGCTAAGGCTACAAGTGAACTACACCACCATTACATGACGTAACGTTGCCACTCCAATAAGGCTGTATGCTGGTGTGATGGTCTGTAGACAGATTTAGCTAGCTGTTAGCAACCGTCTTTTGTGTGACACATAAAAGCTTTAAATTTCAAGAGTGGGGTATTTACTGTATTAACTGTAAGTATTTTATTTTGTAGAACAAAACATAAAAGTCTCTTGAGCTTGTGTTTACCACAGACCTTACTTAAGGCATCTCGCTGAAAACCCATTTAAAAAACCCCACTGACTTCAAGGCGAGGGAACCAGGAGTGCTAACATGCTAACTCACCTCCTGGTTCTAGGGCTCATTCTTGGAGTTCTCTATTCAGCTGATGTTGTGCTCTAGCAGTGCAGATAGATGACATCACATCACATGTCTTGATGCCCTCTGCTGAACACCATCCACACACTAATAATATAACAGGTAGTTGTAGTTCTTACTGGTGCTCTCTGGTACATCTCCATCATGATATGAAGGAACAGTGTGTATGATTTAAGATGTAGTGGCATCTAGTGGTGAAGATTGTAAATTGCAACCAGCTGAAACTTTTTCTGATTAGAATTCCCTCAGTGTTAATTTTTTAGGATGTTTTTACTGGGAGCAAAATAATCTGCGGATGTATCCTCCTCTCCAAAACAAATGGACCTGTTGATTGAAATTGGTTTAAAAAACAAACAAGCAAACAAACAAACAAAATGAATAAAGCAATTTTGTGTCAGAAAAAACTCTTTGTTTTACTGATGCTGCTTGTTGCAAAGGGGCTGCTTGCCATGGTGGCTGACATTAAAATGAGAATGGCCCTATCTAGAGCCAGTGTTTGGTTTGCTCATTCTGAGCAACTGTAGATACATGGCAGTGCAACATGGTTATTTCTGTAGTGTATAGATATAAACAGCACATTCTGAGGTAACAAAAACACAATTCTTATTTTCAGGTGATTATACATTAAAGAAAATATACTCGTTATGTTCCATTTCTGCCTATATCGCCCCCCAAATCCTACACACTGGACCTATAAACAGTCAGTGTAATGCTGATACTGGTGCAGAATGTCTTACTACTTTGCAGTACAGGCAACAGCTCTCTATACTGCACTGTTTTTGCAGTTGGTATTTTCAAAACTATTATAGCATATTTTGCTGACAGTAACAGGATATTGGATTTGTGGTTTGAGCTGAGCTGTGACCTCGTGTAGCTAACTTTTAAAACTTCATAAATATTGTTTGTGTCTGAACAGCCACCAGGTGCTGTAGTTATTTTTGGTGAACACTGTTTGTCCACAACAAACTAAAACAACTGTCTATTTTGCATTTCAAAAACTTAAGCATATTTATTTTTGCTCTACCCACCCACTGAAAATGTACAGCACACATAGTAAGAGCTAGATTGCAGTTGGATCAAAGCTCCAGTCAAGGGTGAAACATTAATGCCTGCTTTCAACATCTCTTCTGCCCAGGAGCGTGTTCTGTATACTGCCATTACAAGGCATGTACAGCAAGAGCTGAACTGTTTTTGCTACCTTAGGGAGAGGTGACATAATGTTCAGAGAGGACTAGCATGGAGGCAGAGTCCTTCTTTTGCCTCTTTACAGTGCTGAATTGTTTTCTCCAGAGTATACACAGTGTAGTACATGTACGACTTAAAGGTTCTTGTGGTGAGTGCACAGACTAGATCACTGCAATATTTAGTGGTTCAGTACCTAAAACAATGCATGAATAGCATTCTGCACATTCATTTAACGTGACTTAGCTGCTGATCATAAGTAAATCATCACAGTGGACGCTTTTTGTAGTCATGGAAACAGTGAGCTGCATTGGCCTGCATTTATTCCCTGATTTGATCAACATCACTGGATTTATTTAAAAGATCAGTGAACCAGTGACTCCACTCAGCTCATAATAAATCCCATGTTGGTTTTCATGTCTGCAGATCAGACTCTGGAGGAAGTGGAGTGGAACTAACTTCAAATACTGTTGGGTCATTTAATGTTTGGTAAGGCATCTGATTTTTTAAGATGATCAGCTGTTTAGCATGTAAAATTTGAATCTGCAAAGTACCTCAAAACTATTATCAGATTGTAAAATACTATTTTGGCTCAGCTTGTTTGTCTGTCTGTCAGCAGGATTATGGAAGAACTACTGTCCCGATTTTCATAAAACTTGGTGAATGGGTGCATGGGCCAAGAAAGAACTCACCAGGACTCAAGCAGATCTGAACTGCAGGGTGGATACAAAAACTTTTTTTTATTTTTTATTTTTAAAAATTGATCATCAAAATGATCATTTGTGTATCACTCACCATATGTTACCTTGAATTTGTGAAGAAAACTTTTCTCCCATGCCTCCAAGGTGAATGGAGAATCCAAATTAGGCAAACACTCTTAATAAATTAAAGTAAACAGAGACCATGTTTGACTACAAACTCTCACACATCTCGTGCAGTATAATCCAAGTCTCATTTACCCAGTCGTATGCTCATTATCTCCCAAACACATGCATTTTTGCCTCAGTGTCACAATGTTATGTCATGCTACCCAGCCATGCATGAGACTGTTTGTACTGATGTGTTTTAAATTGTAATGCTTTAGCATGCATGTGTTTGGGAAGCACTGAGCATACGACTGGGTCAGTGAGACTTGGATTATACTGCACGAGTTGTGTGACAGTTTGTGAACAGATGTTTTGATATAGTTTTGCTGTTGTTAAAGCTCAATTCATTAAGAGTGCTCACCTTTTTTGAATTCTCTTTTCATCGTGGAGGCATCTGAGATGAACAGCTTTCTTCACAAATCCAAGGTAACACACAGTGAGCAATTGATCAAGGAGCATGGTCTCACTCCGAAGTCGTTAATAAATCTGGCGCTTGGGCAGTGACTTGCAGTGTCAGAAACCAAGGAAAAAAGGCGTCCTTTAATGTCGGCATGATACGCGGACAGTTGCTGTTATAGTTTAACGGCGCCCTGTGGCATCAGGGGTGGGACAGGGACGAAAGTTAAGGCAGCAGAACTCCAAGTGGGGTGGGGTGATGGTGGATGGGTCTGACAAACACCAACTTTCACCCAAGAGAGCAGTGTTCACGTCCCGTAAGATTCTAAAGCCAACCCCATTCTTGTTTCCAAAACCTAACCACTTCCGTTTGTTGCCTAAACCTAACCACGTGTTTTTGTTGCCGAAACCCAACCATGTGAGTTTGTTGTTGAAGGCAAAAAAAAAAAGTCAATTTGCGGTGTTGTACTGACGTAGTGCGTTTATTGACTGTATGTAAATGTTACATTTCTTGTGAAAATGTAAATGTATCTTGAACTTGACACAGTGTCCCAGAACATCAACAACCAACACACCCAGGGGACCTTGCACATCGTATGCGAACGTGGAAAGTCCATGATCAAACGTCAATATGTGACAAGGTTGGTGTGAGAATGTGTTGGATCAACATATCCTCATAGAATGATTCGTATCATAGCCTACGAATTAGTGCCCCACACATGACATTAAATCCTTAACGTACAGTTACATAATTAACGTAAAGTTACAGAGTCTCCAGGGGAGAGTCTGCATTTTTGTGCTCCATCCACCTGTGTCCTTACTAGACTGCTCAGGACCACTTCCTTGTTTACTACTGTCAGCACACTGGTCATGTGATTGCAACCTTTCAAAGTACCTGAGATATGTACGAATGTGGGTGTATTACTTTTCATAGTGAAATGTACAAACAGCCTGAATTAATATATAAATGGTCATTTTGCAGGTGGAGTATTTCTTTAAAATCCAGTAAAAAGTCAATCAGGAGAGGCTTATTCAAGAGTGAGCAATGCTTTATTACAGAATGCACAGTATGATAAATGATGAAAAGTTCTTCTGCGATTAGGCCTCATTGTGACATGTATATTTAGTGGGTAGAGATGCCATGGTTAGTTTGGAAATATTCCCCCGATGAAGTCTAGACAGTGGTGTTGCAGTAGAAGAGAGGGATGGCTGAAGGATGCGGATGATGGGATAAGAAGCAGGACTGGGCAGTGGATGAGTTGAAGACTGGAGGTGAATGGGGTGGAGGAGCCCGTCCAGTTTGTCCTACACAAACCACTGACAGAAGCAGAGTGGCGAACAATTTAAAAACTAAGGGAGATCATTGGGTTAATTAAGGTGACGCCCATAATCAGGTGATAGAGTAGAGGCCGAGAGGAGCAGGGAATTGTGAATGAAATGAGAATGTAAAGAGAAAACCAAAACAACAGCTGTAGAAATCAATGACATATAATTAATTATACTTTCACTGCCATCCAACTGTGAATTGTCTGACTATTGGCCTTGGTGGAGGTCCGCACTCTTCAAGTACTCTTCTTGTATCGGCTCAAATACAGTGAATTAAAATGAATAAAATGGCGTCAACAGTTGTTTAAGTCAACAGCTTTCAAGGGCTATTTCTATGTAATTTTAGTTCTATTATTCTATACAAGACTATAATTGCTGAGTGTAGTGTAAAAGCACAGCCTATTACATTCAACAAAGCTTGCAAATTACATTCAAGTGCACAATTATGTGAATGGTACGGTATGGGGTCTTTCATTTAAGCCTATGCATTCTGAATACCCCTGGAATACAAAGCATAATGTTTAGAGACACATCAAGATGTCCCTCTTTTATGCATACAATCATTCCTCCTTTGTAATATTCAGAAAATGATTACCTCCCTTCACACCATCACAACTTGAGAATGATCTGTTGAATAACTGGCATCCCCCCTTTGGAATATTTTCATGAAACAGCATAATGAAAAATGCATTTGTGCTAACAATGTTGGTGCCATCAACAGCAGGTCATCACGAGTGCAGAATGTTAAAGGATCCAGAGTGAGATTTGAGTTAGTCTGCAAATTGAAAAAGTTTTCAAACTTGATAAGATTCTATTTCTCAAAAAGGAGACAGGATCAGAAAACATTTTCATATTCTCATTGGCAGTTATGACACAATCTTACTCTGGCTTCAGTGTGGAGTGATTATACCGTTCAAATCAGAGCCTGGGTTTAATAGTCTGGCCTGATAACACTATGGTGTCACCTCTGCTCTCACAGTTAACATTTGGAGTTATGCAAATGAAAGTCAATGAAGAAGGTTGCAAGTATTAATTAGTTTTTATCCAAACTAAACACAAGAGATGACAGTTTGTAATAGCTATTCCAGTACCCAGCAGGGCTCAGTGTTGAGTCCAATTTGATTCTCTGTGTATCTGTAAATGTATGACAAAACGTCTGCCCAATTATCTACAACAATAAAGGAAATTTTGAATTTATTTCACATTTTAGTCAACTAAAACCACTTGGTTTAAGGTAAGATGGGAAAAGCTGTTGTCATGTTGTCTACCCGGCAAGAAGGTTGAAGGCAATCTGAAGTCAAATGTAAAGCTTAATCAATGTCATTTTCATTGATGCAAGACAAACTATAGGTAAACTGTGATCACTCAGTTTATTTTGTGAAGACTTGGATACCTCATGGAAACTTTTTTGTAACTTCCTTTCACACCATTATTTACACCGTCTCTCGTCCCCGTCTCATAATCTTCCTGTTCTGAGCCGTCCAGGGGCGTATTCCAGACAGCAGCTTTAGTGGAAACTCTGAGTAAGTTCACTCTGAGGTGAGGAAAACTCTTGGTTTTCAGTTCCAGAAAAAGCGGTTAATTAAACTCTGCACCAGTTACTGTGGTAACTGGCTCACTGAACCCTAAATAGCTCGCTGGCAGGTTTTCTTCAACAAACCCTGAGTTTCTCTCTGTCTCCTCCCTCTGACAGAACCAGACAGGCTGTTTCATTTCCTCACTGATTCAGTCCGTCTCAAAGAGTGGTTCAAAACGCATTCATTAGTATGTGGAGATCACAATGTGATGATACTGACTGTTTGTGACAAAAGGGAGAGATTTATTATCAAGCAGGGAAAAAACTGATTCTTGAATACAAGCGGTGAATCAGAGAGAAGAACGAATATTGTTTGGCGGTGGGATTTGCATTTATCCAAGCATCGGTAAGTTTATATAAAACAATAAATGACAGAAGAACCTTACCAGATTTGAAAATTGCACTACCGGGTCTGGACTTGTCCAGGCTTGGGGGTAGCACACAGTTGAACCACCTCCCAGAAGCAGATGGTGCCTGGATGGATGGATGGATGGATGGATGGACAGATGAACAGATGGACAGATGGATAGATGGATAAATATTAGTCCTTTTGGAAATTAATTTTGTGCCGTACAGCAGTCGTCAGATAAATGAGCAGACAGCTACAATAATGCCAACAACAATAACACCAAAGACATCAACAACACCACTACATATCATTAAAGTGCTCCACATATCATAAGGTGCAGCATCCTCACACACAGAGCTCTAATTATTTTTCACAGTTGGCTCAACAGTGCAGTACCGATGGGAACGAATGAAGACAAAATTGATTCAGAGAGCTGGCCTCCTTCCTGATGATAACGGCTCGTATTCACTGAATAGGGGATGCGAAACCTCTCTAGTAATCACCTGCCCTTTCCTCACTACTCGGGACTCGCAAGTCATCTGTTTTGCTGCTGTCCAGCAATTTTACTGGACATAACTATCAGTTAGATATTATTGCTCACTGACACTGAATAATACCAAGGAAATGGAACTGAAAGTGAATGCTCTTAATGCAAATGAGCGATAGAAGAGGACCAGTATTTGTGTGTCCACTTTAAACTGTCTCAGTATACGCATGAAATATAGATGCTGCAAACCTTTCGTATAAAAATCATCCATGTTCGAAGTCCATGCCAATTTGGAATCTATTATGGTTCCTACATATTTGTAGTCATTGACCATTTCAATACCTTCCCCATCAGCAGTCATTTTTTGGAGGGTGTTGTTTCCAGTCCCAAAGTAAAAGATGATTTCTTTTGTTTGCTTGGTGTTCAAATGATGGAAACTGGACCTACATCAACCAACAAACTCAGTTACCCACCTACAGTAGTTGTTTTCATCATCATCTTGAATCAAACCCACTCTTGCTGTGTCATCAGAAAGTTTAATGGTGATATGATCAGATGTGTTGCTCCTACAAGAGGGTAAATAGAACTGGGGAGACAGTGATCGGTTGTAGAGCCCCAGTATGAGGGACAACAGGAGAGGACACTGCCCCATTTACTCTGACACACTGTATTTGGTCGGTCAGACAGCACTCCCATCTGATGATGTTACCATTCAATCCTAACTGCGTAATCTCTCCATCATAATATAGGGTCTGATAGTATTAAATGCAGACGAAAAATCTACAAAAAGAACACAAGCATATAATTTGGGCCGATCAACTTGACAATAAATACTATGCAGCATATACAGTACAAAAGAGCATCCTTCGCACTCCTCCCACTCCTGCATGCAAATTGTAGGGGGTCAACCTTGTGTCGCCCTCCCCTTTAGGACACGGTTTCAAACAATCCTTTCAAAACTCTTCATTAAAACTGATGTTAAAACAGCAGGTCAGTAATCATTAAAAACAGATGGTTTTGACATTTTAGGCACTGGCACTGGCAGTGAAGTTTTCCATGCCCTGGAGACATGCTGTTTATCAACTGACATTTGAAAAAGTTGTCTAAACACAGAGCTAAGTTGTTCCCTACACTCCTTCAGAACTCTACCTCTGATCCTGTCAGGCCCAGACGCCTTTCTTGGGTTGATGTTTTTAAAGCTTCTACAGACCTCCTCAGCTTTTATGACCAAGGGCTGACCACAGTTAAGTTGTCGCTTTATTAGGTTATGTTCAGAGGAGAAATTGGATGTATCAAACCTAGCATAGAATGTATTTAAGTCATTAGCAAAGGTCAGATCATTTCTATTGTTACTGACATGTCTCTTCTCCTCCTTGCCTATCACTGTGTACACCCTCTGCTATGCCTGTCTTAAGTCATTATCCCTCATCCGTCTCTCAATCTTCAGTTTGTATTTGTGCAGTCAGTGGTTATTTTCCTTATTTCCTTTTGTATAGCTCTCATTTGGGACACATATCCCTGTTCAAAAGCCTGCTGTTTCCTTTCTAATGTTACCTTGAGTTTCTTATTTACCCATGGTTTACCATTTGGAAAAACACTAATGGTCTTTCCTGGGATTACACAGTTCTCACAATGTCTTCACAGAAAGTTATAGCAGAAAAGTTTTAAATGCTATTGTAGAAAACAAGCAAGTGTCAATAATAGCAGTCATAACAACAACAATTACAGTACGAACAAGACCAGGCAAAATTATCCCAAGCCAGAATAGAAGCATTAGTATCAAAATGAAACTACTGAAAAGGAGCACCAAACCTGTAAAACATAAATGAAACAGTCCAGAGTGCACACTTGCATGACTGTTATACCCACCTTTGCCATCAAACAGATATCATAGGGTGGCTAGGCATATTGTCATAAAAGTGATATTACCAGTTCACATGCTTCTTGTTCTCTGTGAGGGCCTCAAAAAGAGATTAGGATGGAGTTCGTTTGACTACTCTAGACACCTGAGGAGCAATGGTCTGTGTGACATAGGTTTGGGCCTCACCTAGGTCCAGGAACAACTTCTCCAAGCTGTTATAGGTGAAAGTCGAGCTGGCTGGGAGATGCCAAATTCGACTCCTTCCAATTCTCTGACCTGTTGTCTGATGCTATTAAAGGCTGCCAAGGCCTTGGCCACCTGAGCAGTGTAGTCAGGGTAGACTGAGATGGTCCTGTCAATCTGCTGTTTTTCCTTGGCAAGGTTTAGTATCTTGGCACAGTCACTGCAGTAGTGAGGGTGTGTTATGATGGACCGGGAATGCTGTCCTGGCTTTGGCACCGGCTGTAAAGATCTGTGGAACTGGTCTATTAGCAGGCTATCGTCTAAGCGCATATTCATACTCATCACAGAGACAGGTGGTGCCTTCTGTCTGTACTTTGCATTCATTTCGTATTAGTGCAGGTTTTGTAGAAGCTTATGGATACTGGCGAGACAAAGCAGTACCACCAGAGATCATGGATGCAGTGTAGCATAGTTCAAGCGAGATACGAGCGTAAGATAAGAGATGGCAAAGGAATGTAAATAATGTTGGAACAAAGCAAATCGGTAATATAATGAGAGGGACTCTCTGTCCACATGTCGGGATGTACCATTATATAGCCGTACACACCATTGCATCTACAATGCTGCCTCCATTTTAAGGCACATTAGTACGACCTCTTCCACCATCACCTCGTTTGCTGTTGTGTGAAACTTGTGACTCTACATAAAGGGAGTATAAATGAGCCTTAAGTTGAATGCTTCCTGCAACAGGTGTTGGACAAAAGTTGGAGAGCAACCATTGGGACCCTCTGGAACCCTAACGATACTAATGTTATTTCTCCTGCATCTAGACCCTGAAACTTCACATTTATTTTGCTATGAGTCAGTCAGTCCTAGCCATTTATCCTCAGGTTTCAGAGCTTCAACATTCCAAATTGCACACGGTATTGCACAGTGTAGCAAAGTCCGTATTGATGGCTGTTTTAAAGTCCTCAATCTCTTTCCAACCACATGAACATCCATATTAATTATTGCCATTTTCCTCTCCAAGACCGCTCATACCTCCATTTTCATCATGGTTACAAAGTGCGTGCATAAGGGGGAAAGCAGCTCATGTTTGAGGTTGAGGATGCAGCTGGTGAACTGGGCTGTGGTGCAAATGCTGTGGTCTGGTGTCCTTTATTGGTCTTGTGCGCCATAATACAGCGTAAGTTTTGAGTAAATGCCTTTAAAAAAGTTATTTAATTGTCAGTTCTGCAAAGCTACATGATCCTACTATAGATGTATTCTCCTATAGATCAGCTTATGTAACTTAATGTTCTGTCCGATGAGTCATCATACATGTAAGCATGATTCACTCTAACCTCCTCTATTGTTTGGGTAAGTAACCTCTTTATATGGGCATGTAACACATATTCACATCAACGACACATTAGTTCCATCCATCCATCCATCCATCCATCCATCCATCCATCCTTTTTCATAACCACTCATCCTCTTGAGGGTCGCGGGGGGGCTGGAGCCTATCCCAGCTGACATTGGGCGAGAGGTGGGGTACACCCTGGACAGGTCGCCAGACTATCGCAGGGCTAACACATAGAGACAGACAACCATTTGCACTCACATTCACACCTACGGACAATTTAGAGTCACCAATTAACCTGCATGTCTTTGGACTGTGGGAGGAAGCCGGAGTACCCGGAGAAATCCCACGCTGACACGGGGAGAACATGCAAACTCCGCACAGAAGGGATCCTTCCTGGGATCGAACCAGGAACCCTCTTGCTGTGAGGCCACCACAACACCGTGCTGCCCACACATTAATTCATTTTAAGTAATTTAATTACTTTATTAGCTCATATGTGTTGTCATGTCCATAGAGAGAGAATGGGATACTTGGAGAAGAATGAACTGTGTCAAGAATTTGTTAAGGTAACTGATTGGCACAAGCAAGTTTCTGGGTCATTTTAGGATCAGTATGGTAGCGGGCAGCCTGTTTTTTTGGACAATGCCTATCCATGCCTCTCTGAAGCTCATTGCTTGTTTCCCAGGAAAGACGGCAGGGTGGCACGGGGACCACCAGTAGACAATAACCTTGTATTTTAAGGTTTTAAAATACACCCAAATTCACGAGTATGTAGGATATTACTACAGACAGTCCTGTTATCTTAGGCCGCAACTTCAGCTGTGACAGCAGATGCTTTACTCAGTCATGTTAGTGACATTCTCGGAACCCATCGGCTGTATTCGGCGTCTGACTTCCGGCAGATGGCAATACAGCCTCTGGGGGCAGAGCCCCGATTTTTTGGCATTCCGGTTTGATTTGGGCGGAGGAGGTGAATTTCCGTTTCCGACTTCCGTTTATATATAAGTAAATATGCTGAATCATTGTGATGGATTTGCAGTGACGCCAATTATGTTCCGCCAACAACCGGAAACCAGGGCTCTTCCGCTCTTCTTCCGGAGGCAAGATCTCCGGGGTTTGCCTACAGACTCTACATTCACTGAATGTAGAGTCTGTATATAGAAACTATGTTAGTGATGATGGTGCTCTACCCTCCAGGATACACACCTTGTTTTTTCCCCCCCATAAAGCTCCATTGTAATAATGTAATTGTGCTACTGATCAATACTGTACTGACTCACGTAGATGATGACCCTATGATGTTGTATTGTCAAGGGGACGCACCCTGTTGAAAAAATATTTTCACTGGTAGCCACCATTTTCTTACCGTGTGTATCTTGCGCAAGGCAGTTTTGTTGTTGTTTCCGGTTTTGTTTGTATTCTCAATAAGTGGAAAGGACACATAAAAACTCTTCTCAGAATGAAAGAGAATAAATATATTTATCAAAATGTTGAACTATTACATTTATTTTGTTCTGTGTCAGCATGATGGCACTAGAAAAAAAGGTTTTCTTTAAATGTATGTGAATAATCCCATAAACCCCTTATGGGATTATTCACATACATTTAAAGAAAACCTTTTGTCTGTTGAAACGGCTAGACATGAAAATAAACGATTAACTCATTAATTCATTCATTCCTTCATTCATATACAGTAACTTTTTTTTTAAACTTTTTTTTGGATTACCCGTAGAAATTCTGTTTCTATGGGATTTTCATAAATCACAATCACATATCACATCTTATTGACCTCATACTGGGTAGATGATTTTGGCACTCTCTAAAATCAGCACAAGATGTGACATTTGTATAATGTTTTGTACACTGACTGTATACAAAGATACATATACTGTATGTGGTATTGTAAATAAGTTTTCAGATTTGGGATTATATTTAACATTCAGATACATACATGAATATTACTATAATCAGAACCACATAACATTCAACATGAGTTTAATAGTACAATCGGTCAAAAATTGCATTTTTTGGGGAGACTCACTCAAATGACCACCCCTGTTGGTCCCAAGGACTGACTATATTAAAACCTATAAACATCACTGCATTTAATTTTCTTTTTTTTTGTTCATCGTGCATAGGCTAATCTTTGTCTGGGGACTATGTTAGCAGTGCAAACCCAAATCAAAAAGACATTACGATTGTATACTTCACTATATGTTTATTTATCTCGAGTTATATCATCAGCTCAGTATTCAATACCATTATCGCATATACAGTAGCATGTTTTCCTGACATTGTGCACCCTAGTTCCCACACTGGACAATTCAAACAACTGTGAGAACGGACAGAAGAGTGTTCACGAACCTGGCTGGTTGACAAGTGGCTAATTTACATCATCACAACACAAACTCCATGCTGTGAAGCGAGCTGGCAGGACTTCGTGCGCTCTGCCTCAATCAGCTTCTCTCTCATCTCAGGCACTCAGAAGTGAAGCAGCTCAGCAGCAACACTCTCCGGGTGTCTGTCAGGCTGAGCACCAATTTATCAGAGGCAAAACATACATGTGCTGAGGAGCTTTTCTATGCTTTTCTTGGAAGTTATCATTTTAAAACACAAGGCAATTAATGAAAATTTTGTTAAGTTTTAACGTTTACTGCGAGAAAAACACTGTGCATCTGTGCATGCACCCTTTTGATTTTCACCCGCACTTTTTACTGAAGTAATGTCTCCAAGCAAGCCATGTACTTACAGTATATTACATCACTACACAGATGCTGCATAAATAGTTTTAAATATAACTTTCTAAAAAGACGTCTTTCTTGGCCCATCTTTACCCAGGTGAGGAGTGGATTGAGCTAAACTAGTGAATCACAAACAATACAGTGATATGCAATTATTTGACTGGAGATATAAGTTCAGAGACACCTTAAACACACAATATATAATCTAAATCGAAATTTTAACAACATGATAATGATTTTGTTAATTTAGTTGTTCAGTAAAATGCTAAATAGTGATCACATTGTGCTTCCTGGCTCAAATCCTACCTTTCCTTCAGACATCAGTTCATCACCATACACAAATGCAAAACCCCTGTCGCAGCCTGCATTCTGCTCCCCTGCTCTCCCGGTGCCTCTCCACCTGATCACCCCATTCCACTCATCTGCCTCCACAGCTGCAGCTCATCAGCCAATCAGCCTGGTATTTAAACCTCTTCTACACACACACTTTGCCAGATTGTTCTTCACCCACATGCACATACCTCTGACCTGTCTACGTCATCTGTTTCCAGGTAATCTCACCAGCCTTCTGTCCCCAACCACGAGTTCTGCCTCAGCGTCTGTGTTTCTGTCCGCCTGTGGCTGTGTGGTGTTTTCCTGATGACGTTTCAGCGTGAGTGTTCCCACCTGGTTGTTAGTTGGCTGCTGCGGCTAAGAGACTATCTGTGTGACTCCACACGCTGCCTTGTGTGTGTGCCTTCCTTTCACCTACCTGTTGGCTCCTCGATCCATCGACTGGCCGCTACTTTCCTGCTCCTCATCCCACGTTGGCTCTGCTGCTTCTCTGGACTGCTCTTCTTCATGTTTACTCTGTGTATGAAAAAAGGTCATTACCAACTGTCACAGACCTCTGGAGTGCTGCATTTAGGTTCAGTCACACTTGTTACATCCCCCACTGCTCCCCTCTCTGATGGTGTTCCCCAAGGTTTAGGTCTCAGACCCCTCCTCTTCATCCTGCACATTTTCCCCCCATGTCAAATAATCCACCATCATGGACTTCAGTTTCACTGCTTTGTTGGCGACGTTCAGTTCCACATCTCCACCAAAGCCATCACTCCTGCCACTCGCTCTATCCTCAGCAGCTGCATCACTGAAATAAAATCCTGGCTTCAAACCAGCTTCCTCAGACTTAACTGTGACAAATCAGAAGTCATGATCATCGGCCCCAAATCTCTTCTCAAATCCACCATAACCTCTCCCTCTCCATTGATGGCTCCACTGTGTTCACCTCCCCCCATTTCTGTAATCTTGGTGTCATCTTCGATCAAACCCTCTCCTTCCATCTCAGAAACATCGCCCGCCTCCGTTCATCCCTATCTTTTTCAGCTGCAGAGACTCATTCACACATTTGTCACTTCCAGACTTGATTACTGCACCTATGGTTCATCATCCAAAACTGTCAAGAAACAACAGTATATCCAGAATTCTGCTGATCGTCTTCTCACACACTCCCACACTCGTGACCACATCACCCTTGTCCCTCATAACCTCCACAGGCTCAACATCCTCCAGCATATCCACTTCAAACTCCTCCTCATCACCTATAAAGCTCTCCACACCCTGGCTCCCCCCTACCCGTCTGAGCTCTTCCACCGGTACACTCCCTCCCGCACTCTCAGGACTAACCTGGGGGAACATGGCTTTCTCCAGTGCTGCTTTCAACCTCTGGAACTCACTCCCTAAATACATCAGAGACTCTCCCTCACGCTCCACCTTAAAGAAATCCCTCAAAACCCTTCTTATGGGTTCTTTCATTTTTTTCTTTTGTTTTTGTTCTGTTGTTCTTGTTCTCTCTCTTGTTACAGTTATAATTATATGAATACATTTTTGTGGCTAAATTAAGAAAACGATAATTACTATTTGTCTTTTGTGTTTACAGAAATCATATGGTGTGGTTTGATGGTTTTTTGGGGGTCAATCAAATGTGCCAGCAAATTCCTCTGATCAGAAATAGCAGCCTTTACTAATCTTAGAAGAGCTAAGATGCCTGTTGAGCTCCACTGAGCAAACTGAAACACAAAATGTCAGTGGCCTCTACAGGAGCTGTGAAAGAATCAATGGGAGAGCAAAACGAAACATATTATTGAAAATTCAAGAAAAGCTCACAGCACCTTTTGTGGAACAAAAGAACACGGCACAGACCATTACTCTGTGCAAACGTGAGCTTAATATGCACTGAACACTGAGAAGGAAACACCAGCATTCACATTACCTTTGATTTAGATGTCCCAAGAGCCTTTTTTATACAGAGTAAGCATTCCCAGAGATATGTGTAATTGCCTGGTGAGAGCAAGCAGCTACAGGAGCCATACAGTTAAGTCTGAGCCAAATGAGCTTTGAGAGGCTTTAATTTCACTGACGAGGGGTTACGTCTGAGGATTTGTATCAGTTTCTCAAAACTTCAGCTATCATCAGGACATCCCCCCAGCACTTTGCCGAGGCCTTGGCGAGATGCTGGAAAGAACACATGGATGACCTTTATCCACTAATTAAGCGGAGGAAAAATAAGTGATTGGGTGTGAAATCATGCAATCACAGCCTATTCAACCCGTTTTTCATGACAGAAGGTGTGTGCTCCCAGGATCCTTTATCTATTTCTACAAAAATGCGCCCACTAGAAAATGCCATGTTTTTCTATCTTGTCCACTGTCTCATTCTGTCTCTCCTCTCTATTGTTACACCGCTAACATAAGGCTGTAAAATGTTTTTTTAAATACCCATTACATGCTGGGTAAATGGCAGCCTACAAATATCAATTTGACAGCTGCATGTCATCAACAGTTACCACTTGAACAGGATGCTGCACTGTGTGAGTCTGTGGCATATGCGCTAAATGCATTAGTTCATTACTGAGTCATTAGACAGGCTCTGCCCACATGCACACTGTGCAACAGTCTAGGCGACATAATAGATCCATGCTCAACATGCTCAATAAACAGTTACAGCCCTTTTAAAGAGGTGAACAGATGTGGGGGTTTTTTCACACAGAATTACTCTTGGCAAAAACTTGACAATAATTGGTGCTAAGTGAGGGCCATCCAATGTCATGCCTTCCTAAATACCAACCTCATTAAAGCACAAACAGTGACCAGGTGTTACCAATGCTTGTTCACAGGTTTGGTTTGAACTGCTGCCTTATCCTGCCTTGTCAGCACCGTGGACAGCTCCTTCAACACCACGGGCTCTAAAAATACTGAATCAAAGAAATTCAGAAGAGAGTAAAAATGTCGCAGTGACTCAGCTTAACGTGTGTTTGGATGCTATTAAATTGCAAGTTGAATGGAATGTTATGATGATTGGGTCAAAGTGTTAATTGACTGTAATTAAAACTGTTAATGATTATGTGGGTGCAGCTCCATCTGTCTTGAAAATACCACTTAATCTGAACATAATAGTTGACATGTCATTCAGTTAAAGCCTCTGGAAACCCAAATCCACAATAGCCTTCTAACTATGTAATTTAGGGTCTTATGTACATAATATTAAACATGTAAAACAATTAGAAATCTGTTTCCATCCAAATTCGAAATATCTGTCTTTTAAGTTTTTGTACATTCTTGAAATTGGGTTTGATTTGGCCA
>NC_065512.1:30461944-30477609 GCF_006386435.1 Epinephelus moara
ACAAACAGTACAGTAAACTTGTAGATAACTCAAATATATGTAATAACTTAGGTGGAAAATGCTTTAACATTTCATGCAGCCTACATGCAGCCTCTCGGCTCAGCAAACGGTAAACAACCCCGCTGGCTTCTCTATGTGTCGCTTCCGTACGCAGTCAGTGGAGCCCAAATGAATACGCCGTGACGCTACGCTGTACGTTTGCAGCCGGTGGAGCCCGGCCGTAACATTGCATGTAAAAATTATGCTAACTATTCTACGAAGTAACATTAATATGAATCACAAAACATTTTGAAACTTACCATTCAGTGACCACCTGAAAGGAATCATTTTCAGCTTCTGCTTCGTCCTCTGAATCATCAGAGGGCTCAAACATGGCTCAACCTGGATTAAATTTGTGGCAGCCATTGCTGAGCCAGGGAGATGTCAATCAAAACGAGGGCGCTGTCAATCAGAGCATTATCTGCCACGCCCACTCTGTCCTGGCAAGTGGTCTAAACAGCAAAATGAGCTGTTTTTAAACCAGGTTTTCTAATAGTTATTAATGGTTATTTTCACTCAGACTTTTGTGGATGATTAATGAGACACTCGACTTTGATATAATATATGCATTTTTACTATTTCAAGCTGTGTTTCCAAAGGCTTTAAACTCTGTAGTCCTTGTTGCAAACTGTATTGAAAAACTTTCTTCTTCAGAAATACCAAATGAAACATAGTAGCACAATAAATCAACAAAGCTGAAGCATGATAAACCTGCCAAACATGGTCAAAGACTAAAGTGTGCTCTAAGCGTCACCTGCATCAAGCACAGAAAACTAGACACCTCTGATCTAGTCTCTATATACAGACTCTACTTTCAATGAATGTAGCGTCTGTAGGCAAACCCCGGAGATCTTGCCTCCGCAAGAAGAGCGGAAGAGCCCTGGTTTCCGGTTGTAGGCTGTTTGTAGTCCGCGTGATATTGACTAATCACATTTGAGCCGGCTGCAGTTGTTGCCAGGTTAAACGGTCTGTGCAGTGAACTAACAAGGCGGAACATAATTGGTGTCACTGCAAACTCTGAATCCATCGCAGTAGTTCAGCATATTTACTTATATATAAACGGAAGTCGGAAACGGAAATTCGCCTCCTCCGCCCAAATCAAACCGGAATGCCAAAAAATCGGGGGTCTGCCCCCAGAGGCTGTATCGCCGTCTGACTTCCGGCAGACAGCCGATGGGTTCCGAGAATGCCTCTGATCTATTATGAATTAAGAATATGTTGCATTGCCTATTTCTTGACTCAAATGTTTTCAGAAACATATTTTGGTGCACTGTTTAGCTGCAAAATGAGAGAGTTTGTGACCCAGCTGCCATGTTGCAAAGTTATCCTACCAAGCACCGACCACCAGCTGGAGAAAACGTTCTAATTTTATGCTAAACAGTGCACTAAAATATGTTTCTGAAAACATCTGAGGTGAGAAATAGACAATGCAGTAACAGAATCAGTGCTGCCTAGTGTGACAGTTTGATTGCAGCTCATAATAGCTGCATTAGAGACTCTGATTTGTTGTTTTCATTCACTTGTGGTGGTCAGATCACCTGTCACAGATTGTCTCATGCATGTACAACTGTAAAGAAGTAGTGACCATTTCGGCATATGTGACAAAATGTTATTTTAATGAAAGTTACCAACTACAACTTTATGTATTCACAGATCATAGAGTGTAAAATGAATGGATGTGATGTCACCCATTGGTTTGTGGACTCACATTTTTAAGCCTCGAATTTGACATTTTGATCTTCGCCGTCTTAATTTTTTTGAGCCATAAGTAACCACATTTGGTTGGGAGTCTGGCACTGTGGAGGGGCGAGCGATGGATCTGACTGAGAAGCTGAGGACACTATTGGCAGACAGCCTGTCACTCAAAGTGGCTCGCCCTTAATTCTGCGTAACTGTAAGCCCCCCGCCCCCCACAGTTGCCATTAATAGGGAAATTAGCTATAGAGATCAAAACATTTTTTTGTACCAGGCTGTAAACAGCAGAGGTTGCAGCTTGAATCTGACCTTGATCTAGTCCTAGGCAAATTAATTGATACAAATGTTCAATAATTACATTTTTTTTTTTGTCTGGTGTGAATTTGTTAAGGTGGATATTGGTCTTGAACATTTTCTTGTGCTGGACTTCACCCAGATGAGGACACCCATGATGCATTCACAAAATTATTTGACACTTTAATACTCAATATTTTCTGTTGCAGAATTTTTGTTTCATTCTAACAATCCTCTCTTCAGCCTGTGAAATAAGGGATTACTACAAACATCGCCTGCAGAAAAGCAACTTCATTGTTTTGGTTCACTTTCACCACTCTCACAGCTGCAGCCTGAGGCTGTTTTGGCAGAAAAGCTGCTAAAAACCCACAGTACACTACCAAATCATCACCAAACAGAAGACAGAAAATGTTTGTTAACTTGCTGGTGAACATTATGGAGTATTTAGCAGCTAAAAGGCATGTTTTGTCTTTTGTCTGTCATGTTTTGGCTCAGCTTCTGTAGTTGACTGGGTCACTTAATAAGCTAACAAGGAGAAGGGGCTGATAGAATGCATGCTGGGAAGTCTGATAAGCAATTTTCATATTTAAACATTAATCTTTCACATTAGTCTCATGACATTTTATTGTCGTGGTAAGTACAAGTTTATAAACACATATTGGAAAAAGAGAGATATAATTAAAAGAACAGGTAAAAACACTTCAATTGACGGTATAGAAAATATGTCTGTGCGTCAGAGACGCTGCTGCCCTCCCTGTCCCTTTCACAAATTGCGCGTGCCAAGATGTGCGAGGGGAGAGAATATCTTAATCACAAGTCACGTGGTGGTGGTGACTCGTTCAAGGCATAGGCAGCGCTTACGCACCGTCCAACAGTTTGGTGGAGAGTGCGCACAGGCTGAGGGGGGGGGGGTGCATGGCAGATAAGGGTTTCCATAATGACACTTGTGACAAGAGGCTTACTTTTCTTCTCCTCGCGCTCGTCTCGAGCTCACGCCACATCTCCGACTGAAATCTCCGGTGCCAGCGTGCGCCCGGGTCTCCTTCTCCGCAGGGGCTGCGATGTCACGGTACTCACTCCTGGGAATCCCTCTGAGTGTGCCAGAGGAGAACCCGAGTAGGAAATCATCGGGGAATTTATGATCTGATGAGGTGTACTGTCACATCCTTCTCACTACGCTGGGCAACTCAGTTTTGGACCACAACTTGGAATGAAACTTTCTCATGATGTGAAGCTCTTCTACTCAATGATGCGCCGGCTACAGCGGGGATGTTTATCTCATGCGTAAAGCTGCTTGAACTCACATGAACGTATAGTTCATATATTTTTACGCTGCAGGAGATGAAGGCAGACCTACGAACTATGAACTTGTTCATTTGGATATTAGTCTCAAACTTTTTCTTGTGCTGGACTTCAGTTGACGCACAGGTAATTAACATGTATCCACTTGTTTTTTGTTTTTCAGCATCACGTTTTGCACGTTTTTACATAGATTGCATTATAACAACCCCCTCTTCAGCCTGTTACTGCCGCAATTTAAGCATTATTACTTTGAGGAATAGTCAGTCAGAATAGCTGTGACTCGCACATGAATATAATATGCAGCAACGTGGCTCAGTTTTACCCCCGAGTATACAGACACAACAGCCAAGCTGCACAGAACACTTATTTTTGTATGAAATAAAGCATGCTGTCCATCTTCTCTGTATCTCCCCATGATCTCAGTGTTGCTGAGGTATTTACTGTCTGGATACAAAAGGCACAGAGACACAACCTGTCAGCCTTTACAACGTTTAGTTCAGTTTGTCTGCTGCTCTGTAACACTCTGACCTGTTGATATCCAACCAACATTTGTCTCTCTGTTCCATGGCTGATCTTTTTTTAGTGACTATCACAAAATCAATGCAACACTGGCACTGCAGACAGTCTGCGTTTATAACAAGCTTCACTTTTCAGGAGCTTTTTGTTCCTGATTTAAGGAGTTGTATCAGTAACAATGATTGCGTATTTGCCTCACTCAGTGCCTCACATTACATGCTTTACAGCATCTGATGATAATCTATATCTGTGGTTCTCAACCTTATTTGTGTCAAAGATCGCTGGACTGATGCATATTAGGTCACGGTCCCCTTTTTAATAAGATTTTGCTTCGGGGACTTCCATCTGAACAGGTTTTGGCTATTAGTTGTGAGGGACAGTTGAGGAGATATGCACGGGGGAAGTGAAACCTGTGATGGGTATAGTCACTCTTTGATTCTTGCTCACATTGGGCTCAGTTATACTAAAATAAATTGTGAAAATAAACTCATCCCCATTTTTCTGAGAACCCCCAGGACCCCTTGAGGGAATCGTATGGAATAGAATATTTTTTTATTGTCACTGTACAAGTGCAGCGAGATTCACCCTGCATCTCCATTACAAAGCATTACTAAATAAGGTAAAGAAAAAGAACAGTTTTTAAATAGTGCAAATAGCAACAAAAGCAAAACAGTGCAAACAGAACTTACAATGCAGTACCAGTGTTGTAAAAAACTCATTTGTGCCACACATTGTCGGAGCAGTTTGGCAGGTTATAGGGGGCACCTAATGGACTGATAACAGTGCTGTTTGGCTCCAGGGAAAAAAGTTATTTTTTGGTCTGGAGGTGCAGGCATAGAGGGCTTTAAAGCGTCTGCCAGATGGAAGGAGTTCAAACAGATGGTGGCATGGCTGTGTGGAGTTCATACAGATGCTGGTAGTTTTTCTGAGGCAGGATTTGATGTAGATGTCCTCCAGGGCTCGAAGCCGTGTCCCACTGATCTTCTGAGCTCTGGAGGCGACCCGCTGAAGAGCTTTCCTTTATGCTGCTGTGCAACTGAGACACAAAACAGAGATGCTGTATGTTTAGACACTCTCTGGTGCAGCAGTACAAAGTCACCAGCATCTGTTGAGGCAGAGCAGCTTTTTGTCAGCATCAGGAATAAACAGCTGTTGCTGCAGTTTACTAACCAATACGGTGGTGTTAATTGACCATGTGAGGTCCTCTGAAATGTGGGTAATGTAGACTGCAGCGCACTCTGAACTTCTAAATTTGATAATGAGCTCCTTGGCTTTTGATATATTAAGGGACAGGTTGTTATTTTAGCACCAGCTCACCAGACGCTGTACCTGCGCTCTGTAGCCTGATTCATCGCTGTTGGAGATCAGCTCGTCCACCGTTGTGTCATCTGCAAATTAAATGATGGTGTTAGTGGTGAATGCAGGAACACAATCCTGTGTGAAGAGGAGGTAGAAGCTGGGGCTCAGTACATGACCCTGTGGTATGCTGGTGTGCAGAGCTGTAGTGGAGGACAGGTAGGGGGCCCAATCTCACCACCTGAGGGTGCTCTGACAGAAAACTCCAGTTGCAGAGTGATGAGTCACAACAGTGTGAAGAGCCAGAATGATGGTGTCCTCTGAGCATCTGTTGGCTCTGTCAGCAAACTGTGTCCAGTGAGGCAGGGGTAATGGCTTTGATAAGGGAGAAGATCAGCCTTTCAAAGCACATCATTACTGCTGGTGTGAGGGGCGACCGGACATTAGTCATTCAGGTTGCACTTTGTTACGGTTGGCAGAGACAGAGACAGATTTAAGATTTTTGTAAATACATCAGCATGCTGTTGGGCAAATTTGTAATCCTATCTGCGACTAAACATAGTAGAAAAAGCAAGAAAGTCTGAGTGGGCGGGAGGGAAACACACACTGAACTTTCACCCAGGAAACTGGTGTTTGTGTCTCATGTGAAACCAAAAAAGCAACTTGATTTTTTCAACCATGTAACATGTTATTGACATATGTTATGTGGCATAGTCGTCAAATAACATATTAGTTAAGTTACTGTAACAAACGCAGTTGTTTTAACCCAAATCATATGTTTTTCAACCTAACCAAGTAGCTTTCTTGTCTAAATCTTACGTAGTTTTAATAATAAAAATAATAATAATAATAATAATAATAATAATAACAATAAACTTTATTTATACAGCACCTTTCATACAAGAAATTTAGCATTAAGTGCTTTAAAATAAGGGCAGTGTAAGCACTGAGTGCTTCACATGAGAATACACATAATGGACATAAACAGGCAAGGCAATTTAATATAAATGGACATTTAAAACAGTTTAAAACAAGGATTAACTGATTCATAAAATCATAGATTTGTAAAACTATAAATCCTAAAATCAAGTAAGATTTTAAAAGAGTTGCAGCAGTGTGAAGCGTAAATATAAAGTGTTTCAGACCTGTATCAGGAAAGTCATGGCTAGTTTAAGGCTAAAGTGAACAGATGCGTTTTTGGCTTTTTTTAAAAAAAGAAAAAATTAGCGAACTAGCTTCCCTGATATCTATAGGTGGTGTGTTCCATAGCTTTGGGGCGTAACTGACAAAGGCCGCATCCCTGATCTTCTTTCCGGCTGTTGCTGGGAACCTCCAGTAAACCAGCAGCAGATGATCGCAGTGTTCTTGGAGGCAAATAGTTAACCAGCGAGTTAGCAATGTGGCTCGGTCCCAGCCTATTTAGGGCTTTGTATACAAGGACGAGGACTTAAAAATCAATCCTAAATGTAACAGGACGCCAGTGCAGAGCAGCTGAGACTGGTCTGATGTGCTCTCTCCTCTTGGTTTTGGTTAATAGCCGAGCTGCAGAGTTTTGAATGAGCTGAAGTCTCTCAGTGGTGTTCCTCTCAGTGGAGGCCAGTATGAAGTGCGTCACAGTAGTCGAGGCGGCTTGAAATAAAGCCAGGAATAAATTTCTCAGTATCTTTTTCATTTAGAAGTGGTCGCGCCTTGGCTGTGTTTCTGAGGTGGCAAAATGATGTTTACGTCACCTTGTTAATGTGGGCCTTGAAGCTTAGATCTGAGTCAAGGATCATGCCAAGACTTGTAACCTCGGATTTCAGTTTTGTCTTCATTAACTGTAAGAAATTATTTATTTATTGCCAAAAGACAGGTAGTAACAGAATTCTGGCTGCAGCAAACCAAACCAAGGTAAGTTTTGGAGGCAAAACCTTTGTTTCCTGTGAAGACAGAAGTTCATTTTGACACTGTAGCATGTAGTGAGCGGACGCTGACGTGGAAATTGACACATTCGAAACTGACGCTAGATGGGTACCTAGAGCATCATGGTTTGCCACTGACAAAGCTGCTGTATTTGATGAGTTTGGAGTGAGAACATGTTGGTGCATCATGTGTTCACAGTGGGAGAACCTGTTCATCCTCCACAGCCGGGATTCCTGTAGACTTGTAATGTTGTTTCCGTAAGCTTCTGTAAGCTCGTTGTCCAGTGTATCATCACTGTTGGGGCAGACAGACTTGCTGTTGTAGTCAGTGACAGCCCCCATGCCTTTCCACATGCTGCTAGTATCACTGCTGTTGAAGTGATTTCCCACGCAGTAGTGACCTGTGGAAGTTTTTGGTCGTTTTTCTGCCTTTTTGCAGATGTGACACCATATCCTGTAGTGTCACCAGATTTAAAGTCAATATTGTTTTATTCTAACCTAACAGTAGATCTAAGTACACTATTCTCACATAATTAGATTGCAATTTGATTGATTTTGAGTGTTTGAGCTGCGTCAAAAAGGTGAAGGTACCTAAAAGAGTGTACAATGAGCCAGTGAGTCACCAGAATTGTGTTATTCATCACTGACCTGTGAGTGATCCTGTGGGTTGCTCAGAATAGAGTGTAACATGTAAAATTGTTGGTGTTGTATCACCATTCTGAATTGAGGGCAGGAGAGTTTTTCTGCATTATCAGTACATGGACAGCGCCTTTGGCACCAGAACTACTGAAAATACTAAATTAAAGGGATACTGTGGAAAAAAAACAAAACAAAACACTGCAAGGACATTGTACTGCCATGAAATTGCAAATAATAGAATAACAAATAGTTTGGGAAAACCTCTAGTGATAAGGTTAATTCAAATATTGTTGGTTTTCTAGTTTTTTTAAGCAGATGAGTTTATGTTAACAGGAAATTAACTTTCCCCTGGAGTGACAGGCTGTGTCAAGTGCTTAATCCTAAGAGAGCTGGAAGCCTCTTTTCAAACATTACCAAGGCACCTTGTGCTAAGACACAAATGTCAAGGTTTTATAAATTTTTAACAAACTTATTCTGAAGCTTCTGAATTGTGACAGCTGCTCATTATTGGACCGCAACAAGTCTTTTTTTTTTACGCAACTAATTTCTTCATCGCATAGGTGCATTGCTGACAGTAGCTGCCTCCTTTTGACTGGCGAGTGAAATTGGACTATGTGTGCATTTGCACAGCTTTCTGAAATAGTGATGTGCATGTTCACCTCATCTGATTTAGATGGTAATCTTTTTCTGAACCCCTTGAATCCTTTCAGATGTGGTGTTGATAAAAGGCTCCCTCTTTTGATCAAACTGAAGGCACACATGCATGTTTGATTTAATTTTTCTGATGATATGATAAAAAAAGAGTATGCTTCTAAAAATACATGTACTCCTTGCTCATATCTGAACAGACATGAAACACGCACCTTCACCGCATCTATGACATGATATTTGTGTTTTGCTTGCAGGCATTTCAATATTTGCATATGAACAAATCCTAGAATTCTAAGTGAGGAAAAGGAAACATGCCTATTGCATAACAATAGCATTTTAATGCAGAGTTTTAAACCTGGCCTGGAGGGTGTCTTTAATAGTGATTGAGACAATATAGAGACCAACTTACTGTTCATAAATTGTACCTGGCCCTGGTTTTACCTGGGCATTGTCAGAGGATTCATCCTAAAAGGTAGTAGCTAATACATAGGGAAACGTATCCCACTATGGCATCACATCTGAAAAATGTGTTGGAGTTTACGCAATAGAAAAATACTGAAGGTATTATGCAATCAGCTGTAAACAACTCGCTATTTTTACAGACATGTAAAACATTGTGCACACCACCTCCTTCTCTATAATGTCATTATCCGAATAACTGAGTCGGAAGTGGCCCCCTCATCATCTTTGATAAACTGAGACAGCTTGTCAACATCAACATAGGCTTGTAGGGTAATTAAGAAATGTATGTCTGTGCCGCGAAGACAAAGCTAATGAATTGCTGTTAACAGAATGTAGTTGCTGCCTTGATTATGCTCGCCAGCAACATTTTTTTCCATTTGATTATATGCTGCGTTCTTGTAATGCACAGGAGCCACAGGAGGATGCTCGGAAGTGGTGGGCGTACAGAGCACACGACTTTGATTCCAGAGACTGGGGAGTTCATGTGCCTCAAATGTGATTGGCTTTAGAACATCCTGTCTCATTGACCTTTTCAGTCTAAACCAAGGGTGAATACAAAAGCATCAGTGGCTTACTTCACTATCCTAAACATATGCTGCCATAGATATAGTGTTTCTTCCTGCTATAACAGTTCCAGTTTTCATGGAGACACTGTTGACATCATTTATTATAATCCACACTCAGACACTTCAGAAAACATCCTCTTCCACTCTGACTCATGCCCCCCCCAAGCATGCACACCCTAACAATGGTGAGATATTGTGCAATGTGTTCAGTATGCCTGATTGGTCTGCTTAATGTTCTGTCAGAAATATAATTTTTCAAGGTTCAGTAAACTTGACTTGGTACTATAAATAAAATGTCATTCTCCGCGACAGGCTGACAGGTTCTGAGAGAGCATGAATCCATAATGATGTCTTTATTCAAATTTTCAGTGCATGTATGGAATTAAAATGTCTGAAATCATTATATGGTAAAAAGTTTGAGGCAGTGCCTACAAGACTATTTCAATGTTTGGATGTGATTCTCAATACAAAAATATCTTTTGTTAACACTAAATCTGTTAATTGACCTAACATCACAGGATGTTTCATGCAGTCTTCTCATTTGTGGCCACAAGTGAGTCTCATGTGTTAGGTATGAGGTAGCTCACACCTCAGAATGGGTCTCAGTAAAAGAGAAAAAAATAAATTATGGTCTGCTGCTAATATAACTACTGCTTTAAATAAAAGAAGTAAATAAGTGCAATAAATTTAGTAGAATATTAGAACACTAATAAGCAACCAGTGGTGTGTAAAATGTTTACAAAAATGGCAAAAAAAAGTACAAAACTAGATTGCTGAGATATGAAAGAGTGATTGGAAAACCAGAGGATAAAACATAAAATCCATGGACTTACTGTTCCATTACTTCAAATAATTGCTCCTTCAGAAAATAAGCAAACTTACCACTCTCACCGTCCATTAGCAGGTATCCCACAATTAAAGGGCACAGTAATAGCTCTCCAGCTTAGTTTATTGCCCTATACAACAGTATTGCACAATGAAATGCAGTTGTAGTCTGTTTATGCTACACAAGAAAAACACACAGTGCATCCCTGTAGTGCGTTTTTGAATATACATCAGTAGCCTTATTTACAAAAAAAGTGTGGAGGAAAGGAGAGAGGCAGACAAATGATGGTGTAGTAGGGCCATTGTAGGTAAAAAAAAAAAAATACATTGAACATACAGAGCTGATAGAGGGGGGTAATATTCCCATAAAAAACCTGTTGTCCATTTCTGAGCTAAAAACTTGGACATTCTCTGAGATGATAAAGTTTGTGTGAATAAACACATATTGCATATTTTAACAAATGCATGTATTGTTTGTGTTTTGTAGTTTGCTTGAGTCTGGTGTTTTGCATTAGGGACTCTAGGCTGTTCCCCCTCATTGGTTGCCTGTGAACCAGCAAATAATGTGTATTGATTTATGGCTCAATAGTAGCAAAATGTTTGTTAGTGGAGGAGTATAGCATAAGACTCATGCTATAGGCTAAACTGAAATCTGTCGGCAACCGCTGGGGGCGCGTCATGGAGTAGACGTATGAACCGCAAGGTCCCGACTTTTATACGTAAATATGAATGTACCAAAAAACTGCGTGATCACGAAGAAGGACTAAATGAGCTGGATGTTTGCTTGGAGGCTATGGAAACATGAAACGCACAGTTGAACAGTAACTGTACAAAACTGCAAGTGAAAACTGATGATCTGGAAACCAAGGAAAGGTGATGCAACACACATCATAGGAGTACCTGAAGGTCTGGAAAAAGGAAATCCCACTCAATTCATTGCTGGCCTTCTATATGACCCACTTGGGGTCCTGACCGCTTGAAGGAGTCCAAGGGCACAGGACGTAACCTATAGCACTGTTTGGGAAAGTTTAAAGGCATTTTCAACTGGGCCATATCATTTCATTCTGCTCGTTTAGTAATGAACAAAAACAGAAATGTTTATCCGAATTAATGGATCTCATAATGAAGGTGGATCAACGACACTCTTTATTTCGGAGGAAACTTAATGAACTTTATTTTGAGAGATTATATACTTTAACATGTTACACGCGATAGACACATACTCTTCCCATCATGGTCAAAATCGGCTCTTAACATCAAATTGAATTTAATACGATTATTATAGCGCATATGTCAGCGGAACACAAGTATAAATGTTTCGTGCACAAACACTACAAACTAGTCTGCCATTACGTCAACATACTAAATGAGAAAGCACATATTAATAAAGACAAGTTGATTAATCAATCCAACTATATCTTAACTCGAAATATAATATGGGATGCTTTACAGGAACCTTTCTTAACTATTGCCGCAGGATGGCAGTATGACTTCATGTTAAATGAGGGATGAACACATGAAATTATAACTCACTCATACTACGACCTACAAGAGTGAAGAAAAATATCATTCAACAAAAAACAAGGATTATGCACAGTTACAATGTTAGAACATGAAAAAAATGTATACTACTACTCAGGAATTCATCCTGACTTTATGCCCCCCCACATCTGTTTTCTTATCTCATCATCACCAGGGTGAGAGCAAGATAGAGCTGGGGTGACTCCCATAGATGTGACAAAACGGAAGAGAGGATGATACAGATGATGATCCTTCAGTGGTGGTTGAGTTGGAGTCTCTCCCTGCTGCGGGGATATCAGCAGATCCGTGAACTTAAAAGCATAGTTAATGACCCTGGTCTGGCAGTTAATCTGGCTGAGTTGTCAAAACACTGGATTTTCCCAGGATGGTAATCAGAAAACTGGGATCTGGATGGTTTCCAATTGACACCTTTACCACTCTTGGCGCCAGGATGATGTTGAGCGAGTTCATCAACTTTAAGGTGAGACTGGGCCAAAGCCATAAACATTCGACCCTCAGAGTGGCCCATCTCACCTTTGTTCATTTACTGACAATCTGTGTTCTGGAGGAGTTTAGCAGGCTGTTTTTCCTACAATTCTGGCACCAGTTTAAGCCAATCATATGTTTCCACCCTCTTTGATAGATTCTGCCTTTGAGATTTGGAACAGTAATGGTATACATAATTTTAAGGACTTTTATGTAGATGGTAGATATGTATTTGCCTCGTTTATTCAATTGACCCAAAAGTGTAATACTCCACAGACCCATTTCTTCCTTTACTTACAAATTAGAAATTTCATGCAAAGCAGGTATCCCCAGTTCCCCAATTTACCAGATGAAACAACTTCAGATAAAATTCTAGACATTAATGTGCACGACAAGGGAATAATCAAAGAGATATACTACATTACAAACTCTACATTCTCTCTTTCTCCACTAATAGATGCCAGTGGGAGGATGATTTGGCTTCCAAATCACAGATCATGATTGGCAATCCATTCTTCAGAGAGTTCACTCCTCCTCAATTTGAGCCAGACATGGCCGCCAACAGTTCAAGGTCTTGCACCGCCTTCATCTATCCAAAGAAAAGTAAGCCAAGATTTATCGAGGGACAGATCCCTTATGTGGTTTATGGAGTCAAATTTACCCCTTCCCCATTAATGGAGTAGTTCCAGAGAACATATCTCTTCCTAGACACTACTAAAATGCTACTGCCTTTGCTTTCTTAATTGATAGACGCCTTATACATACTAAGTGGAAGCAGGAGGCACCTCCCACACATGCCCAGTGGGCTGGTGATCTTAGGAGTTTTTTACACTCGGAGAAGGTGTAGGCTGGGTGGCTCTACAGGTCAATTTAAGAGGGCATGGCATCCATTTCTGACATATATGAAACACTAAAACTATGTGATGTTTCATAATTGATTATTTCTTAGAGCAAATTACAATGTAGACTGGCTATAGACAACTGTGACTGATGTATACATCTATCTGTATGATTGCGCGTGTGTACTTACATTTTGACTGATGTTTCTGTCTGACACTAGTTTTCACAACATGCAAATGTTTGTATTTTGGTATTCTGCTCTGGATATATAACAATAGTTATGCTGTTGAAAACAAGGAAAATAAAAAGCATAAAAATAAATAATACTGAAATCGGTCTCTGTCAAAGTCACCTCTGGCTGTTTTCCTTGCCCCAGGACTCGCACACCTACTGATCTGTGCAAGGAGAGTAATAACAATCGGGAGAGGTGTTTACACTCTTAAATAAAAACCCAATAAATTCCAATAAATATCTCACATAAACAAATATAATCTTGGTCTAATTTGATACAAAGTATGTGTAATTACATCTTAATAGTGTGTCGTAAAAAAAAGTTGGTGGTGTGTTGAGATTGAGTTAGTCCTGCAAAGTAAAGCAAACTGGTTCCTTAACCAAAAAAAAAAACAAAAACAAAAAAAACCCAACCAATTTGTCTGTTTATTTCCTCATATATTTGTGACTTTAATCTCAAAGAATACGGGAGTTCTAATCTCATAAATCTATCAATTTAAATCTTGAAAATTCAGATTCAATTTTTTTTTTAACTACAATTCCCTGATATGCTGTTGCACAGACTTGGATCTTGCTGTTGCTGGGACTTTAAATGAGAGATAATCATTAATATAAAGAGGTCATTTAGAATTTACATAACGGAGATAACTCAGTTCCCAAATAAGCCTGAGGTGCAGTGCTGTAATCTTCCAATAACTATTGATGGTCCCCAGATGAGGAATCCTAAAGACTTTGTTGATCCCTGACCCTTCCTCTAGTGCCAACATCAGGCCAAAATTTGGTTTACCTTATGACCAAATACCAGCAAAAACTAATGACATTCATCCGTCTCAGCTGTACTTAAATGCTAATTAGCAAATTTTGACATTAACATGATAAACTAAGATGGTGAACATAATAAAATGATTCCCTTTAAACATCCACATTTTAGCATTGTTTGTTGTTAGTATTTAGGACCAGTGTCAAATGAGCTAGCATTACTGTCAACTCTTGTCTGTCTTGTTTAACCACAAGTCAAAAACTCGTGGGTTTTGATAACTTCTTCAAAGTTTCAAGAGGGTTGAGAATCAAAAAATTTCCATCCTTTTGTGTTGGTGAACCAGACTTCAAACAAAAATGGGAGGTCATCTTGAATAAATGCTCCCTAGACCTCATCCTGCTTCTCATTGAAGAAGCCAAGAAACAGAAACACCAAACACAGAATGAGATTGCCGTACTAAAAGAGAAACTATCTTCAAGATTTAAAGAACATGAACTTCCCTTTGAAAGAGAAATAAAAGAAGGGCTAGAAACACTACAACTAAAAGAAGTTAATCAAGCGAGATCAGTCACACTACAAAGAAGACATAAAGTCTACACTTGGAGGAACAGATATGCAAGCCAGCCACAAAGAAGAAGAACAGTTTCTTTTCAACTTCCAAGCAGCGATGAGGACCATTCAGAGATTGGTGAATCCTCTTCTACAGATTTTTAGAATTAAGACCCAAAAGAGACAAAAGAATAAGAAGACGACAAGGCGCAAGACCAGGCGAGGCAGAGGCAAATCATCAGTCCTAAGCCACAGCCGACACACCAGGAGCAAAACCAGAATGAACAGGTGATCAATATCTCCAGTTATCCACTCACAACCAGCCAAGTTTCTGTCTTATCTAAAGGTCTGACATTTGTCCCTACAAATAAAACTAGTGAGTTTCAAACTAAGATAGATTTATTCAAATTCTATCGCAATTTACAGCTCAGAGTTTGGTATAACACTAAGCCTAGTCAAGCAGCCTCAAGCTCCCAAACCCAGACAGATCCTATAAGAACACCATTCAAGCCTAAGTCCACCTTCATTCCAAATACATTCAATCCCACTTTGAATACCTTCTATGAAAAAGTGAGTTATGAGGAGAACAAACTTTTCACACTAAGAGAAAAATCTGTAAATAATTTGACTAAAGAACAAATGGAGGCTTTAGAATGTCTTTCAAGTAATGATAAAATCATAATTATAGCTGCTGCGCAGCAATGGTCGGGGCCGGGCAATTTTAGGCAAAATTAGGCAATTCTGAGCAACACACACACTAAAACAAAGCATATCACAACATAGAAGTTACATTATATAATTATGGCATGCCATTCAAATTGTGGATGAGTGGCTGAAGTGAGCAGACTCATAATATACAAAGGAAAGAAAAAACTCAAGAACAAGAAAGTAAGAATAACATTAACTGCTAACAATTATGAACAAACTGGCCTGATCTAGCTTAAAGCTAAACATTATCCATGGTGACAAAGATGAAAACATTTTTTTAAATGTAAAAGTAGCTATTGGATAGACTCTGCATATTGACTGATAGCTAAGCCAAATAAACAGGGAAAAGAGACAAGGGATAACAGGGAAAAGTGTTGATAAAGA
>NC_065512.1:30479703-30508311 GCF_006386435.1 Epinephelus moara
GATTTAAATAGCACATTATTGCGCTTTTATAATGAGCACCGCTTACATTGTGCTTTTAATAAATACTACTGCATTGTTCAAAAATTATTAATTGTGTCTCAAATGATTCTAGGGGGGTACAGCTTTACTGAAGGGGGAGTCATGTCCCCCCTGCCCCCCCCCGGGATTTCCGCCCCTGAGTAGTGGTGTGGGGCAGAGGCCAATATATCACAGAGGCTCTGAGACAGCTGGGTGACAGTGAGTATTACGAGCCTTTACTGTCAAATCCAATAGAACAAATAAAGACTGAACTTACAGAAATGCTGCTACAGGCGAAGAATGAAGACTGGGTCTCTCAGAATGAACGTGACTTTCTCCTTTGTAAGAACCCTAGAATCCCCTCTTTTGACATGCTCCCAAAAATACACAAGAACTTGCAAGACCCACCTGGTAGACCTATTATCAGTGGGATTGAGTCAATTACAGAACCATAATCCCAATTTGTTTATATTAAACAGTTTTCTTCCTTCATCCAAGATAGTACACATGTAATCAATAAAATAAAAGACATTAAGAATATTGGATCTGCACTGTTGTCAACCATGGATGTGGAATCATTATATACCAACATTGTAAATGAAGAGGGTCTGGAGGCTCTATCACACTACTTAGAAAACAGACCACCTGACCAGATGCCCCCTGCTGCATTCATTATGCAACTGGCTGAATGGACTTTGAAGAACATGTTTTTTTTTGTTTCAGAACCAGTTTTATAGACAGAGGAGAGGTACAGCAATGGGAGCATGTTTGCTCCTAATTATGCTAATTTGTTCATGGGTTTCTGGGAAGAAAAGTTTGTATTTTCCAGCCAGAATATCTTCCTTGACAAAATTATTTGGTGGGGTATATATTGATGACATCCTGTTACTGTGGTCTGGTTCAGAGACAGAGCTTTTACATTTTCTTTCATATCTAAATAAAACAAACAGCAATTTAAAGCTGAGTATAGATTTTTCACTAAAAGAAATCCACTTCCTTGATATTTTTAAAGATGAATTGGGTGATTTAAACACAACCATCTTTAGCAAACCTACTGACTGTAACACCATTTTGAGGGCAGATAGTTTCCATCCACCTTGGCTGACTGACAACATACCATTTGGTCAATTTCAGAGACTCAAACAAATCTGCAGTTCAGAAGAAGATTTCAAAAAGAATGCCCAGGATATGAATCTAAGATTTGAGAAGCGTACAACAAAGCAAGATGCTTTTCAAGAGGACAGCTACTAATTCAAAAGAAAAGCAAACATGTTAAAAATTAGGTATATTTTGTGACACAGTACAGCTGTAAAGCAAACAGAATCAAAAAGAAACTGGGACATATTAAAAAGTGACCCCTCTCTCAGAGAAGCTCTTCCGGAGGCCCCCTTCCATCAGCTTCAGAAGAGCTCCAATATTGAGTGACAGACTAGTACATAGTTATCTGCCACCAGTTACTCAGAAAACCTGGCTAGACTCCAGAACAGGTAATCACAAATGCGGAAACTGCAATCACTGTGTGAGCGTGTTGAACACCAGCTCGTTTTTAGATCCAACATCAGGCAAAACTTTGACATCAAATCTTTTATCAATTGCAACATGCTGTGTACTGCCTTGAATGTCCTTGTGGCTGGTTTTTTTTTGGAAGTTAAAGGTGAGGCTATCTGAACACAAACAAGCTATAAAAACTGGCAACCCACTATATCCCATGGCCCTGCACTACAAAGAAGCTCAGCATGGCAGCAGCTATTCTTTAGAAATCGTAGTCATTGAACATATTGCCAGATCAATCAGGGGAGGGGGCAGGTTAAAAAAACTCTTACAAAGAGAATCCTTCTGGATTCACACTTTGAGAGCGACACAATATCCAGGTCTAAATGGAGAATTAGTTTTCACTCCTTTTCTCTGAATGTCTTGTTTTTAGGATTATTGCTTGTACTGTTAATCAGATGTGTTTTTTTGACTGTATTGTGTTTATATTTCTACTTATGTGGTTTCCTTTGTATAGAGGTAGGCCCAATTCCAATCCGATCCCTTACAGACTCACTGACTTAGAGGCGCGTTCATGTGAAGTGCGTGAGTGTGTGAGGGCTGTCCCATTGTCAAATCGTCAAGTCAGTGAGTCAGTGAGTGAGCCCTTTATGCCCCCTTACCGTAGGTCAGCATCGATGCGGACTTACGGTAAGGAAATTACTCACAGTTCATAGCGTTGTGACGTCGAATACAGGGGTTGCCCTCGGAACACCGGAAGTGTTATAAAAAAAACCCCGAAAACACAGTCAGCAGATATGCAAACGGTAAGGTTATGGAAGGAGAGCGAAAAAAACAGATAGATAAACAATGAAACATTACATTAACAAGGATTTAAGATGGTACATAAACACATGAAGTCAGAGGAATACCAGTGGTTATATTCCACACACAAAGAATATATATCGATAGATAGATATATAGACAGATCGATCTATATATCTATCTATCTATCTATATAGATATATATTCTTTGTGTGTGGAATATGTGATGACAATAACCGATAAATGATCACTCCCAGAGCCGCCNAGTGGTTATATTCCACACACAAAGAATATATATCTATATATCTATCTATATACATATATATACATATATATATATATATAGAGAGAGAGAGAGATAGATATTGTGTGTGTGGAATATATGCTGACAATAACCGATAAATGATCACGCCCAGAGCCGCCACTGTCAACAACATTTTGTAGAGAGGGGGATAAGTGCTGTCCCATTCCTATTTGTAGCATCCGGAGCCCTTTCAGACTCTCACACTCAATCACTTACAGCTAACGTCAGTTAAGTCAGTGAGGGTTCAGGGCTTGAGTCTTTAGGGGCCGGATTGGAATTGGGCCGTGCTTGAGTCTTTAGGGGCCGGATTGGAATTGGGCCGTAGTTACTTCTGTTCACCCTTTGACCTTTGTGGTCATGTGACTGAACCTATAAAGGAAGTAGCTTGACAGCCATTTTGCAACTGCCCTGATGAAGGCCTGTATGGTTGAAATGCGTAGGGGTTTTTAAATGACTTTGAGATTCCTGTACTGAAGAGCACCAGAGGTTGACCATTTTCACACTTTTTGAAGACCCCTGCAGCACTGAGCACTCCATGCATTTATTTTTTTCTGAAGTCAAAAACCTTGTTGCATCATTCTTACCTGTAATTTAGTAATAGCAGGTTAGCATAAAAACATTTTTTATTCAGTTTAAACAGTTTGTGAATAGAAAAGCTCTAACTTCACCTGTGTTCCCAAGATAAAAAAACACAGATGTTTCATGGTAGACGAGTCTTTCAGATGACTGTTAAAACATCGGCGCTATGACATAATGTATTAAACTAGCTGCTTCAAAAGATTAAAAAAAAAGCCTGAATCTAGAGTAGAATTTATTACATTGGTTGTTGCCTAGGTGAGAAATTTGGAGCTGAGTTTGTACAGTTGCTTCATGTGGTCAAGAACAGAAATATAATCACATAATCTTCCCAAAGTGGTTCAGGTGTCCTCACATAAAAATATTTAATCATAAATGGGAGTTCAGGGACATGGAAATGTCATTAAGTTGTACAATCAGAGCTCCCTGCACTAGCTCTGAATATTTCCTTAAAAAAATGAAAATAAGTGGGCACATTACTTCAACTTAAACTGAGGCTTGACTGCTGTGTAGACTGAAAATGGGATGATGTCAATGACTACAAATGGATCTTTCCTTAAAAAAACAACATTATTGAAAATTCTGATTTGGTTTTTGAAATGTCAAAATGAACATGTAATTTACTCTTCCGTCTCGTATTGCAGCAGGTTCTGTGAAGCTGGTAAACAACAGTTTGCTTTTTTCATTTGCAAGTATTAAATGGAGGAATTCAAATAAACACAAGACGTTTGTGCGTATCTCGTTCTAGTCTAATCATAGTCCTATACATACCCTAAAAATAAAATAGGAGGAATGATGACACTGGTTAAAAATCTCACATTATAATTTACCAAATGATGTTCCTAAAGCCTAAAACTGGGGTTTTTGAATAGGTTTTTTAGAATCACAGTGTTTCACATACAGCAGCAGACAGCACTGTGTTCTCTCTTAGTTGAATTTGAGATAGGTTAAAATTGTCTGTATAGGTGCCCCTGCTCTGTGACCCCTGTTTCAAACTATCTGTTAGATGGCTTGATAGCTGTGGATATAGAGTCCCTTTTCAACCAGTTTCATGGCCATTCATACTTTAAATCATATGACTCTTACTGACTGTAAAGTGACAGCAATGACTCATATGACATCAAGTTCTGAACAAACAAAATTTAAATGCCATCAAGTAACACAGCTTTTTGGACGAGTGACTGAAATGTCTTTGACACTTGAACAACTGGTCCAATTACCTTTGACTTTATGCCTCTACTGTGGATATCCATGTGTGCATCTTCAAACCAATAAACCGTTAAGCAAAACAATATAACTAAAGTCAAGAACAATCTTAAATAGAACTCAAGTAAAAAACAAAAAAAAACAAACCTATCAATATGTGAAAGGATTTAAAAGTTACAGTGATGCTGGACGTGTGAAAAGACTGTTGGCACAATAAGGGTTTGTGTCAACAACTGGATGGGGCTTGAGCTGGCCCATCTAAATAATTTATACAGCGTTTCTTATTGATTTGTAATGAAAAAAGTCTATAGCCACAACAGCAGCCTTGTGAGACTGTGATACTCTTTACACAGCAGAAAACAATATTGCTGTTGCATGTAGGAGGTCAGAATATTGGTAGTATAAGTGTAGCTTTGTGCCAGACCTAGCAGTACTTGAATGTTACTTGTGTGAAGTAACACTTAATGTAAAATGGATAGTGAGCCAATTAAGATTAGATGAACGCACACATAATCCACTCTGTGATGATAAAATATACACAATTTTTAATTAAAAAAACACAAATATTAAAGTGAAAAATGTGCAATACAATGTTGTTTTTCTCTGCTTTCTGCCACTGTTTTCAATATGATGACTTTCCTCCTCTCCACCAGCAATAATTGTGGGCCTGGCTCACAGCACATGGAACGAGGCAAGATGTCCCAAATGTTCTTGAACAGCCCAAAGACACTGGGTGATTTATTCACATATAGATTCAGGGCTACAGATCTGACCTTGTTTGTTGTGCTTCACAGATGGAGTATGATGGTCCGCTCTCCGCACAGGACCAGATGTACATCCTTTATGAAATCAAACTGCAGTGCTACCAGAACCTCTCCAACATTGATCCAGGGTCCACAGGTACAAAATGTGCACAGAAAGTTACTTGGGCTTCAGAGATGTTATGTGGATTCATTAAATGTTTGCTACATTATGTGTGTGTACAGAGGATAAATGGAATCAGTTGACTTTTCACCAAGCCCTTATGTGCTGTTGCTATGCCTGCAAGCTTTTCAAGCTTGCATGGCACCTGTGCAGTTTGCAGTGTTTAGCCCCATTTTTAACCTCCCCACTCAATTTATTCTCCGACTCAGCATCCTCTCAGTGCAAACCTTAGGGGGAACATACACATTAATGTTTTCCCCTAATCCCCTTTAGCTCACTAAACAAACAAACAAACAAACAAACAAACAAACAAAACTGTTGATGGCAGCTAATGTGTATTAAGCATTGCAGCAGACAGACAAACCAATAACGGCTGTGCTTTGAATGTTCATTTAAAAACACCTCTTTTCTAATCAGTCAGTTTAGGGACACTTTAAAATGACAATTTTGGATTGCAGTTTTGTTGAATGGTTTCCAATCCTACATTTATTTGTGTTTTTATAAATGGACAAATCTTGAATGATGGGAGCATCGATTTGGAAAACTCATAATCGATTTTATTTTTATATGTATTGTTCAAACTACCGTAACTCCTCGACCATTCACATTATCGACGTAATTCCAACGGATTCTGAAAGCTGAGAAGCGGAGCTTTCCAGTGATATACGGTAGTGACGTCATTACCTGTGGAGGAGGGGAGGGAAGCGGGCACAGCAGGAGGAGAGTGAGAGTTTTGGTGAGTTTTAGCGGAAGTTGGGGGGCGTTTTCTTTGTAAATATTAATATGTAATATTTAGTGTTGTAAATAATAGTATTTGTGGTTTTTTCAGAGCTTTCGAGTTTTTTTTATACCGTGTTTTTGAGTGTTTTTGCATTGTTTTCGTCGTGTAATCGGAATAGTTGCCCTCGGAATCGGAATTGAATGGAATCGTGAGGTGCCTAGAGACACCCCCAGACCAAAGAGCATGGATACCAAGAGGCGAAGCTCCGTTGAATTTTTGCCAACAGCCACTAGGGGCGCTGCCGCCATTTTGGACTGTTGAGCTTGGACTGTTGCACCCAGACAACATGCAAGATGTCAAGGAGAGAGGAGAAAAAAAGTAAAAGATAGCAGTAATTAACTGCAACAACTATCAGTGGAACACGCCACACCTGGCCTTCCACCGTTTCCCGAAGGATCCCGACAGGTAAGAACTCCTGAGGTGTANAAAATAGCCTATATATTATTATTATTATTATTATTATTATTATTACTGTCCCCTTACTGTACAAACTGTAAATAAGTCTTTATTCCTGACTATGTGACGTCATTCTAGTTAAGTTTCTAGTTTTTTTTTTTTGGTATTTTGGCTTAAGGGGTGATTTTGAAGGAGTAATTAAGTTAATCTTCTCATAAGTGGATGTAATATGTAGAAATGCCATCTTGGCCGTTTTTCTTCGTTTTGTCTTTTTTAAAGTCTATATTTTGCTTTACAAGAACGTGAAAAAGCAGCTATGACCAAGCTATCACGAGGTGAGTAGCATTGTAAGCATAATTAATAGCGATATACTTCAGTTTGTCTGTGTGTTTTTGTAGCTATGCAAGCTGGTCTGCTGCGGTCTGCTGACAGTCCAAAATGGCGGTGGTAGGACGAAACCATGGGCGAGTCTGTTGCTATGGGGCGTTCTATTGAGCTTCGCCTCTTGGTATCCATGCTCTTTGCCCAGACAGAGCAGCCATGCTTGGGGCAAAACCAACATTTAAATCCAGTATTTTCACAGACAGCAGCACTACAGGCATGGCCCTGCGTTACTCTTTGCTGTATACTGTAGGAATATTTGCACTCTGTTAAAATCCACACTTGAAAGGCCCTCCCTGTTTTGATAGGATCGCTAAGCTATCATTGGACAGTCATTGTTAAGGAGAGGGGTTAGGATAGTCAACTAAATAAGTTTGATATGGCCTGATGTACAATTCTTAATGAAGGACTGTGGCATTAAAGCTGCAATTACTTTCTACCAAAAAAACATTAAGCTTCCAACAGTTTTTAGCTTAATGTTCTGAATTTTCAAACCTTTATGAAACAGCATAGAATAATCACAGTGGCAGCCAGAAGCTGACCAATAATTACTTTCATATGTAGCCTTTTTGACTAAATTATATTTATCTTTCTGAAAAGATGTTCAGTGATGAATTGTCAATTATGTGACATTACCGAATAGAAAGAGCATTGCTTTCTAAAGAATGTTTTCCACATAAAAGTACAGTCTTTTGTGGAGCAGGGAGGAGATGAATCAGCAGAGGTGCTCATTATTTTTGGGGCGTCCATTTTGTTGTTCTTAAGTGGCTCTTTCAAGCAAGAATGTTTTTTGATTTTGTATACATCCTGCAGAATAAAATCAGATGACATCCTTTGGATTATTTGAAAAGCATTTGTTGGCAAAGGGCAAAGGAAGATGTGATGCTAAAAAAGTGTAGAGCCAAGATTCAGTGTATGCATTATGCTATGAAGACATTTGACCTTGAGTAGGTTAGCATGTGGGAGTTAGAGTTGGGCGATCTTGTCCATATCCTATCGTCCTATCGCCATCTAGTGAAATCGCCGATGAAGGATGTCATCGTCATTCTCCTGACATTGTATGGCAAGCCGTTTTAACATTTAATCGCTAGACTGGATATTCATTACTGATATCTGCAACATAATTTTGCCTAGTCAAAACTCTTATTCAAGATATCTGTAATTAGATTTTGACTAGTCAAAACTCTAATTATAGATATCTGTAATTCAGTTTTGACTAGTAAGATTCAAACTATTTTTGCCATTCATGTGTATNCCATACACATGAATGGCAAAAATAGTTTGAATCTTACTAGTCAAAACTGAATTACAGATATCTGTAACTGTAGTTTTTACTAGTCAGAATGACGTTATAGATATCTGTAATTCAGTTTTGACTAGTCAAAATGATGTTATAGATATCTGTAATTCAGTTTTGACTAGTCAGAATGACATTAGAGATATCTTTAATTAAAATTCATACTAGTCACAATGACATTACTACTAGTCAAAATGACGTTATAGATATCTATAATGGTAATTCCGGATAGTCAAACTTAAAGATTAAATGTTAAAACGGCTTGCTATAGACATTGTGTTGTTTGGCATCGTGAAACAACCCTTCTATCGCCGATGGGCGATCGGATTGCCCATTGGCACAACCCTAGTGGGAGTATACTCAACATACAGGTTTTCAGCAAAAAGAATAAATAAAATAAGATGACCACAGACTATTGACCAGATGGCAGTATATGTATATTAATTTCTGCTTATACTCTTCTTGCTGTAGATGAGGTGTGCCCTCCAGACTGGGACGGTCTCATTTGTTGGCCCCATGGCTCCCCTGGGCTGGTTACCAAGGTTCCCTGCCCCTCTTACATCTATGACTTTAATCACAAAGGTTAACAGTTTATGTATTTTTTAAAATGTATTCATTTTGCAGATATACAATTACTGATTCTGAGACAAGAGGATAGAAATTCAGGCTGTTTATGCTGTTGATAGGCTGTAATGTAAGTCATTTTCAGGGTGACTTATTTTGAACAGGAGTATCTAAAAAAATAAATCAGCACATATATAAAAAAAATGTCATTATACCATATAGTTTAAAGCATTATCTGTTTTGTACTTTGTGCTTACACTCCCACAAAGGTATTTTCAATTATTTTGGCTAATTATAGGGGCGATGATATGATGGAAATTATCAGGTCACTGGACTTCATGCACTGATAGGCCTTTTTCACAGCAGATGTTTTGTTGTAGTAAAAGCACAGGTGCTTCTCACAACATTAACGATGGCTCTGTTCTATTCATGGATCCCGGTAAGCCATGACAGAGTGACATTGAACCAGCATGCACAACACCGGGACCTTGAAACCGAAGCAGCTAAATGGAATTGAGCCATTATTAATCTTACTATTTATACCGGTTTTCTTTCTCAGGAGCAGCGCGGTCTCACTCAAAAAGCGAAATCGTTTCACCGCTACGTTTGCTGTTGTGCACTGCCTGTAGACCAAAACAAGTGTGTCATGAGCCACACCTCCCTCTACCTCTGCTCTCCACCCCCACCCCACTCGCCTCATCTGTGCAGCCGCAGCATCTCCACGGACTATTACATCCAGACGGTCCCGGTGTTTCTTCCGCAGGCTCCACTTCACTCAGCTGCCCGATATACCCGCTGCTTCTTCCCACATTAACCTGAATAACAAACCAGGGCTCGGTGCTCTGGTTGGATCCAAACGGAGAGCCGGGTCTAACGTTAGCTGGGAAGCTAGCGGAGGCTAACTGGCTGTGCTGGCAGCTGAGTGAAGTGGAGCCTCTAGCTGGGAGGCTAGCGGAGGCTAACTGGCTGTGCTGGCAGCTGAGTGAAGTGGAGCCTGAGGAAGAAGCACTGGTTAGCCCCGGTTTCACTACAGGCAGATTCACTCGCCACAGGGGCGAGGAAATAAAACCTAAACAGCCAACTTGGGTTTGGCTTAGTTTAGCAGTTAGCGATGTCTTTCACTTACTCTCAGTCTCTGCTGTGTTTAGCTATTTCCCTGCTTTCCTGTTAGCAGTAGTCGGCTGCCACGCTAACGTTCCTACTCTTCTCCATGAGCCAGGCTCACGGGCTCACGGAGAAGAGTAGGGACGTTAGCGTTAGCTCCTGGAGTTAGCACTAGAGCTACTACGGCTACTGGAGTAACTTACAGCTATGGAGCGCTTCTGCCAGCTCTTCTAGTCACTGAGCCTCGCCTCCATCTCAGCAAATATATTACATTTATTACAGGTACCATCACCATTGAAGTAGGCAGGGAAATAGCTAAACACAGCCCGCCAGGCTGCCTGCTGGGCTACATTTTACAATGCTAATTGCAAATGTTAGCTGGGCTGCCGGGCTACTCACCTAACAACTGTACAGCCTGACCCATTGCTGGGACATGTGCCTAACGTTACTATAACACTAATTAAAACAGACATTTGACTCCGCCATTTCACTTCCAAAATACGCGCTGCCATACGCCCCTTCCAGTGAAGCTCATGGGACCTTCGGATCGGAAAAAATATGAATGGCAGTGAATGAGGAGAGAAATATTATCTTTTGGTCCCGTTTGAGTTGTGACATGAAGTCCAAATATGTCGTTAATGAATTTAAAACATAAATTTTAAGGTCAAGAAAGTCATACTTTGTGGTAAAACTGTTGAAATATAAGCTTTTGAAAAAAACGTAATTAGAAAAACTACACAGGAGGCGGTCGTGTATGTGACGTCATAGCCTTTGCTCGCTTCCAGCAGCTTGGAGTGACTGCAACCTGGCACAAAACACACAGACATCTTCAATCATAAATCGATTAATCATAAAACAGTGGAATTTCAGTGGGGAGGCCAAGCTGCAGGAAGTGAGCGAAAGCTATGACGTCACATACGCGACCTCCTCCTGTGTACTCTTGAGCCTTTCTAATTAAAAAGCATATATCTCAACAGTTTTACCTCAAAGTATGACTTTCTTGACCTTAAAATGTATGTTTTAAATTCATTAACAACATATTTAGATTTCATGTCACAACTCAAACGGGAACAAAAGATAATATTGCTTTCCCCATTCACTGCCATTCATATTTTTTCCGATCTAAGGTCCCATGAGCTCTACCGGAAGGGGCGTGACTTCGGCACTCTATGTGCATGAACGTGCAGCCGGACCGGCTTGTAAACAAGGGGCTGGAGATCAACACAGAGAGAGGGTGTGTGAGGTCATGCCATACTCCAGATGAAATTACACCTCTAGTTCTTCACATAGCGATTTTTTAATTCCTTCAATCTAGAAATGATGAATTTTGCTTATTGCTCCTTTAACATAGGCATGAAAGGCGGCCGGATGCAGTTATAGTTTAACAGTGCCAGGGGAAATGCGGCCGGACAAGGACGAAAGTTGAGGCTGCAAAACTCAGAGAGGGGCGGGCGGGAGGGGTGGTTTTGAGGGGATCCAACAAACACCGACTTTCATCCGAGAGAGCGGTGTCCTGAGAATTGTCCCATAAAATTCTAAAGCCAAACATTATTCTTTTTTCCTAAACCTGACCGCATGCTTTTGTTGCCTCAACCCAACCATGTGTGTTTGTTGTTGAAGGAAGAAATAAAGTCAATACGCTTTGTTGTACCGGGTCCATGTCATTGGTTCGACAGCCCATTGGTTCGACATCCCATTAGTCCGACTGTCCGCGGTGCTGAGCGGCTCGCGGCAGGCGTATGGTGCGCTGCGACCGGCTTGAGGCGGAGCAGGCTCACGGCTTATGTGTTTGTCACTTTCTTTTTCATTTTAACCCACACCATCATCTTTTCCTGACCCTAACCAAGTGGTTTTTGTGCCTAAACCTAACCAGACCTTAACCACAGGGCATCATGATGATTTCGAAACGGACTTCGGAACAATGAGTTTAATATGGTCGGAACAATGGGATGTCGAACCAATGGGCAGTTCCTGTTGTACCAACAAAGTGTGTTTACTTTGAAAGAGGCTGTATGTAAACGTTAAATTTCCTGTGACAACAGAAGTGTATCTTGAAAGAAGAGAACTTGACACGGTGTCCCAGAACGTCGACAACCGATGCACCCAGTGTACCTTAATCTTCGTATGTGGACGTGGAAAGTCCATGACTAAAACGTTAATATGTGTCGAGGTCGGAGTGAGAATGGGTTGTACTCTGACATGTCAAAATGTCCTCTGTGAAAAAGACTATAAGAAAAATAAAGGTGTAGTTTGCCCCACTCTAACAGGTGCAACAAAGTTGTCAAGGGAGTCAGGGTGATATCAAGCAAGCACTGTTTGTACATGTCAATACAGTCCTCAAAAGCAGTCTAACCAGCCAAAATAATTAAATTTACCTGTGTGGGTTTGCTAAGGGTGTGCAGGTCCTTGGATAGTAGAAATTTCACTTTACTAATCCATAAGATCAACCTGCATTAAATGCTTTAATCATGAACAAACCATTTTTCTTGTTTGTGTTTTAAGTGTCCAAAATCATGTTAAAGTATTTGTTTACAGGACATGCTTACAGGAAGTGTGATGTCAACGGTTCCTGGGTGTATGTGGACCGCTGGAACAAAACATGGCACAACTACTCAGAGTGTCTGCGCTTCCTCCAGCCCACTGATGAGGAAGGGAGAGTAAGTATGACTGTCAAATACTGACTGTCAAACTTGCTAAATCAATCTCATTTACATACATACATGGATAAATGCACAGATTGTTAGCATATGTATCAGTCAAAGCTTTTAATCTCACAGCCTCTTGGGCAAGCTCATGCGGAGACTGGCTGTGAACAATCTGACAAGAACAAATGTTCTTTAATAACTGGAATTTAATGCTGGGCATCCGTGTGTGCTTTATATCATGAAAAGCCACATTGTGCAAAATTGGTTGGTGGTGCAGAAGTTCAGATTCACAGCTTTCCACATGACTGTCCGACAAATGAACAGCTCTTACCATCCTTTGAAACAGAAGCTAGTACCTTCTTTTGTGTATTACCTCTTAATACAAAACAATGTCAACTTTCGACTCCTCATCACAGGCTGCATGTCTATGACTTGTTTGACTTAATTTGAAGAGTGACCATCTCTTTTCAGGCTGTTTTATTCTTTTTCAAATTATTCTAGGCCAAATGAGTTCAAACTCAACAGTAATAGGTAGGGATGCACCGAATATTCAGTAACCGAATATATTTGGCTGAATATTGCAAAAAAACACACATTCGGTATTCGGTGGAATAAGTTAAAAGCAAGGCCGAATAATAGCGGCATGTTTTGATAACGCAATCAAACAGCGTGCCGTGACGGGCGGTGTAAAATGTCGGCAGTGTGGCGATCCGTCGCTTTTGCGACTAAAAATAGTTTTGAGCGAGCAAAATAGGCTTAAATCATTCAGCACGCTGTGCGAGCAGCCTACAGATTTCAACCACCAGCAGAAACAAAAGGCCAATCCCACCGGTTGTGGGTTGAACGGGGGTCACAGACATAGACAGTAATGTATTCCTTTCAAATACGGCGGCCATTGGCTTACCGGCGACGGAGAAGTCGGCTCCAATAATATCCTCTTCTTGGTGTCATGACTGCCCAGAAGTACCTGAACAGCCGAGCCAGCCAAACACAGGTATGTGACGTGTCAGAGGAGAAACGAGCCTTTCACATTTCTCTGTTTGTGGCAGGTAACGGCCGACAAACCTCACAGCACTTTAGGGACTGTTCTTTACTTATGAAGGGACTGTCAGGGGAGGAGGCTGGCTGGTTGATTCTTATTTTATTTATTTATTTTATTTTGATCCCCCCTATGTTCATCACTCATTGATGCTGTTTTTGAAGTATGAATAAGTCAATAAGTAATTTATTCCATTGAAATATCATTGATGTAGCCTATAATAGAAAGGTGATTTATCTTTTTATAAATGACAAAAGGCACATCTGCGTCATTTTCGCTGTGGTATCGTGATACTACTCAGAACCATGATATTTTCATTGGTATCGTACAGTGGGATCCAATTTTGGTACCGTCACAACACTAATCAAGAGGGGGTTCATCTGCAAAAACTAATGAAAAACGAAACAACGATATTCGGTATTCGGTACTCGGTATTCGGCCAAGCGTTTAATATTATTCGGCTTTGGCTTCGGCCACAAATTTTCATTTCAGTGCATCCCTAGTAATAGGTAGAAAAAAGCACCATTAGAGAAAAGTCTGAAAAGTTGACAGAACTTGGTGTAGGAGGATTGTGGTTTTCTTACAGCATTTCCTCTGTAATTCTCTCTCAATACCTAAAACCTATCTTGCATTCTCCAACTGGCAATCACTGTGCTGAGGAAATGTTGTCTTTTTCCTCTAATGTAGTACTGAGCAGGTAGTTGATAAATACACACACACACACACACACACACACACACACACACACACAAACACACAAAAAAGGTTCTCGAAATAGGAGCACTAATCATATAGCAGGAATTCTTTTTGAGAAACCGACTGAGTGAAAGCTCTGCTCTAACCACTGACCTGAGGAGTGGAGGGAAAATAAGTGTACAGTATCCGCCTGTCAAGAAGAGTAAACACTTATTAATGCCAGTTGACCATGGTGCCAAGTTTATCTTTATGCTGTTGAGACTTTTTTATGGGTAATGTCCCCATATATATGGAATATGTAGCTGGATGGAGAGATAGTCTCAATATGACAGAGAACTACATTTGTGTAAGGTGATTCAACTTCACCCTTTTTATACGACCCATTCATCTAAGCAACCCTATTGCCTGGGAGACTATCAGTCATCTGCTCTGTGAAAATGAGAAGATAGGTTATTACCAGGGAGGGGGCTGCTTTTGTTTACGATATCAACTAAACCTTGAGGGCCCTTTGAGTCTTGCCAGTACTTAAGAAGATTATATCTTAGATTCAGGAAAACAAGTGCTTTGTTAAAACTCCTGACCATGTCTCCAATTTGTAAACATACAAATGCTAAGGATTTAAGACTGCCACATACATGCAAAGACTTGATAAATCTACCTTTTCTTCAGTTTTAATTAACTTCAGACTGACATGCCAAGAGCTCTGGGAATGAGTTACTGATTCATTCTTTAATGCAGAGGCATCAAGACTTTTTCAACTCATGGCCATCCATCCATCCATTTTTAACGACTTATCCAAAGCTGGGTCGTAGTGGCAGCAGGCTGAGCAAAGTGCTCCAGATGCCCCTCTCTCAAGCAACGCTTTCCAGCTCCTCCTGAGGGATCCCAGGGCGTTGCCAGGTCAGATGAGATATGTAATCCCTCCAGAGTGTTCTGGCCCTCCTACCAGTGGGACATGCCTAGAGCACCTCCAGCAGGATGTGCCCAGGAGGCATCCTGATCAGATGCCTGAACCACCTCAACTGACCCCTTTGGATGCGAAGGAGCAGTGGCTCTGCTCCGAGCTCCCTACGGATGTCCGAGCTCTTTAACCTATCTCTAAGGCTGAGCCCAGCCACGTTCTGGAGGAAACTCATTTCGGCCGCTTGTATCCACAACCTCATTCTTTCGATCATTACCCATAGCTCATAACCATAGGTGAGGTTTGGAATGTAGATGGACCAGTAAATCAAAAGCTTTGCCTTCCAGTTCAGCTCTGTGTTCACCGCAACGGTCCGGCACAGCGCCTTCATCACTGCAGAAAAACGCTGATCTATCTCACACTCCATTCTAACCCTACTCATGAAGAAGACCCTGAGATACTTAAAGAAGAAAAGAAAAAAATTGTGTCTCCCCGGGACACTTAGTTAAAAATTACATTATGAATTGCCATAACATCCACATTTAAACCTACATTATCTACATCTACATGTTTGATGGCACATATACAGGGTACATAGCAGTATTAGCATCTTGTTCAACTTTAGTAATAATAACTTCATTTATATAGCACTTTTCTTTTCAAAAACAAGTTACAAATTGTTTTACAAGGGGATAAAAACAAGAGGAATCACCAGATATATCATTCAAGTAGAATTGATACACTAATAATGACAAGTGAGGTATGAATGAATTATTAGAACACTGTAAAAACAAGTAAAAGTAAAATGGAAGAAAAACAGATTCAAGAGCAAGCAATCTAAACTGGCAGGTCGTTCCTGAGTTGAGGTGCCTGACTCCAAAGACATGGTCTCCTCTGGTTCTTATAGACCTGACTTAAGCCTCTTAAAAACTCTGAGATTTTAGCAGTCTTACAAGTTTAGTGCAAGCTATACTGCCCGACATGTATCTCATTAACTTGGGTACAACATCAAGATTGATGTATGCAAACTGTACGAAGACAGTGCCTACTGAACAACGTACAATGCAATAGTTTCCCATACTAAGCACACAAGGATGCTGCATGGTTATTACTTATCCAACTGTGAAGCCCAACACAGAGAGTCACATTAACACAGAAACTTTTATCTTAGTGAGGAGGTGTGGTTGACCCCGTTGCTAGGTATGACGCAGTCTTCTAAAAGCTGTGATTGGTTGTTACAAAAAGGAAAAAATAAAAAATAAAAGAAAAACAAATGTGCTCTTAGTAATGAATGGACAGTGAAATCAACCGATTATAGAACTTAAGACTGTATTAAGAAATGTGTAATCTTGAAAATAATTTTATGTCATGATGATGAAACTCAGCAAAATTAAATTAATTGTTACACAGCTTCAAAATGTTTGAACGTACCTCATTCACATGCCGATTATTATATTGATTTGCTTATTGTTATGTTTACTCGCCATGCTGGTAATTTTACTACTTAATCTATTTGATATTAATGGTGGACGCAGACTCAGCTGTCAGCAATTACTGTGATTGCTGGCCTCCTTGTAAAAAGCGGTTTGATTTGGCAGAATGACCAAAACAATGAACGAAATGGAGAAAAAAAGAACAAGAAAGCCGAACTGGACAGAAGAGCAGTGCCTGCTGTTGGCACAGCTTGTGGAGGAGAACAAAGGAGTTTTAAGAGGGAAATTCGGTCCCGGGATCACGGCACAAGGGAAGAGGTAGACTTGGGAGCGCATTGCCCGACAAATCAATGCGTCATTCCCCCTCCTTTTACGCACAAGCGATGAGTGTAAGAAGCGCTGGTACATGCTGCAATCCAAAGCGGGCGTTATTGCGTTACTATGCTGGGTGGGAAAAGTAAGCTCATCCCTGATGAGGTCAACCACAAACATTATCCCTGCATGATCAAGCTGTTAGCGTCTTATTAAATCACTGTCGTTCAAGAGGCCTATACGGAGAATATCTCTCTTTCCTCTCTGTCTTTCCGCCATCTTCTCTGTTTAAGACACTCTTAGGCTTCTTAAAAGTCCTCCTCCCTCCTCTTAACAGTTTTTCACCTTAGGAGCTCTCTTAAGGCCCAAGATGCTTTGTGAATAACTTTTATCTTACCAAGGGAAAATTCTAAGAAAAATCTTAGAATTCGAGGAATTCTAAGATTTTTCGTCACTAAGAGCTACTTTTAGTCTTAGGATTCTTTGTGAATACGGGCCCTGGTATTCACTGCATGTATCCTCCTGAGCCATGAGTCATATGTGTTTTTTTCGGCAACTCTATTTTACCTTCAAGAGTGGACTGAAAATCAAATATGTCTCTCTGTGTTCACAGCAAGACTTCTTTGAGCGGCTGTATGTCATGTACACCATTGGCTATGCCGTGTCTTTCAGCTCTCTGCTCGTGGCCATCTTCATCATTGGATACTTCAGGTAAGAGAGTATTTTCTAATGTTTAAATTATGTGCTGCCTTTGTGACAAGCATGCACATCGGTGGATTACCTGCAGGAGGTGGATCTCTACTGTGTCCGCATCTTTACATTCTACCTTGTATCCTGAAAAGTCTCAGGTGTGGGAACTATAAAACAACAAGGTTTAATGCCTAACAACCGCATACTTTTCAGGTTGTCCAGTTAGTTTTGGAAAGTCTCTCGCCCCCTGAGGATTGTAATTGCACAATTTTTCTCTTTTCAGATCCTATGTTATTGTCCTCACTGTCCTGCTGTGTCCCAACTGCACACTACATTTCTAACCATGTTTTGTGTTTCATACTGTGTTCACAATGACAAAAGTGAGGATACTTCAATATACTTGCCAGCATGCAACATGCATGTTTGTTTCATAAGTCTTTCATTTCAGACAGAGGAAATATACAATTACACATACAACAACCACGCCCTCCAACCGAAAAACATCAGCACCTGGTAGAACAGTTAGATGTCTAATAAGAAATTAAAGACAAAATCTCTCTATATATACATATTAACATATACACTTCTGCAGAAATCTGATAGACAAAAATCATTAAAGGAATACTTTGTTATTTTTCAACCAGCTTTGTAAATAAACTGTTGTAAACTTCCATGGACATCTCCCAGCAAAACATCTGGTGTCTTGCTGGCGCTTGGGCTGTTGCTTATACTCGGAGGTCGGAAGTCGGAAGTAGGAATGACATCACCTCCGAGTTGACAACAGTTTTTGCATTCTAGTTGACAATGGTGGACAAGTCAGAAAAAAACATGGACGCCCACAAGAAAGTCTTTGTTGCCCTTGCACTTTCGGAGTATAGACAGCTTCAAAACCATCATGCACTCCCAACTGATGAATGCCGCAGATGAGGCTGACCTGATGTAAAACAAATAAGATAAAATTGCCATAAACAGTACTCTAGAAGAGTGTTTACTCACTATGGGTACGTCCCAAGTCTCTTATTTTATACTGCTAACTCCTAACTCCTTACTTGAACCGGAAGTCGTTCGAGCTCCGCCATCTCGGCATCTTTAAGGCCGTCTCATGTCTCTTATTCCAGCCAGTAAGGAGTTAGCGTTAGGCGTTAGGAGGGATCTGTTAGGTGCGATGAGTAAGGTAACACGAGAGGTTCCTAACAGGAAGTCTTTTTCAGCTTGAGGCCCTGACGTATAAATACCCGCCATCTACATCTGGCTCATTTGAACGAGATGGCGGAGAAACAGCGCAAGTGTACCCGTTACATGCATTCTTTGCAATGAAACGCTGTCATTCACATGCCTACGTGACTACAAAGAGTAACGATGATATTTCCTGCAAGACTGTCATGCTGTAATTAAGTTTCATTCACAACCCGTTGCGTTGTTCAGCGGACTGTCGGTGATGTGTGGCTGTTAAATGTGCAGCTGCTCATGTCCAGAACCACGCGTGTTGATATAACACCACGGCTTTGATCAGCGAATATAATTTGACTTGGGATGTACGCCAAATGCTGGCTCCGTAAAGCATGCAGCAGATCCAGTTGTACCGCCGTCATCAGAAAAGGACATCGCTTTACGTGACGCTTCAGAGTAAGGCCGTCTCATGTCTCTTATCAGCAATCCTCGCTCCTCACTCCTAACTCCTGACTCCTTAAATGTTTTCCTAAGTGGGAGGGACTAAACAGTTAGGTAAGGTGGCTAGGTTAGGTGGTTAGCAGTAAATTTAAGGGACTTGGGACGCACCCTATGTATGTGACCGGCAGCCATCTTGAATTCGTAAGTCGGGGTTGATGCGGTTGCTCCGAGTCGGAAATCCGATCTCAGGGTGCGTTCGAGTTTAAACTTCCGACTGGGAACTGGGAATTTCTGACCTCTGAGTACAAAACGAGCGCACCATCAAACTACAGGCTGTACTTATACAGTTTTGTATTGCCCACCACCCATACCGCCATCACAGGCACAAAGAGTAAAGAAGTGGATCAAAAGACAGAGCCCATCCACCCTTAAACTCTGACCAAACTCTGATCAAACAGCGGTAAAACAAGGTAGTGCTGATTGAGTATAAACCAATATAATGTACTGTAACAATGTAATGTACTGTACTGCCTGTTTCTTGCCTAACATGTTTTTAGAAAAATGTTGTAGTGCCCTTTTACCTGTAATAACAAAGGTTTGGGAACAAGAAGTGGGTGGCATACTGTTTCCTACATAGTGAAAATGGAAAAAAAATACTTTGTTGCCTATTTCTCTCCTCAGAAGTTACCTGTAGAATGAGTTGGTTTGTTACCAGCCGGCAAACACTGTGTAGAACGTTTGTTTATGTCACCCACCAGTGGGAGCGTTTATTGGTCTGGTGCAGCACACTGCATTCCGGTAGTTGTATAGGTTTTCTACCAGTTGAGCAGAATTGGATGCCACAGTCCTTTTTCTCTGTTTTCTTTGGTCATGTAACACCAATTTCAAAAGTATTTTATCCTTCTACTGCATAGACAGCCTAACTTTATGAAAAGACCATCTTTCCAGTGATGACATACTTTTTATATGTGCTGACAACAGCGACACCATTCAGTGCACCAGTGGGGAGCCTCTTCAGCCTCGACAGTCCTGTGCTGACTCTGAGGAGGAACAGGTTGTTTTAAAAAGCAATTTAAGGGTCTCCTCCTCATGGGTATAACTGCTGCTTTAGTGAAAAATGTGTTAAATATGCCGTACTAGGCTGCTATAGGGACATGTTAAATGTTGTTTAAACATGTTTTTTTTTTGTTTTTTTTTCTCTCTTTCTCTCTGTCTCATATTATTTAAACAAGGACCGTTGATATATCATTTTAGGCAATTAATATTTGTACCATGCATTGTTAGGAAGGCCAACCTCTTTTATATAGCCTATTGATGTAATTTTATTGTGAGGCAGTTATAGTGTACTGCGGTGCTGTTTAAATTCTGAGCTTTGTTTTTTTGCTAACATGTGGGCATATGCAAGGTTTAACATTATATTATTGTGACAGTGCCTCTCTGGTGGTGTTGTGAAGTAACACAAAAGTAATGTAACAAGTAGGGTAATAGATTACTTTCTACAGGGGGCAATTAAGTAAAGTAATACATAAATCTTTCTAAAGGTAACGAGTAATGTGTAATACATTACATTTTTGAGTGACAATGCTAGCACTTGCCACATGGCATTGAATTTATTCGTTGACTCCCAGACAGTATGTCTTATCTTCTCAAGTTTGATGTGGTTAAGAACTTGGACTATCCAAATGTTGTGAGAAGGTGGTACAGAAGATATCCTTCTCAGCAGGATTAAGTGTCTGGTCAGCAGAGTGGCAATCAGAGCTGCTTCTAATGCCCTCTATACACTGTGCGTTTTTAGCAATCTTATAAGACTATTGCATGACACACTGTGTGACGTGGATCTAATAAACTTTGGTACGACATCAAGTTTGATGTGTGCAGATTGTACGATTGCCGTTTACTACTGAATCACAGGTTACGACATATGTCAATATGCAACGTCATCAGCGTAATTTAATTTAAATTTATTTAACTTTTGTGGGCACTATTGCGGTGTGTGTGTGTGTGTGTATTGTGTTTGCTAGCTGCCAGCTTGCTCACCTGGAAGTTACAGTTCCTCCGCAATTTCCTTCCATGCAGCGTCTTTTTTAGCAGCTGGAGGAAACATCAAATAAACAAGGCTTCTGCTGCCACAGCTCCACCAAACTTTCCTCTTTCTGGGAGTTCCACAGACTTCTTTTTGTTTGTTTTACCTCCATGGCAAGCGATCATTTGTTTGGGTTTAGTGCCAGTGTCGCGGTGACCATTGCGTCATTTCCTGCTGCATTTCTATTGGTTGATTAGTAGACGTAGGTCGTAGCAGCTGTCACACTGTGAGATAGTCATCCTAAATTTCTGACACCGTCAGAATTTTATCTGAGGTTATTTTTGACAATGGCTGTCCTTGAACCTGTCTCACAGTGCGACGTAAGACCACCGTTTTAGAGCCACGACCAAAGATATCGCCACATTTCTCCCACGATGGTCATTTTTCGTCTGGGAAAGCCCAGAATTGCACAGTGTATACCGGCCATAAGGCAGAGTGATTGTAGAGGGGACCCCACCTCAAGTAGTGCAATCATAGCCTAAAGCTTTATCAGCTCCCCAACTGTTCCGGCAATGTCTCAAAAAGCTCAGACCAGAAGCTCAGGACCATAACATATGCACGTGTGTAGTTGGAGCTAGACTTTTGCATTGTATGTATGAGGCCATGGCACAGATAGTTGTATGCACTTTGGTAAAGCTGGGGTAGGCAGGTTAATTTTAGTGTCACTGGTAGTGCTGCACGATTAATCTAATCACAATCGCGATGTCAGGCTGTGCGATTACATAACCGCATAAAAGGCTGCGATTTGCGATTTAATGTAAATAAATGTTAACGTGTGAATGTGACTGCCTCTCCTGTAGTGTGTGGAGTTTGTTGACATCACGCCCACAAGCTATCCTGGTGCGTGCAGCCGGCGTGCAGCAGTGACCAACACAGACGCTGAAGAAGAGCATGAGCTCGACCAAGAACAGCCTGAGTTGGTGGCGAAAAAAACGCAACGTATATTATTACACGGCGATACTTTGGATTCAGGTACGGCGACATTGGACAGAAAGACGTGCTGTGTAAAAGTTCAAAAGTTAAAGTCGCCACGTCCCGCGGCAACACGACCAATCTATATCAACACTTGAGACAGCACAGGGAAAAGTAGGAAGAGTACATGCGAGAGAAAGCCGAGCCGTGTAATGCTAAAGACAAAGAGACAACTGAAAGCCGCCAGAGCCTCATAAAACAACATCCAAGCACAGTTAAGCAAATATTTGTAAGTGTCACAGGGAAATCATGGACTCCATAACAAATGAAAAATTGAGCAATTTTGCTCAGTTTCGGCCCACTTGACATGCTGCTGTGTTGTGCTATGGCGTGCTGGAATTTGTCATTTACGTGACAACGCCTGAACGCAACTCAGGCTCGCTCCGCTGTATGTACAGTTCAGGTACAGTTTGACTGTGCTCAGTCTGTTGATGGTCATTGATACACTGTCTGTCCATAACAATAACTATGTCAGGTCAGTGCCCCCCTAATATAATGTAGGGGAAACACTGAATCAAGCAAAAAGACTCATGATACCATTTATGTATTATATTTTATTGTAATTATATTGTAATCGCAAATCGCGATATTGTCCCCCATAATCGCAACAGCACATTTTTATCAAATCGTGCAGCACTAGTCACTGAGCAAAAATTGCATAATAAACTTTTAAATATTGTAATTCAAGTGGTGAAACTTTCATCCATCTATGTCTCAACCCTCACCTATGATCATGAGCTTTGGGTAGTGACTGAAAGAATGAGACTGTGGATACAAGTGGTGGAAATGAGTTTCCTCCATTGGGTGGCTGAGCTCAGCCTTAGAGAGGGTGAGAAGCACAGTTATCCAGGGGGAGCTCAGATTACAGCCACGGCTCTTTCATGTCGGTTGAGGGAGTTTAGGCATCTGATCGGGATGCCTCCTGGGTGCCTCCCATTAGAGGTGTTCTGGGCATGTCCCACTGGTTGGAGGCCTCAGGGTAGACCCCGAACATGCAGGAGGGATTACATATCTCTTCTGGGAACGCCCTGGGATGCCCAGCCTGCTGCCCCTGCGACCTGGCCACGTTAAAGCAGATGGGATGGATGGATGGATGGATGGATGGATGGATGGAAGTGGTCTGGAAGAACACTGGACTTCTGCACCTCGTGATGAAAGACTTTTATTTCTCATCTCAGATGAATTTGGAAAACATTTTAGTGTACCGTTTAGCAGTAAAATTAGAAAGTTTTCTTATTTTACAGCTAAACAGTACACTAGAAAATATTTTCTGAAAAAAATAAAATTTGGCTCTTAAAGAGCATTTTTTCAAGAGCTTTTCTGCAATTCCTCCCCAAGATCGTGCTCTTGCGGGGTTCTTACAGAGTTTAGAGAAACCAGATGCAGCGAGTGTATCTCACCTTACTGATAAGAAAACATGCCTTTTAACTTAAAACTGCAGCATGCAGTATGTGAATCTTTTTTTCTGTCTTTCCTTGTGAAATAATCCAGAAATGGTCGTACAAAGCACACTAAACAAGAAATTCAAGTCTAATTGAAGAGTTCACTTAAAGACAGAAAAATGATGCAGCCCAATATCCCAAAGAATCCCATCCACATTCCAACTTTCAGTGCCAATGCAGGAAATGAGTAAGTAAGGGTATGGAGTGTGCGTTTACAGACTTAACGTTCACTTTTATATAAACTCTAACCTGCACAAAGTTGGCAGTGGATGTAAAAAAAGTTGTCATTAAATGTAGTCCAGAGTTTTGGGAATACAACAATATTAATTCTATATTATTTATTAATGTATCCAGTGTATTGTATTCATTGTATATCCATTGTATCTTATGTACGTACATGTAGTCAAGTAGATGAACCAATGTAATTACATTCGCAGTTTCAAAGGTGATACTCAAAATTAATTAAATACCACAATCAGTACTGAATCATGAATCAATGAATAAATAATGGCCCCATGTCCTGCACCAAAATTACTTTATTTGCCAAAGCTTGGAACTTGTTCAGCTACTAATTCGTGTTGCTGCTGATGAATGTGCTACATGTCATCAAGTAGAACAAAACTCTAATTTCATGCAGCGTAACTGGCATGTTGCCATTCTGTCAAGTCTAACAGCTAATTAATTAACTTGTGATTGACAAGGCCCAGCAAAAACAACATGCAGAGAGGAGCAGTGGTCCTCTGTGACTAAACAGAACTGCCCATAAGGATCGGGAAAGTAACAAGAGAACAATGCTTTAATTTTCACAGTTGGGCTTAGAAACTGGAGTGAGAATAACAATGATCTTTTGTAAAGGATTTGAACAGAAATAGCCTGTGAAAGACTTGAGCATTTAGAATTAGTTGAACTCACTTCACTTCACTGAGCTGATTTATCTATTTAAATATGCTGGAAGGCTATGTAGTTTTTCTACCAATCCTGTGACTAAACCACTTTTTTGTGGAAAAAAAACAGGGATACAGACAGATCAATTCACATCCATTTTGTGAAAAAAATAAAATCATAAAACTTGAGAGAGTAGAAAAACTAAAAACTAAAAGCCTTGATTTAAAGGAAAGCATTACTTCCCTCTATTTGCACTGAGGAGCGAAGGAAAGGGAAACCATTTCTCGTCATGCATCACAAACAGCCTTGAGAAGATTGATTTTTTTCTTTTTACATTTTAAACTGTCTCTGTGGTAAGCCTCTCCAGGTTTCTTATGACAGATTTTACAGAGGGTGTAATCATCCCCTCAGCATTTAAGCAACCTTTTGGAAAGCCCTGTCCTCTTGAGACTGTATGGCGCCCACTGAATCAAAGTTTTCCTACCTTTTCATTTCGAGCATGGAAGAGAAACACAGGGAAGTTTTAAAATCACAGTCTGAAAATGAAGCAGTGTTGTCTGCATAACCACAGCTGATTAAATATATTATGGATAACCAATACACAACAATTATACCTACTTGACACAAATCCTTATCAGCAACTCCTGTCTCGCCAAAACCCAGGTAGCAAGTGTTGGCTACAGAGAAGGGCTGCTGAGTGCACAACAACTGAATGTCCACCTGTGGAGAGACTAATAACTGTGATCTGAGGTCACAACAAGCTTATTTTGAGACAGTATCAACCTCTGGGCCACACCTTTGTTGCCCAATGCTTTTAAAAGCATCTCTCTCTCTCTTTCCATATAAAGGCAATCCATCATTGTGAACACAGACTACAAAATATTCTGTTTTCTCCCTTATTCTGATAAAGACAATATTCCTACTAAGCTCCTTCCTGCATGGCTAATGAAAGTGAATATTCCACTAATATTCCTGTCAACATGCAGCTGTGCGTACTCAGATTAAGTTTGAACCATGTGAACACAGCCTTCCTCTTTCATTCCTTCAACCACCTCCTTGGAAAGATCAGCATTGTGATATTTGCACATATCCAAAAAAACCTGTTGATACCCAAGTCTTTCATAATGTGTAAAGTAGGAACATTTGTCCATCCAACCAGAAATGTAGACTTTTAGATTGGGCATGCATTTCTACCCCAGCCTTGCTTGGTTGGTGTGTGTACAACGCAGGGAGCTTACCATACACAGGCAAGAGGCTGTGTGTCACAAACTGCTGTAAAAACCCAAATGGAGATCCATCAATCCATCCATCCATCCATCCATCCATTAATTTTCTAACTGCTTATCCACTTGAGGGTTGCGGGGGGGCTGGAGCCTATCCCAGCTGACATTGGACGAGAGGCGGGGTACACCCTGGACAGGTCACCAGACTATCACAGGGCTGACACATAGAGACAGACAACCATTCACACTCACATTCACACCTACAGACAATTTAGAGTCACCAATTAACCTACCTAATTAGTAGTGGGTACTCTACTCGCAGCATTTTCACAACAGGAGTAGGTTGCAGGAAATTTGATTTAGTCAAAAACATCTAATCTCAGACAGGAATGTCCCGAAGGTGATCAGGAGAACTTCAAACATTTTCTGGATCAGTTACAGCTTTAACTTCAAAGAGCCATCATGATGCTTTTTGACAAACAAAGGTCAAAGCACGGCTATGTGTTTAAGATCATAAGGCAGCTTGTAAATCTTTGATTTTGGCTCTTCCTCAGCCTCCCTCAGCTCTTTCGTCTCTCTCCGACTTTGTCGCCTCTCTTTATGTGTAATATTCATCATCTAATATGACGCTTTATTTAGCTACAGTACATTTACCTCAGCAAACGGCAGTTAACAATCACATTATTACAGTGCTGAGCAACTATGGGATAACCAGGATATCTAATGCAGCGCAACAAGAGCTGAGAAAAATGTTGCTGTTTTATGGGCTTGAATACTTTTAATTAAATTATTCAGGGAAATATCTCTCTCAGTGCAAATTAGAAATGTTCAGGCAGACATTTACAGCTCTTAACACAAATATAGCTGCCACACAGTGCTCTCTACAACAGTAAACTGATTATTGAGAGTCAATTGAGGATGAAACAGGATTTTTCTTACAGTAATTAAAAGCAGCAATAACAACAACGGCACTTATGCTTATTAGAGTGAAAATAAAGAATTGTATGTGTGGTCCTGAGGAACATCTTGGCCGAAGAGCAACTGCCAGCCTCCAATACAATCTCTGACTGCAGTGACTGAGAACAATAAACCACATCTTACATCTCAGAAAGATGCGGTTTTTGTGCTGGCTTCTTCAAGGACAACGATGTGTCACTGCCACAGCCCAGTGTTGTGGCTCCAAGACCTTTATGCCTACAATGAAGTGGGTTATAAAGTCCCTGACAGCTTCTTGTTCACCACTGCTGGGAGTGCAGAAATGTAACAGAAGAAACAACTGACTTTGACGCTCTGAGATTTAAACTTTAAACTGAGAAGCTGATGGTTCTTACAGATATCTTTTGGCTTTCCTTACGGAAAAAGACATTGAGACATTTTGTTATAGAACTGGTTGGCTGTATTTTCTGATAGATGCCACTTGAAATTTTTTTCCCATCAACCACTACAGCGCCTTAAGCTGGAATGGAGCTGGGAGTGTTACTGTCAGTGCTCATCTGATCAACCAACTCAAGTTTTTTTTTTTCTTCAGTCTCGACTCAACAGTGCTTGAAGCCTAGCCTTAGACTCTCTCCTCAGTCAAGACATCTTTATTCCCTAATAACACATGCATCATCTTCAGGCCAACCCAAGCTGAAATAAATGAGATTTGTGTAAGGCTGGGAAATATGGCTAAAAATGTTATCATGATAAAAAAAAATCACAACAGTCAATGTGATAATAAGTGATAATTATCTAAAAGGTAAAATCGTTATTTCTTTCAAGTTCAAAGGCTGACTTTTGCTCCTGAGTGAAAGCTCAAGAAACTCGACTGTTAACTGTGGTAAAACTATTATCTATCGTCAGAGTGTGACACACACCTGCCAAACAGCAGATCATTTAAAAATCTGAGGTAGATTGAAAACAATTATAATCAAAATAATGTCAATAAATAAAACAGCAAATAGACAAAGAAATCTCAACTCTAGTCAAGTGCTTCAGCTGATAATGTGAACAGAATAAATATACAAAACAACAAAAATCTCAACTGTGGTCAGTTTTTTCTTTACAAGTACAGTGTGCAGTTTCTTTTTAAAAACAGGATGGACTTTGATGTCGTCATGAAGTAACATGGTGTTATTTACTGCTGATGAAACTTGGGAATAGATGTTTACAGACGAGGAAGTGTATGGAAGTTTTATTCACATTACGTTTAGTCAACTTATGTCAAACCAGTCTGATGAAAAAGTCTACCTACGTCGACGACCTGCTACTGTTGTTATAATGTTACCATACGCATTAGTGGCAGGTCTTGTCTTCTTTTTCTGCTACTACTACTTCTCCTTCTTCTCCTAGGTGGCTGGTGGAAACTGGCACTCTGGGTTCATTACTGCCCCCCTCTAGGGGTGTATGGGGTTAATTGTATTGAGGATTTATTAAATCTCCATCGTGGGAAATTATATTGAGATAATTATCGTTATTGTTTTACACAGCCCTAGATTTATTTGACTTGAACTCCTTGGGCTCTAGTTTCGCAGACTGGGCGCGGCGGAGGCGCAGCGCACCTGCGCTTCGCCAACTGGGTGTGGCCAGGTGGATTTTGTGCGCCCTGACCCAGCTACTCCTCTTTCCCACCTCCGTCCCTCCTACCGGCGTAAGTCGGAAAGAGGGAGGAGAGAAGGCGTGGAGTGGGTTTTACACAGCCCATGCAGATCACACCAATCAAATGAGCCCCTCTCCTCGCCCTTAAATGCGCCGCGCAAAGGCGTAATGAGAGTTTACTCAATTCGCCATGGCGGAAGAGAGCAGCAGCATCAGACGGCCAAACTTCTCCCAGGAGGAAACTGATGTTTTG
>NC_065512.1:30508423-30512159 GCF_006386435.1 Epinephelus moara
CTGTGAGGTTTTGGTGACGTGTGCGCACTGTCCGCCGGTCAGCCAAACTTTGGCTTACACTGGCTGCGCTCCACCTGCGCTGACAGTAGACGTGGTTTCAGTTGGCGAGCTTTTAGCGCACCTTCGGCGAAGCCTTTTGGCAGAAACTGTCACTGCGCCAAGCTGGATCTGTCGACACCTCCCCCTGCTGCGCCGCCACACCCATCTCAGCGCACCTTGGTCTGCCAAACTACCAAACTGAGCGCGCCTCGGGTTGCGCTGCTCGAAACTAGCTCTGCGCGGGGTTTGCCACCCTGCGCTGCGCCGGGAAACTAGAGCCCTTTGTATGTAGCCATCTACAGTATCTACACAGACATGTTAATGGTTTGGATTGCATCTTATTGTACTCTTAATCATTCATTTATAACAGTGAATATTATTTCTTTTTCATGGCAGGCGACTTCACTGCACCAGAAACTACATCCACATGCACCTGTTTGTGTCCTTCATGTTACGGGCAGTCAGCATCTTTGTGAAGGACAAAGTCGTCCATTCCAGTGTTGGACTGCAGGACTTTGATTCTGCCCTGATGGACAACTCAGAGACAGTTAGCATGGCACAACTGGACAAGTCTCAGTATGTAAGTATCACCTCTACTTATTTGAATCTTTTTACTTACTGCCAGTGCCAACAACTCTACCTAGATAAAAAGTATGAGGTATTGCTTTGAGTGCTCTGGCAATAAAAACTTGCTTTATAACATTGTAGGATGATTGACTGTGGCTGTAAGCCCCTGACAGTAGTTTTCAGACCTGTCAGATTGTCACTCAAACAGATTAGAGTCCTGGCTGTATCTTAATGTAATCTTTGTTCCTACTTAATGCTTATGTGGCTGTGGGGATGGTGGTGTTTATCCAGGTGAGTTTCGGTGGAGACACACATCCAAGGTTGTTTTTTTATTCCCAGCCCCTCCCTTGGCTACAAAGTATTGTTACAACCAATAGGTACAGTGACTGACTCCTTGCTTCATTCTAGGTGTATCAACTGTGATGGGCAAGTTTTAAATCTCAGTTAAAGTTAGTAGCAACATGCTGGCAGTATCACATACAAATTTGCATGCTGTTAACCATTGCACAATTTAAATACTTAACTCCAACGGAATTAAACTCACAAACATGAAGGCAACATAGAAATTTGTCAGTTCGCCCAGGGGTTTGGACCCTGGACAGTTAATATGCATGTACAATATTTACTGGTACTTACTTGCTTGTTGAAAGCCCTTTTCGAGTGTTCGAGCGTTAGAGGTAATTAACTGCCCTTATATACTGATGATTATAGTCATTAAACCCTGACTATGATCGATGGATTTTAATGCATTACACCTTACAGTGATGTGAGTATAATTCCAAACACGCAGCACATACAGCTTTAATAATTTGTTGGCACTGAAATGTAAGTACTTCAGACACAGAGTCCAGCTAGTTAGATGAATATATCGTACGAAAATAACTATTTAAATTCAGTTCTGATCATCAGTAACATTAAACCCAAACATGAATCTGGCCTTCAATTTATTGTCGCTGAATGGGAGGTTTGCATGATAAACAGATAGCCTAAAGGCTGGATCCAGGCGTCTGCCCTTTAGCATGTTGACTCTGTCCTACCCACATGTAATTTCCTACTCAGACCAGATGGCCAGTTTTGGAAATTAAGAGTGAAGTAAATAACAGTTGTTGGAAAAAGACAAAACATGCATGATGAAGAATCAACAGGAGACACTGTGTGTTTTGATTTTGAAGCATGTGATTAAAAACATTGAATCCACTTTTGTTTCGCTTCAAGCATCCTCCTCATTTTTGATGCTGTTGTCAACACTGCATGAATGTTCTTAATTGTTTTTTCTGACTTTTTAAAAACATTGTGGGCAACAGAATCAGTAACTACTTAAATTAAATAAGTACATATGAGACACGGTTACCAAATTTATAGCCACGGTGCCTCAAAAATCTTTTGCTCTCGAATTTCATCCGAATGATGAAAGGAACACACCTCTGTCATCACTCACTGACACATACAGTGAAGATATAAAGATACTCCTGGTGTGTGATGAAGTGTCTACTGGCTTGGCATCTGCAGGGTTGCACAAAGGGAGTGAAATGAAAACAGTGACTGCTTTGTAGTAAAAAGTCTTTCATCAATAAAACTCTACAGGCAACAATGTCTTTTTGACAGAACACTTGAACAACATATTGTCTGTGAGGACTTTTCTGACTGAAAATAACAGATGTGTATTTTCAGTATCTAAAATGCTGTCCTTTATTTGATCTCATTAAACTAGTAATTTAATCAGTTATTCGGCTCCATTGAGGTATTTGACTGAGAAAGGGAATAGCCCTCCCAGTCAAGGCACCAAGGTCATGTTTTTCTTTTGTTGCAGTTAAACTGAAGTAAAAACCTTTGCAACAATTCCACATCGCTTTTGACTTCCAGGGATCTTGGGATCTATAATTGGCATCAAAGGTTAGGACTGCCTGTTTTATTCAGGAGATTTAAGTCATAAATAATTGTGCCAGGTTACCACTCAGTTTGCAAACCTGAAAGAGCAAGAGCAATTTCTTTGATTTGCACTGAAGCATGTACTTTAATCCTTTGGCTTTGAAAATATTTCATAAGAATGCACTAAAAACATTTGAGAGATTTAAATAAAGTGAGATAAATATGCTAAAGTAAAAATGTGTTCCCACATTATTCGTTGGTTTTTCTATGGTTAAATGATATAATTCTAATACAAGGGTACATCAAGTATTCACTATCAACTATTTATACTTTGAAGTGCAACATTTTAAGGGATTGCTGATTCATCATGTGCACTCAACATAATGTTACTACAAGTAACTAGTAACTAGTAGTAAGTAGTAGTAACTGGTAACTAGTTTGCCTTGCATTAACCATGTGCAGACAACGACCATTTTATTATCTGGGGTGTATTCCAGAAAGCTGGTTAAGTCAAAACTCTGAGTAAGTTAACTCTGAGATGAGAAGACCTACAGGGCCCGTATTCACAAAGATTCTCAGAGTCCTCTCAGAGAGATCCTAACTTAGCCTAAAAATTCCTAGCAAGGAATCTTAGCTTAAAGGCCCGAACATACTCGGGCGGAACGTACGCAGAACGGACTCTGCGGAGGTCCGCGCGGACTCAAAGCGGACGTCCGCAAGCCCTGTGTGTGCAAAGCTCAGATTTTACGACCGCGCGGACTCCGCTCCGCGCACCAGTGACTGCTCGGCATGTATTTTTCACATCGCGGGGATTTTTCACAGACATTTTTACAGGAAACTACAACGCGGAAGTGCGCTCGACTATGGAAGCCCGAATGACTGCGGACATTCCTCGCGGAGTCCGTTCCGCGTATGTTCGGGCCTTAAGAGTGATTCAGGAAGTTTCTGAGAGCAACTCTGAGCAAGGAGGGGACAGAAACTTTTATCTTACTGAGGAGGTGTGGTTGACCCCGTTGCTAGGTATGATGCAGTTTTCTAAACGCTGTGATTGGTTGTTACAAAAAGCAAAAAAGAAAAAAACAAAACAAAAACAAATGTGCTCTTAGTAATGAATGGACAGTGAAATCAACCGATCATAGAACTTAGACTGTATTAAGAAATGTGTAATTGTGAAAATAATTTTATGTCATGATGATGAAACTCAGCAAAATTAAATTAATTGTTACACAGCTTCAAAATGTTTGAACGTACCTCATTCACA
>NC_065512.1:30514824-30524582 GCF_006386435.1 Epinephelus moara
GAACCCCGACGCGCAGGAGCACAGGCCAACCCGCAACCCCGCCAGTACCCCCCCAGACCGCCCCAGACCCAAAGCTGAACCTCCAGCCCATCCGACCTGCCCCCCACCGCCGGCCGAATTCGAGGAATTCTTAAGATTTTTCTTGGAATGACGTCACTAAGAGCTACTTTTAGTTTTAGGATTCTTTGTGAATACGGGCCCAGGTTTTCAGTTCCAGAAAGAGAGGTAAAACTTAAACTCTGGATCTGTATCGAAGTGCATATCAAAGTGCATTAATTAGCAGAAGTTTACTGGATGTCCTGATTGGATATCGGTTTGTTACTCAGGACGATCTAAAGTTACAGCTTTATGCGCTATCAGTCATTTTTTGAACAGCTATATTTGCACATTCACATTAAAATATTACAAAGTATCAAGTCACCCTCAGCTCAGAAAAAAACCCTCTGCATGTCCACACTGAAGACAGCTGTCTTATGCCTATTGATGACAAATTAATAGACAACACTGAAAAAAAAAAAAAAGAAAGGATTCTGTAAACGTTGTGACACCTTTTCTCGCTCTGACTCAGGCTCTTATTCTAAAGATAAATGCGCGCAGTCCGCATGTAGGCTTACATATACATGACAGTTTTAACATAATCCTGCCGAGCCCCAGCAGCAGAGCCTGCAATTCCAGTTATTAATATCTCTACATCCACCAGATTAGAATGGAGGCTCTGCCTATATTTACCTGTTGCCATGGTTAACGTGGTGAATAGCATCAGAGCTCCACTAATGATTGCTTTTATCATTCAACACGCACAAGCTTAACTCAGAGTGAACATAATCAGGGTTGATTGAATTAATTCTGATCAGCTGTTCTGGAAGTGTTCTGAAGTTTTCCATCTCAGGGTTCATTAACTTAGAGTTCAGGGTTAGACTCAGAGTTTGTTAAATCTGCTCTCTGGAAAAGACCCTTGGGTTCTCACAAGTATACTAATAATAATTTTATTTATGAAGCACTTTTTAAAACACATAGTTAGAAAGTGCTTCACATATAGGATAAAATACACACATACAAGTACAAACATATATATGTCTGATACACAGACAAGAATTAATGCACACAGTCAAAATAAGCGTGTATAAAAAGGCTAACCTACAGAAATTAGTTTTTAGCAGCTGCTTAATACCAACCACAGATTCAGTAGATGTGATGTAAAAGACAAGTCTATTCCAAAGTTCAGGAGCTACGACCACAATGCACAGTTTCCTCTGGATTTGAAATTGGAACGCAGAAAACATAAAAGACCTCGATTGGGTCATTGGAGTAGCCAACAGGTAGAATAGGGGATCACCAAATCTGCTATATATACAGGGGCCAAGCCATGTAAGGCCATTTAAGTAAAATCAAGTCTGTGTTTTAATGGAAGCCAAGGAATGGAGGCAAGAACTGGGTTTAAGTGGGACTCATGTCTAGTTTTTGTTAGCAGCCTAGCTGCTGCATTTTGCACCAGTTAAAGACGAGCTAGAGAGGACTGAGTAATGTAAGTAAAGGGGGAGTTACAGTAGGCCAAGCAATAAAAGATTGAGGGATGCACTACAAGTTCCATGTTTTTCTCTGATTGTGTAGGTTGACTGAATAATTTCAGTAATATGAGGTTCAGTGTTCAAATGGTCAAAAAGGATTCGAGGATCTTAGAGACAGTCTTGATATTGCTAGCAAAGGGGCCAATTTAGTGACTGACATCCTTGGTAAAACAATTGTCAGCCAGTTACAAGCACCACAAGGTTTTGTCAGAATTGAGATGGAGGAAATTTTGATATATCCAATTTGTAACAGAAGATAGGCAGTCATGGAGAGTGGTAAGGCTGTAGAGATTATTAGTTTTAATAGAGTAGTAAAGCAGTATGTCATCGGTATAGCAATGGTACAAGACACAACAGAAGGAGCTTATTGCTCAAAGGCAGCATATACACTGAAAACAGAAAAGGTTAAAGGTATGAGGAGAGACATCTGAGTGCAGTCCAGAGATACCAACCTAGTTCAGTATTTTATCAATTGGCATGATTAATGGTATCAGAGGCAGCAGATAGATATGATTTAAACGGTGGAAAGACGTTGCTGCTTTTAAGATCATGAGATGTCATCTGTTTCAAGGAAAAACATGCCGAAGCGAGAAAGCAGACAATGGTGACAGTCTGAAGACAAACCATCATCTGCTCAAAAACTAACTTGAATTCAGCCAACCAAGCACAAATTTCGCGGTTACACAGATTAGACCCAGCCAGCTGTGAAACCTGGTACCGGGGTTGGCGCCCGCTGAATTTGAGGTGCTACAACTGCTACTGTGAGCTTTGTCTCCAGGGCTTCTGTCCCCACTCCCCCCTGTGATATAGTAGTTATATAGTGATATATAGTCTAGTATATATATATATAGTCTAGCGTGGGGAGAAGCAGAGGGACTGCAGAGTGGCTAGCTACTTAATTCTTGTCTCATCTGTGGTCTGACACACAGGAAGCGAGAGCAGGGCGAGGGGCCGATGAAATCAATCCCCTGTGCAAAGCTCCACAACAGGAAAAGACTTTACCCATTTTGAATACAAAAAAACCCAAAACAAAGCCACTGGTAGCGGTCAGTGTTGATGTTGTGGCAGCTACCACAAATAAATCAATGCATGGGGAACACTGCAAGCTTAATGAGCAGGAACGACTAAATGTAGTCCAGCAGTTTAAGTTCAGACAACTTCAAAATTATAATTTTTATTCGTTCTATTGTACATGTAATGTTAGTATGGAAATTTTATTTAATATAATACCATTCACAGAGCAAAGTCACACATGCGTGCGTAACTGCAATGAAATCATTTGAAATAAAACCATTAAAACATTACATTACCACTTTTCTATGCAGTAGGCTGCTGCTGAAATAACAGAAAGACTAAGTGATATGAGACGTGCAGTGTTTTTGGAAATATGTATCATGACATGCAGTCTCTAGAAGTGTATGATTCAACTTAATGCTATTGTTTAGAGTTTAAAAATTAAACGAAAGTTATAAATAAATTGTTATATTGAATCGCCATTCTTAAAAACTGCATTATCTATTGAATTGGGACCCAAGTATTGTGATAGTATTGAATCAGAAGATACGCATATCCTCCAGGCCCTAAACTTTAAGCAGTGCCATTTCGGTAAGGCTGCAACTAACTATTGATTTTATTGTCTGTTAATCTGTTTATCATTTTCTCGATTAATTGATTAGTTGTTTGGTCTATAAAATGTCAGAAAATGGTGGAAATTGTCAAACAGTGTTTCCCAAAGCCAGAGATGTCGTCTAATGTCTTGTTTTTTGGAATAAAGAAAACAGAAAATATTTTTTAATTATTCAAATATTGTTTATTATTGTTTTTAATATTACATAGTTGGTGATTAATTAAATAGTTTACAACTATTGATTAATTGATTAATCTTACAGCTCTGTTTCACTACTATGTTTTCGATGGAAGCCAGGTTGAAATTTATCAAAGAGATTGTGTCCCTCAATGAGTTTGAAAAGCTGATGAGCCCCAACTTTTTCAAGATTTTTTTTTTTTTTTTTTAGAAAGAAGGGAAGTTTGGAAATGGGCCTGTAGTTAATGAAATCAGGGGTATCTAGGGAGGGTTTCTTTGAAGAGAGGGGACACACTCACTGGCTGTATTTAAATAGTCAGGTATGCAGCCAGAGGAGAAAGAGAGGTTTACAATAGAGAGAAGGTGGGGGCAATGACTGGCAGGACCTCTTTAAAAAATGTAGTTGGAATTATATCAGCAGGGCATGATGATGGACACATGTAAAGAACTTCATCCACGTGCATGTACTATACCCACATCCCAACTGCATTTGTTCTGTGCGTCTGGAAATCAGTATACTCGGTCATGCTTTATGTATTGAGTATAGATTATGAAATGTAAGATAAGACAAATGTAAGTATAAAATGTGACTACATTGCTCTGTGCAAATTAATGCATTGCATGCACATGAATAATTTGTCTTCTTGCACATGAATAATTTGTCTTCCTGTCAGGATATTATTTGTGAATGACAGAGAAAGAGGAAATGCAAATAAATGTATTCATTTATTATCATGATCGTGCGACTAAGTGTAAAATATAGTATAATTTGTTCAATAGTGTATTTTCTATCTTCTCTAATTTGTCCTCCCCACTCACCACTGCTGAGATTTTAGGCTGCTTCATTACAGTGAATGTGAGTGGAGTGGTTAATGTATCCTGTGATGGAGTTTGAGGTGATTCTCTGCTCTCCTCACCTCACCATCAGCTACACATACACAAGACATCACTGAATTTTTGTCTAAGCCTTTGGAGTGTATGTTTTTTTCCTGCATGATTATTTTGAAGTACTACTTTCATTTCTTAAATGAGATTGTTAATAATAGTGATCAAATACAAAGGTCAATTAAAGTAAATTTGAAGGCTTTCATCAACGTGAACTTTCTATTGACAGTTTCACTGCTGTTTACTTTATGTAATTGCTGTGCAAATTAATGCAGCAAGTTGCTACAAATTATAATTAGTTCGTCTGCTCTCAAAGGGGCGTCTGTGGTGTAAGAATAGTTAGTACTGTGAACACAATAGACTGTCAACACACAGTCTCACAAATAAACAGGTACAAATAGGATGTGATGAAAGTGTAATTGTTTTGTTGTCAGATTGGCTGCAAGGTGACGGTGCTGCTCTTCATCTATTTTCTGGCCACCAATTACTACTGGATCCTGGTTGAAGGCCTCTACCTCCACAGTCTCATCTTCATGGCCTTCCGATCAGACTCCAAATACCTCTGGGGCTTCACCCTCATCGGATGGGGTAAGCAGAAGAATACAAAATGATCCTGTCACACATAATACCTATGACATGCTGCAGCATGACTAATCCTCCAGTCACTTCAGCAAAAATGTAGCTGATGCTGAAAGCTTTAGGTAATGTAGAACTCAGACCTGTAATACGATTATAATTGCCATAGGAGTAAATGATTATATATACAGACAATAGAATGCTCTAATATACTCTATACAAAACATTAGCCTTTTCTTCACCTAACCACATTTTAGGGAAATTAGTATTACACAGCATAATCCCCTTGTCGTGATTAATAATGTCTGCTTATATAAGATGCTTATATCGGAGAAGTTAAAGGCCTTATTTACTAACTGCTACAATTGCATTTTGGAAGAAAACTTAACATAACCAAGAAATCTGAGTTTTATAGCTCAAAGACTCGAAACTCAAACAGCAACTGTCATTATCTGACATATTACTGTTTTGAAGGCAGTTGTGTGGTTCCAATAGAACTTCAAAAAATATAAATTACTATTATTAAAAAAAGTCCACATATGAAATATGAAAGAAGTATATTTTACTATTCATAATGAAAGAGAACTGTTGTTATTGTGGTATTATTTTGAGCTTCGGTTATTTTCTTGCACATAATATCTAGTAGATGAAAATTTCCCCCCATCAGAGTTTCTTTTCTTTTCGTTTTTTGAAGTCACAAAGGGAAAAGAAAGGACCCTTATAACATATTTTTGTTCTGTCCCTGTCTGATTCACTTACGGCACATAAGTGAAATGGAATCTCCATCCTCTTGCTCACGCTCATCGAGCACCTGGGTATTGTACATCGAATTTTGGAAAATTCAGGATAACCTCATCTGTAATGTTCCTGTATTTCATTTGGACCACTGGCACCGTGATACTAAGACTGGCAAATTTCTTTACCAGCTAACATTATGAAGCAACCAACAGCAGATCCATGCGGCATAGCTTAAGGGTTGCATGGATCTGGTGTTGGTTGCTAAGTAGTGAAGTTAATTTGATGAATTTACCATTTGTCGGTGTCCCCTGTGGTCACTTCCCACTGCTCGGAGACTACTTCATGGGAAGAGAGCAGATGCAACTCCGGAGATGAACCTTAAGTCAATGGATGTAGCAACTCAAATTCAACCAGCAAAAACCCCAGCGCAGGGGGTCACAGGTTTTGTGGCCAGCGCTAGTGCTAGTAGATCTAATGTGTGTGACAGCAGCAACAGGAAGCTTACTAATCTATCAAGGAGTTGGGACGATCAGACCCCTGGTGCTGCATTGTGCGCTGGCTGAATTTAAGTTGCTACAGCTGCAAAGTTATGGTCTGTCTCCAGGGTGCTGCTGCAAAATGTATATAACAGATTAGGGTTGGGTACCGAAACTCTGTACTTTTTGTACTTGGTACCGATTCACGTCGGTACTACCGAGTACCGATTCACTTAAAATGAATCGGTGCCAAATTTCGGTACCTGAGGTGGAGGCAGAGCGAGAGCGCATGACTCGCACCTCAGACTGAGCAACAATGGCGACAAAAAAAATATGCAGACAAAAGTTATGTGCAGCACTGTTCCTAAATGTTCTCAATAAAATGTTGAAACTGAGATGTTTAGACTTTAAAAAGTACCGAAATAAGGTACCGTTTGGTACCGGTACCGTATCGGTTCAATTATGAACGGTACCCAACCCTATAACAGATACACAGCATGTTTGGACTCTGTGTTGTGGTAGGTACTGGTTGTTTGTTGACATCAGCAGACTCCATTTCTAAGCTATTGTTAGCTAGTGTCTCACACTGTTGGCACTATAGCAGAGCTGAAAAGTCGGCACCGGGAGTGTGTCTAACCTGACACCCCTTGGATTGTCCTGGAAGATTCATCTAAAGTCCTTTTCATAGAAATCAGTCTTCTGGCTGTTATAGGCATCTGAGATAGTTTGAAGTACGTTACTCTCTGTCATCCATCGACAATATAAAAACAATAAATACATGTAAAAAGTTACATTCGGAACATTTAAATGGCTGCTTAGGTTTGGTTTGGTTATATCCCAACATATTTCAGTGTCATAATACTGTTCTGTATTGAGATTTGTGAAAATCCATCATGCTTTGAATGACAATGAGGCACTAAGAATGAAAGACGATGATTATAGTGGGAGCACATAAATGATGCACATTTAGCATAATTTATGCTGGACAGTTAAGTAGCTTAGCTGGATTTCCTATAACTGTGCATTCATGAATTTCCAAAACATTCTCTAAATGTAATGTTATTGCACATACTGCTAACATTAAGAAGGGATTGTGTTAGTGTCATGTTAGGAATCTTTCCCACTTAATTGCCAAGCTCTCCAATGTGCTTTTTTTTAATGGAAAAAAAATTAACAATTGAGACTTTTTCCATCAGGAAACCATCATTTGTCAACCAACAGGATGAGTTGTAGTGTTGTGCTTCGGTATCTGATATTAGCTTAATGTTTCCTGACCTGCCTACTGATTTTTGATTTTGTTGTGGACTATGTGTTAAAGACCAGTGGGGTGGAATTTATCTACGGGGGACAAGGACATTGAGCTGATTCAGTGAGTTGCCTGTAGGTAATTTATTCAATTTATTCACTATCTTACACACACAAACACACACCGCTCTGCAACAGCATCCTTCCCTCCTGAATTAAACCACACACCCAGTGACATAATGAAATCATCAAAATGACAGAAACAATTATATATTTTATAGCAAAAGATAACAGGTCACTGCTTTTTAGCTTGTGAATTGATGATGGGATTTGATAGTTATAAATGTAGAGTGTAAAGAGTGAAATAGAAATGGCATGACTGGTCAGGTTCTGGTTATTCTGGTAAAAGTTTGGATAATGTATTTTGGAGGAGCTCTATGGAGTCTCTGAACATCCTATGTTACCCACCAACGTGCACTGTGAGTCTCCTTAAAGTCTACAAACCTGTTTAATGCATTATTTCCTCATGAAAAGCAACAAACAAAATATAGACTGTCTGCTGAAAACGTTGCTCTGCAGCGCTGATTGTAGAATAGAACTACACAGGATGCCTTTTACCTCTTTGTATCTTTGTATCTCCTTTCACATCCATGAGACACCCTTTCTAAGATGGGATGCAGTTCTTGACTGGACCAAAATCAGCCTGAACAAATTATGCATCCACCCCTTAACTTTCTCCCTGTGGGTCTAAGTACCAAATTATTTTTGCAGCACACATTTAGGCTTCATAGTGTGACTTCATCTGGAGATAAGAGGGAAATCATTTCCCAGCTGGTGAGAAAAACTGATTGGACTGTAATGTGGACAACAGAAACTGTAACTCTCACTCATTTATATACACACTAAGAACTCTGACAATATGAGTATAGCCACTCCAGAGTTGGAAATTAACTTTGTTGTAAACCTGCCATGTGGCTGGCGGATTCCAAAAATCTATCAGCCACTCAATAGATGACCATTGTTTTTTGGGCTGGTGAGTGAAGCAAGACTGGCAGCAACTTGTATATTTCAGCAGCATTTGGCTGGTGGCTGCTAATTTCCAACCCCGAGCTACTCATGACATGAGCATGTTGAATAGCTTCATACAATTTCAACCAATTCTAACTTTTTGCCACAATTGTTGTTTGGCTATGTTCACATGGGTGGCAGAAGCCCAAAGGTTAGAGGGAACAAAACCATAACTGGGATGCCAAATCCAATCCTTTGATTAGCTGGTGAAATAGATGAAAATGCTCTTATCATCCACAGTAGCTTCCATCATGTGCCCAGTGACAAAGTAATATGATGCCTCCTGTTCCACTGCTATGCTCAGTGATCACCCTATCATTATGGTTTCATGCCTGCAGTCACCCTGACTCTCACACTCCCATAAGGCTCTCTCAGCCAGTTTCTGAATCTTTTCTCCATTTTTTCTCTTGTTACGTTTAATCTCTGATAAGATGCGGCATCCATTTAAAATGTCTATCTGCTTGAACATAAATTTAAAGATGGGGAGACCAAGTTCCACTGATTAGACAGTAATGATGCTACTGCCATATTTAGATGAGGTGCTTCAGGGGATAATAGAGGGAAGAGACATTTCTTTTGAGAGAGGTTGAACACTTCAGATATATGACTTATCACATTCCCTGGGAGATAACTTGAAATTGTTAAGCTTGATAATGTGAAATTTGCAATTCAATAACCTACATTACAACAGTAATTACTGCGGAAACCCCTTGTTGATTCAGAGGGTTGTTTAGTCTTGCAATAGCATTGTTAATGTTACCGCTAATAAAAAATTTGTCACATATAATATCTCAGTTGTACACAGGGTTCAGTGATAAGGTTTTTTTTTCACTCACCTGATCAGGCATTTGGGTTAGAAATCCACTTGCCCCTATACAAATTGTTTTATGTATTGGCAGCTATCAAATAACAGTAAGTACTAAAGACTAAATGGCTCTTGCTATGACACTCCAGTGACGTTTTCATAAACTTGATGTGCTTTGAAAAACGACCCTTTCCTATCTGCAACTTGATCTCGAACTTGGGGCAAACTGCGTAATACATTGTTTGAGTTTTGCCCACATCCTCTAAGACCACGCAATTAAACCCCTGTTTCCAGGATAATTGAAATAGTCACTTTCCCTTCAGCTCAGAGGTTGCGCTAGACTTTTTCGTCGCCGGTCATTTTGACCGACAGGGTCATGAAAATCCGGTCATAATTTATTTTTACTGGTCATTTTAATTTTCGTTTTTAAATGATAATAAAGATATTCAAAGACATTTAGTTTTCATTCGTTCGTTTTTAATAAATCCAACAAGCAAGTTATAAAGTGTGCATTAATAAGGACATGAACGAAAAGATGAACAGACATTCACACACCCGTGCCATTAGGCCTCGCCCTGGACACACCGGACGGC
>NC_065512.1:30525539-30546420 GCF_006386435.1 Epinephelus moara
GTTAGCCAGCCTCCGCTCCACACCGCTCCGCAGCGGAGGCCGCTGGCTGGAGCGCTGGTGCCCCGGCGGGCAGCAGTGCTTGCAATACACTGGTGGAAATGATTAATATTTCGATAACATCAGCCAGATGTTTGCTTACCTGTCTAGTAGAACACACGTGAGGTCGGCGTCGAATTGTAGTCCTAGATTTTCACGAAGCTCTCTCCATCTCGGAAAGGTCACACCAATATTTATCCTGGATTTAGCTCTCTTTTTATCCCAAATTCTTCTGGGATCGCTTGGTTGACCCGTACGTTTCCGTTTTACCGGCTTGTTTACCGGACAGCTTTGGTGTCAGAAGGTGCAGCAACCGTCAGTGCATAATCATGATCCATGACGAGTTAGCTTAGCCTAGCAACAGTAACGTCATTCTCTGACGTCTCATCCGGTCTGCTGCTGCTTCTTCTCCTTCATTTAATGTCGATGGTAACTGGAGTTACGTCGCCATTGACATGCGACCTAATGACACGGTCCGTAACTTTTATTAATATTTCATATTTATCTGGGTTTGAAAAATTGTTGGAAACATTTCTGATAATCAAAGTACACAACTAAACAAAATATATAATATTGGTTTAGTCGTTTTTAGACATTTTTATGTGGAAAAACTACATATTATACCTTTAAGTAACCAAAATCTGTCTTCCAAATTTCTCATGCCAATGTCATCTTGACATAGAATAATGGCATTTAGTTGTAAGCTATGGAGAACAAAACCCAAAGTGTGCAAACATAATGTTAACATCCACACATCCTGAAATTCTATCGTCATTTGACATTTAAAATATCGTCAACCCAGTTTTCATTCCAACCAAAATTGAATGTCTGTCCAGCATACCAGTCTAACGCATGGTACCAGCTGAGTTGAGCCCTGGTAAATATGAAGTCTCATTTAATAGGCTAGTTGTTGTAGTGGGTCACATTTAATTATATGAATACATCATTTCTCCACAATGCCCTTTTCTCTCCACAAGATTGATTTAATCTTTGCACTGCTTTTTTATAAAGCCATTTGAGTGCTCATTCTTAAAATTGCCTAAGGGCACCATATGCTTTGGCTTTCTGAAGTGCATTATTTGTTGTTTCAATGAGATAAGCAAATCTAAACATAGTCTTAACACATTCAGAATTGATCCAGAGAACAGGCTGTACTGTAACATTGGGTTTGACAAGTTCCTGCACTGAACAGATTGATGGAATGAAAGTGAAGTGGAGGTGAAATTAATAGTGACCCACACAATTTAGAGAAACTATCAATCTAATTATACGTATATTTAGGAAGTTGTGTTTCTAGGCTTCTGAAAGTTTAGACAAGTCTTTGTGTGTTGGTTTTATTGAATAAGTCCCAAGCCCCAATGTGTCAAGACACAGTAGCTTGGATTTGCTTTTCCTCGTTGCAAAAGATAGGAAATTGTTGCTTCTCTGGAGAGTTGACGCACATCAGTGCTGGTGGATTGGACGGGGAGGGTGATTCCTGCCAATATGCTGCCAATGTGTGGGATTAAATAGAAAACAATGGGTGGGATCATGGTGAGAGCCTTTGTCTCACTCTCTATGGTTTGTGTTTTTGTATATACTTCTTTAAGATATCTTTTGGGGCATTTTTAGTCTTTATTTGATAGGACAGACAAGTGTGAAAGGGGGAGAGAGAGAGGGAGTGACATGCAGCAAAGGGCCACAGGCTGGAGTCGAACCTGGGCCGCTGCGGTAACAGCCTTGTACATGGGGCGCCTGCTCTACCACTAAGCCACCGACGCCCCGTTTTTGTATATACTTGTTACGAAAGTTAAAGTTGCTTCATGTGGTGCCCTGAAGGAACACTACAAAATATATTAAGGGCCATTGAAATATGCAGAGGATCATGTTACTGTGTCAAGGTTTTATTTTCTACCATCACATTTAACTACTAGGTAACAGGACGAATATGTCAGCATTAAGTAATGTGAATCTCTATCCAAGGACAACAGTACTTGCTTTGGGGAGGGCCTTGTTGCTTTAAAAAGTGAAAATGAACTCTAAGCTTCTCTACACACTATCCAGTGATTTCCATACACCCCTTAAGGGAGTTAATGCTCATCCAAGAGTCTGGTTCTTTGATGGACGCTGCCCATTAAAGTGAGTCATGTGACTAAAAAGGGTGTAGCTGTTAACTTCGAATGTCTAATTACATTGTAACACCACTTCCTTAATATCATGAATAAGAAATGAAATGTGACCAAGACCTTGAATCAGGTAAACAAATTTTGTGAAATCAGCACAGCTCATTGTTTGTTGTTTGTCTGTTAATTTCAGGTGTTCCAGCCGTTTTTGTGGCAGTGTGGGCGATTGTCAGGGCAGCACTAGCAGATGCAAGGTGAGAGAGCAAGCCATACTGTGCCTAAATGCAGGCCTTCTTTTACACCAAAAGGTCAAAAAGGTTGATAAGTCTGAAGATTGAACTTGAGAAGACTCAAAAAGAGAACTTTGGGCCAGTATAATTATTGCTTAATTGTGGTGACATTTGAATCATCAGATAAATCTAATTACGTGAATATGCATAATTTAATTGGCAGAAGAACTCTGAATAAATTTTTGTAAGAGGAACATCTCATTTAAAAGTTGTAATATCTGGTACACTTAATGGCCACAAGTATGTGGACATTGAATATTACACCCATATGTAATTGTTAAACTTTTCATTCCATAACCATGGATACTAATATGCTGCTATAAAGGGCTCCACTCTTCTGGGGAGGGCTTTCCACATGATTTAGGAACCTGGCTGCAGGGATTTGCTCCCAGTGTGGTCGGCTCGCAGCTGGCTTTTCCATAGGTGTAGGGGTTGAGGTCAGGACCCTGTAAAGTCCAGTAATGTTCTTTCATACCCAACTCTGAAAAATATTTCTATATGGACATCACTTTGCACATGGGGGTATTATCATGCTAAAACAGGAAAGTACATATGCTGTGGCATTAAGATTTCCCTTAAGTGGAACATAGTGGCCCAGACCATAAAAAACAGACCAAATGTACATTAAAGTATGTAGGTATGCATACTTTAGTCATTATGTGTATTTCAGGAACAAAAAGCATTATAGATGCAGTCCAGGATTTCTGCAGGACAATCTGTAGCTTAATTTGGAATGCATTTGTTGTTTTGCAAAAGTCCACCTACATTTCCCATTTGGAGGAAAATAATGAGAGGTTTTGACCACTGAGTTGAGCGCTGATTGTCATAAATTCTGAAGTAATGGTATTTCCTGCCACCTCTACCTTTCAGTAACCGCTGATAACATTCATTATTTGGCTCTTTCCTGTTCAAAGATTGAAAAAACACCCCATTCTACTGATTCTCTACAAAGGCCACACTACTGGAACAAGGGTTTTAAAAGGGCAGCCGAATTGATATGAGAAATGTCTTGTTCAAGAGCTGTTTTGAGTTGGACAGACTGCTTTGGGCCAAGATGTTGAAAGGTTGAGAAAGAGACATTGCTTCCTGTTCAAAAAATATCTGCCTAAAAACAATGCTGATAGGAGCTGATATTGTAGTTTAATTTTATTTCCACCATGTGACCTGTGATCAGTGGTTGTGCCGTGATGATGGATATTTTAATTGACTGTCACAGAAAGGAAGTGTTTGTGTAAATCACATTGAGCATGGTTTAGCACACTGAGTTTAGGCGAGTTAAGTGTAATTTATCTCCATTATAACTAAATATATAAGGACATTACTTCGGTAATCTCACAGTGCAAACAGATCCTTTCAGCACAGGATTTCTAGACAGCCATCATAAAATAGACAAAAATACATAAAATAGCAGAAATAAATAAATAAATGCAGAGAAGAGACTAAGCAAGAGTGAAAACAACATTTCACATATAGTGGCAGACGGTTACCATTCAATACTCTCGACAGCCTCAGGGAACACTGAGTGAAAAACTAAGTTGTCCATATTACCATCAATTTGGCACTTCCTCAAAGAGTGGAGATGCTGGGTGAGAATCTGTAACAACACTCAGAGCCTTTTGGTGAAGCTGAACTTTATAAGCTGCAGAAAGAAACAGTAGAGAAGACAATCGTTTAGTTTCTTTTAAACTACCATTCAGGCTACCATATTGCACTTTAATATAGAAAGTTAGCTCACTTTCCAAAGTATACTTATCATGTACAGCAACACTGTTACCTTACAGCAAGAGGGTTGTTGGTTAGAACTTTGTTTTGTTTGCCCTTCCCAAGTCCAAGGTCTAAATTTCTCATTGGTGTGGCTTTTTGACTGTGTGTGGTGACCGTGTGACCACTCCGTGTTTACACTGGTGACCCTAAAAATAATTGTAAGGTATAGAATAAGATACCTGAAGAATAAGTCGGTAATTTGTATTCTGTTCAGACTGTTCACAAGTTATGACAACATTCTCAATAGGCTAGGTAAGGCAATATGAAATAGCAGCATTCTTTGCAGTTACAGTACATTTTACACAGCGCAACAATGTCACAAAAAATGTAAGAGGTTTCTTTGTGTTTTTTTGTCTCCTGTTTTTATGTTGTTGTTTTTTTTATTTCACCACAGCCTTCATTTACCATAAATTTCACCTTCATAGTCCCAATCACAACCCGTATGTCAACATTTTTCAAGCTGTTTTATGTATTTGATGCTCAGGAACATGCCTTTGTGTCTGCAGCTTTTTTTATACACAATAAAATCACCACAGGGCTACAGAGAATCATAGTATTTACTCTGTGAACAATGGTCAGCCTGCAAAGCCTGCAAAAGAAAAATCATGTGCTGCTGGTCTCTTGGCACAACAACAGAGGTCATTTTTTTCTCAGTGATCTGAAAAATGGAAAGTCTGTTAACATTGTCCTGCGCTGACTGTCTGACATTGTGTGAAAGAGGAGTCGAACAATCTTTGTGGTAATTGTTGCGGCCATAGTTGGTGCTGATGTATTGGATTGCATTTCATTGTCCAGGGTTTCTATTTTTCTTTGCTTTCGGTAGAGACACAGCTTGACTTAAAGTCAGCTTTCTGCTGTATTGAATTAACGTATTACACCTTTTGTTTTGTTATTACATGTTTGATATATCACATTTGACAATTAGGTAGGTGAATTGGTGAAGTTTAAAGCTGACATAGTTTCACCAATTCTGCAATAATACCAGAAAAATGTAGGAAGTCCAGCAAAATGCACTTCAGCTCTACTTTCATGCCATTTCACCCACATTACTTTGGAGATGTGTTTCTTTAAATCATGTTTGCGTAACATGCAAAGTACACACTCCAGCAGGCTTTAAGTCTGCTCAGCGTTTGAGACAGAACTGCATAATCACGTTTGCATAATCCCCTCGAATGTGGGCAGCAATGTGTGTACATTTTCCTTTGAAGTTTCAATTTAACAAAGCACTTATCAATCCATATTGTTCACATATGGAGAGAATGCCTGGCCAAACTCCCTCACACTTTTCAGTAGTCCCACTAGTGTTAGTTTCACTTTTAGCTAAGATTAGCAGCAATGCCACAAATGTATCTGATGTAATGTGTAAGATAATTTAAGCAACAAAAAGGTAACAGAGAAAATACAAAGTAAGAGAAAGGCGTAGACAATTCTTCTCTACTACAGAGCAAAGCAGGCCAATAAAACCTGTAGGAAGCCAAGTCACTAAATTGAAATGAAATTGAAAACCTGAAATGAAAAATGGAAACACTATGCTGTATGGAAAAGGTTCAATTAAGGATAGAAACTGAAAGTGAGAAAAGATGTGATATCAATAATGAAGAAAAAATAGTGATTCAAATATGATATGATTCAAATAACAAAAAAGGTCATTTGAAAATATGTAAGACCACAAATTGGAAATATCAGAGGAAAATGGAAACTGAAAACGTCTTGAGAAATTGAAATGGACACTGAACTGCAAAACATGCAGTGTATTTGATTTCTGTCTTTTTCCATTTGCATTAACATTTGTCTTCGTAAGCAGTATGTAAATGAGGTCACACCTCCTGCATTTTTATTGTTATCCATCTTTATTTTCCCCTTATTTCTGACACTGTTTACAACTGTTTTTCCACATTACCATCTTCTCTGCTCTTCTCAATGTCTTCTCTGTCACCTGTTTGCCAATTCTTTCTCAACTTTCTCTACACCTTCAGTGTGTCTTTTGAATAACGCTATCCACTTTCTTCTTTGCTGTGCTTCTGATTTTTCCTTCTTCTCTTAGCTCATATCCTCCTCTTATCTTTTTTTTGTGTCAACTGCAGGTGTTGGGAGTTCAGTGCTGGTAACATTAAATGGATCTACCAGGTACCCATCCTGACAGCCATTGGGGTAAGAGTATGAGTGTGAGTTACAGAGCTTGCTGTTTGCTTTTGTTAAGTGTGATTGTAGCTTGAAATGTTGCTTAGATATGTGCACTCTTACTGAGGCTGGAGTATAAATTAACTCCTTTTGAACAGGGTCATTTATCCCAAGTTTGTGGCCTTTTGTGTGTCTGAGTTAAGATATAAATCCAATTAAAAGTTTTCTCAGCTTGTGACAATATCACACTTGGTATAAACTTAAATTTCTCACTCACAATAACCCATGCATATCCTAGTACTTCATTAACAAGCAGCTTATAACAACATTCGCTTTGGGTGACTACCAGTAGAGTGGGACACTTTCTGATTATTTACCTCTGCGTCATATTTAGTTATGATCCAAATGTCTTAGCCCTTTATATGATGCTATTCTAAAAAGTGTAAGAGCGCTTCTGTACTATACAGAAGAAGAAAAAAAAGATAGAGAAATTAAAGTCAGGATGGATGACTTTTCCTGAAACACACATCGACCCCAAACTATATTTTTCCAGGCACTACTGCCAAACTGGGAACCTTTTAATGGCAAACTAGAACACTTAAAAACAGTCTGTTGTTATTTAAGTGAAGGCCTAATGAAATAATATTGTAACAACCACAGAGAATCGGCACCTTAACGTGGTGGGGGGGTTTGCATGTCCCTGTGAACCTGGGAGCTGTGTTGTCCGGGGCTAATAGCCCCTGGTAGGGTCTCCCAAGGCAAAATGGTCCCGAGGGAGGGACCAGACTAAGAGCGATTCAAAGACCTCGATGACACTGACTTTTCGGGAGATGAGCACCTCGCCCGGTATGGGGACACTGGGGCCCCCTCCTGGAGCCAGACCCGGGGGAAGAGCGTATGGTGGCCAGGCCTTAAGGCCCTGACACACCAAGCCGACGACAAAAGAACTAGCGGCGCCGAAGCCGACTGTTCCGTCGTCTATGTCGCCTCACGTCGCCTCACGTCACCCTGTGTCAGTACATTTGAACACACTGCACAGACTACATCCGACGGCCAACCGGCCAATGGCCAGTTCTGCACATGCGTGAGAGGAAATAACTCGGGAAACCAGAAGTCTGACGAATGCATGAAATATAAACAAAGAAGCTAGCGGTTGCTTAGCATTTTCACGCCACTCTCGCTCGCCACAGACGGTTTCGTGTAGCTGATAAAATGTCTGATAAGTTGCAAATGGCACTGGCATTGTCAGCCCTTGGTCTTTTGCTTGTGGAAGAAGAGAGGAAGACGCCGAAAGGAAAAATAAGGAGAAATCGCACGAAATGGGTGAAATCATGGATACTGCAGCAACAGGCTCAAGGGGCTTTCCCGAACCTGTGTCGAGAGCTGGAGACAAATGAAACCTCAGGTTTTAAAAATTTCGCTCAGCTCTTTCCTGTCCAGTTTCACGTGTTGAAGGAACTTGTCAGTCCGATCATCCAGAGGCAGAACACTAACTACCGGGATTGTATCTCCGTTGGGGAGCGGCTGATGATTACACTGCGCCTCTTGGCAACAGGTATGCAAGCTAAAGGTGTCACTATATTAACAGTATATAGGCTATATATATATATATATATATATATATATATACATATATATATATACACATATAGATATAGATAGTTAGATATGGCAATCAGTTTGTCTGATTTATGTTTGTCTCATACAACTTGCAAATTTTCCAGAACGGACATTTCCCTGATATATAAACATTGAAGTAAATAAAATCCCTGAAATTGGGTGAGAATGATTGTCAAAATAATATATGCACCTTGCACTTTATATAAGGATACTGCACTTCACAAATAGAAAAATACTTACTTATTACTACTACAAATATAATGTAGTTGATGATTTAAAATTTCAAAATGTGTTTCATCTGTTTACACCAGATATGAATAGTTCTGGATGAATAAATAATTCTTGTTGTGGTACTCCAAGCCCTGACAGTACCAGACAGTATTGTGTGACGTCAGTGCATGGAATGGTGGTATTCAAGTCCTTTCAGTAGCAGTACTTGAAATGCTGAAAGTATTTAATCCATGACAATACATACACAACTGGTTTTCAGAGCTTTCTTTGTATGTTCAAATTCGTAAAGCCAGACACAGGGTGTGTAGGCCGGTTATTGAACAGGCGTAGACACAAGTGAATGATCTTGACTGTGGAAATGTAAATAATATGGGATTCCTTTTATACGGTGGCCGAGACCCGCCATATGCAAATAAAAGTAACACTGTAAACAAAAATAGATGCCACTGCAAATAAAAAGAAAAGCTTCTGCAAATAAAAGAAAAACGTTGCAAAAAAAAGAAAAACGTTGCAAATAAAAGAAAAACGTTGCAAATAAAAGAAACATCGCAGCAAATAAAAAAAATAAGCGATGCAAATAAAAGAAACACCGCAGCAAATAAAAAACATAAGCGATGCAAATAAAAAAAGCCACAACGGAAGTGGATTACCGGGGACTGTTTTTGCCGATGCACCGGTGTTTTGTGAGAGGAGAAGAAGAAGACGAAGAAGAAGACGAAGAAATAGAGAACGGAGAAACAAGAACAGGAATACAAACTGGAAAACGAACAAGAAAGTAAGTGAAAATGTTAGTGTTTAATGTCGCTACGTGTACTTTTTAATGTGTTATTTGGTGAGGTCATGTAGCCCCAGGTTTGAAGTTGAACTGGACGATGCCGGTGTATTGTTAGCTTCGGCTAACACGGAGAAACCCAATGTGTGGTGCGGAAAGACCTCGAACGAGAGGAGAATCAAGTTCGATAACTTTACTAGAATATGCAGAAAAACACAGTTACATGTCCACCGCACGCTGTCACTCCAGAGCAGTGTCTACCCCAGACAAACACAACTAACAACAGGTACTGAAAGCCCGGAATGAAAACACATCTGAGTGGAAACAACTGAGTTCCGGCAGCTTAATGCGGTCGTTGTTGTTGTTTTTAATCATTAATCATCAAGCTAACAATAATCTAAGGCGTGGGTAACAATAGTTATTTTGATGAATGTGAGGTTTAAGCTGTGTGGGGTGGCCAGGGACTTTTGAGAAAATACCATAATGTCAGATTGAGGTACGGAACGAAAACAACTGACGGTTAAAATGTTCATGCAATTGAAGTCCAAAGCAACCTAATGATACTTGATTTTTTTTTTTGTTGCAGATGTATTGTATAGATGTATACGCTCTGGAGTGACAGCGTGCGGTGGACATGTAACTGTGTTTTTCTGCATATTCTAGTAAAGTTACCGAACTTGATTCTCCTCTCGTTCGAGGTCTTTCCGCACCACACATTGGGTTTCTCCGTGTTAGCCGAAGCTAACAATACACCAGCATCGTCCAGTTCAACTTCAAACCTGGGGCTACATGACCTCACCAAATAACACATTAAAAAGTACACGTAGCGACATTAAACCCTAACATTTTCACTTACTTTCTTGTTCGTTTTCCAGTTTGTATTCCTGTTCTTGTTTCTCCGTTCTCTATTTCTTCGTCTTCTTCTTCGTCTTCTTCTTTTCCTCTCACAAAACACCGGTGCATCGGCAAAAACAGTCCCCGGTAATCCACTTCCGTTGTGGCTTCTTTTATTTGCATCGCTTATTTTTTTTATTTGCTGCGATGTTTCTTTTATTTGCAACGTTTTTCTTTTATTTGCAACGTTTTTCTTTTATTTGCAGAAGCTTTTCTTTTTATTTGCAGTGGCATCTATTTTTGTTTACAGTGTTACTTTTATTTGCATATGGCGGGTCTCGGCCACCGTACTTTTAGTATGTAAAGACAGCACATTAATTAGCCGAGGGAAACAGTATTGTGTGACGTAAATGGATGGATTGGTGATATTTCAAGCCCTTTCAGTAGCAGTACTTGAAACTGTGACTGTATTTAATCCATACAATACATACAAAACTGTTTTTTTGTGCTTTCTGTGCAAATAATTCACACTGTAACAGATAACTGAGTTATGTGCTTTTTACTTTTACTTTTTGTTAATAATCCTGTTTATTTTAACTATATATTTGTAAATACTCTTGTTAAATTTCTATATTTTCACTTATCTTTCCACTCTTGCAAGGAGCACCTGTAACACACATAATTTCCCCTCAGGGATCAATAAAGTATTTCTGATTCTGATTATATTTACAGGGGAAAGCTTCAGGAGCCTTTCTTACCACTTCCGAGTGGGAGTATCAACAATTCGGCAATTGGTTCCTGAAACCTGTGCAGCAATCTACCAGGTTTTAAAGGAGAAATACTTGAAGGTATGTGTGATATGAGGTTTATAGTGCTGTCTGTTAAAGTTATCAGGGGTCTGACATATGAAACTAGCCATCATGGGTTTTACATTGTATTTTCCTGTTTTTCAGTGCCCAGACACAATTGAGTGGCAGCAAGTAGCCGATGGATTTCAGGCTCAGTGGAACTTCCCAAACTGCCTAGGTGCTCTGGATGGGAAACACATCAACATTCACCCCCCACCAGGAACTGGATCAACATTCTACAACTACAAACATACATTTTCCATAGTCCTAATGGCACTGGTTGACAGAAAATACAAGTTCCTTTATGTAGATGTTGGTTGCAATGGGCGGATTTCTGATGGCGGAGTGTGTGGTGGATGCTCACTGCAGGATGCTCTGGAGAAGAGAACATCCAATATCCCTGCCCCTGCATCACCTCCTGCTTCTGACCAGCTGGCTCCTTATTGCATTGTGGCAGATGAGGCATTTCCCTTGAAGGAGTACCTCATGAAGCCATATCCGAACCGCAGGCTATCTGTAGAGTAACGCATCTTCAATTACAGACTGTCACGAGCTCGGAGGGTGGTAGAAAACGCTTTTGGAATCCTAGCCAATCGTTTTCGGGTCTTTCTAACCACCATTAACATTCAAGACACTGCCAAAGTGGAGGACATTGTTTTGGCTTGCTGTGCTCTGCACAACTTCCTGCGGACCGAGAGCTGTGACCAAAACATGGCAGGGATCGTTGACCAGGAAGGACCAAATCATGACACTGTCCCAGGAAGATGGAGACATGACCCTGACCTACAGCAGGCTTGCCTGCCACACACAACCAATGCTACAACACAAGCCAAGCAGCACAGGGATGAACTATGCCGTTACTTCATGTCTGATATTGGTGCAGTGCCTTTTCAGTGGGGCAAAATATAGGAAATGTGTATGCCTATTGATTGTATGATATTGTAGTGTCTGACAAGAAAACAACTTGGCTGTGTGTTTCAGGTCTATGGCTGTAGTCTAAAAATACACAATAAAGTTATTTTGCAGCCCATTCTTGTCTGGAGTTCAATCTGTTGAAAGTACACTCTCTCAAAGTCAAAGTGTTTTATTACCAAATGTGCAGGACAATGAAATGCTTATAAATGTAACAGTCAACTGCATAGCACAGCATTAAATGGAACTATTTACATCTGTTACAACTTCCACATCCAACATAACAGATTGCTAAACTATCTGTCAGAGGTTTCTGATGCCAGGTTCTGGTCCACTGAATACTTGAAGAGACAGTTGTCCACATCGTGCTGGAAATAGGGCAGTAAATGTGGGGGCAAGTTCCGCATTCTGTGCTCAGTGTTCTTGCAGTAGGCATGGATGGCATCATTGCTCTCTTCCTGAGAAGCTAACTTCTCCAGGGTTTGACCAATGGTGCGCATCAAGTGAGATGACTCCTCACTGATAGACTCGTCCAGCATGTTCCTGCTGCGCTTCACCCGAGGCCTCGGAGTGCTTGACTGGCTGGAGGTGCTTGGCAGTGGGTCCTCTCTGGTGGGTGTAAGTGCGGACTGTGCTCCACAGATGGTGGATTCTGCTAGGGGAGTGCTGGGTCTGTGTTCAGCAAAGAAGCAGGGCTCCTCTGAGGTGCTGGTCCAGTCTGAGGGTGTCTCAGAATCAGCATCAGCTGAAGGTTCCTTATAAAAACAAAAAATAAATTCACAATTGTGGAAGATAATGGGAGAGTGAAACCAAGTTAATGTACGAAAGGATACATGTGAAAAGAGGGGTACAAACTAGGGCTGCTCGATTATGCCAAAAATCATAATCATGATTATTTTGGTCAATATTGAGATCACCATAATTTAACACGATTACTTTTTGACTCTTATTATGCATACAGGTGTTTCCCCCGCAGGCTCCACTTCACACAGCTGCCCGCTGCTTCTTCCCACTTTAATCTAAATAACAACCGGGGCTCGGTGCTCCGGTTGGATACAAACAGCTAGCTGTGAGGCTAGCGGGGCGTTAGCCACAGCACGACCGGAGGGAAACACAGCAAGTTAGCCTCCGCTAGCCGCAGCACGACTGGAGGGAAACACAGCAAGTTAGTCTCCGCTAGCTTCCCAGCTATCCCCGGCTCTCCGTTGAAATGACAAAAGAAAGAAACAGTGTTTTCTTTTTACTCAACAAATAAAAGGGTTCAGTTACCACGATAGTTAGGTTGGAGGAGGTTTCCTTCCTTTTTGTGTAGGGCTCCAAAAACTGCAGCCGGGTCAGTATCCACTGCTGCCTGCCAGTCTTCTGTGCTCCAACACTCCCTGAGGGTGCAAGTTTCTTGTACCGGGTATACTGGGATCGCAGAGATTCCCACCTCTTCCTGAGCTCTTTCTCTGACAAACAAAAAGAAAGAACTTATTCATCGTGCGTGAGCTAGCAAACAATAACAAACAATTCCTGCTAAAGAGCTCAATGGTCAGAAAGAAAATCTTACCCGATATAACAAGCTTATTTTCAACCTCACGCCAGAGCTCTCTTTTCACCACTCAGTTGGCATAGCATTTTGCTGTGATGTTGTACAGAGCTGGCCTCTCCTGAATCATTGTGATCAGCTGGTCTTCAGTGTCGTCGTTCCAGACGGCCATGGCATTGTGAAAATATTCACGAAAGTTCAGATGAAATGCAGATCAAAAATAAGCCTTCTGTGTGTGCCCTCTGTACGCAGATCAAAAATAAGCCTTCTGTGTGTGCCCTCTGTACTTTATCGTTTGTTTTCTTTCGTCACTTCCGTTTCTCTTCTTGTGCACTGATTCGCTAAGCTGAACAGCCAATAAGAGTGATCACTCTCACCTGAACAGCCAATCAGAGTGATCTCTCACCGACAAGCCCCACCGCTGATTCAACAGCCCTATTGACTTTGTCGTTTGCTTTCTTTCGTCATTTCCTTTTCTCTTCTCGTGCACTAATTCGCTAAGCTGAACAGCCAGATCTCTTTCACCGACTAGTTCCGTCACAGATTCAACATGCCCAATTGGCTAAAAAGCCGCCAACGCGGAAGTGCCGATGGTGCGGGACACACCGCAAAAACTAGGCCGAGAGACGCTCACCGACGGCCCGACGGCTGACCGTCGGCTTGGTGTGTCAGGACCTTTAGGCCATGGGGCCCGGTCGGGCTCAGCCTGAACAGATTACATGGAGCCATCACCCTTTAGGCCCACCACCTGCAGGGACAGAAATCAGGGGCAAGGGTGCATTGTGTGCCAGACGGCAGGCAAGTGCGGGCCCCCTGGCATGCTGATTCCTGGCATTGCGGTGTGGCTTTGGGAATGTGGTACTCACAAGCCCCGGCTGAGCACTGTCGTGTTGGGGTTCTCCCCGGAGAATGAGAGGGTCGCCCCGATGCGACTGCGGGTCACAAAGAGAAGGTCTCTGACTGTTGTTTGTGCGTATGCTCCGAACAGCAGTGCGGAGTACCTGGCCTTCTTGGAGTCTCTTGATGGCGTCCTGCAAGGGGTGCCGGCTGGGGACTCCATAGTTCTCCTGAGGGACTTCAACGCTCATGTGGGCAATGACAGAGAAACCTGGAGGGGGGTGATTGGGAGGAACGGCCCGCCTGATCTGAACCAAAGTGGTGTTTTGTTATTGGACTTCTGTGCGAGTCATGGATTGGCCATAACGAACACCATGTTTGAGCACAAAGTACATAAGTGTACCTGGTACCAGAACACCCTAGGCCAAAGATCAATGATCGACCATGTGGTTGTATCATCAGATCTGCGGCCGTGTGTCTTGGACACTGGTGAAGAGGGGACCAAAGCTGTCAAACTGTCGAACACCTGGGGAGGCTGCCGGACAGACCTGGTAAACCCAAATGTGTAGTAAGGATGAACTAGGAACGTCTGGCTGAGGCCCCTGTCCGTGGGGTCTTCAACTCCCACCTCCTGAAGAATTTCTCGTGCATCCCAGGGGAGGTTGTGGAAATGGAGTCTGAGTGGTCCATGTTCAAAGCCTCCATTGTGGAGGTGGCTGCTAGGAGCTGTGGTCAGTGCCTGTCATGGCGGCAACTGAAGAATCCGCTGGTGGACACCAGCGGTGAGGGAGGCCGTCAGGCTGAAGAAGGAGGCCTATCAGGTCTGGCTGGCCCAGTGGTCTCCTGAAGCAGCAGACAGGTACCGGTTGGTCAGAAGGACTGCAGTTGTGGCGGTTGCTGAAGCAAAAACCCGGGTGTGCAAGGAGTTCAGGGAGGCTATGGAGAAGGACTTTCGGTTGGCCTCAAGGAAGTTCCGGCAGACCGTTAGCTGATTCAAGAAGGGAAAGCAGGGCTTGTCTCAGGCTGGGCTCAGCAGATTGGGAGAACTGGTGACCTGAACTGACCTCCTGAACATGGCCATCACGTCCACCGTGAACAAGGCAGAGCCTGAAGACTCGGGGGAACTCTCGCCCATATCCCTGGCAGAGGTTGCTGTGGTAGTTAAAAAGCTCCCCAGTGGCAAGGCGCCGGGTGTGGATGAGATTTGCCCTGAGATGTTGAAGGCTCTGGACACTATTGGGCTGTCTTGCTTGACATGCCTTTTCAGTGTCGTGTGGAGGTCGGGTACGGTGCCTGCAGAGTGGCAGACCGGGGTGGTGGTTGCCATCTTCAAAAAAGGGGACCTGAGGTTGTGCTTTTAACTATCGGGTTGTCACACTGCTCAGCCTCCCGGGTAAAGTTTACTCCAGGGTGCTGGAAAGGAGGCTCCGACTGATTGTCAGACCTCAGATTCATGAGGAGCAATGCGCATTCCAACCTGGACGTGGAACAGTGGACCAGCTCTTTACCCTTGCAAGGCTGCTGGAGGGGTCGTGGGTGTTTGCTCATCCAGTCTACTTGGAGAAGGCTTGCGGCAGCGTCCCTTGGGGGGTCTTGTGGGGGGTACTGCAGGAGAACGGGGTGCCAGGCTCGCTGCTACGAGCCTTCTGGTCCCTGTATGACCAAAGTGAGAGCTGTGTCCGCATACTTGGTGTAAAGTCAAACACGTTCTCGGTGGGTGTTGGCCTCCGCCAGGGTGGTCCCTTGTCACCAATCCTGTTTGTGATTTTCATGGACAGGATCTCAAGGCGCAGCCGAGGGCAGGAAGGGGTCCGGTTTCATGACCTCAGAATTGCATCTCTGCTTTTTGCAGATGACATGGTTCTGTTGGCTCCATTACACCATGACCTCCAGCATGCACTGGGGCGGTTTGCAGCCGAGTGTGAAGCAGCTGGGATAAGAGTCAGCACCTCCAAGTCTGAGGCCATGGTTCTATGTGGGAAACCAGTGGATTGCCCTCTCTTTTTTTTTTAAAGAAGGGGTGCAGGTAAAGTAGATTCCCCTCCCTCCCTTCCTGAACCACTCACAATATCTTGTAATGGGTTTAATTCATGAACATCTCTTTTTTCAATTAATGCAGACAGGGTAAATTTGATTTCTGCTTTTTGTATGTTAGTTTTGTCTACACATCAGTACAGCCAGTACAAGTGAATGCCTCCCTGTCTTCAATGAGACGATTCTCCTTGACACATGTTTGGGATCATTGGGATAATTGTCACCACCATATCTCACTTTGTAAACATTGCAAATGTCCTGGCTGCTTGGACTAGTATCCTCCATCTTCCTTGGTTTTTGTTTCGAGGCAATGTATGAAAAATGTTAATCACAATAAATAAATAAGTCCATGTCAAATTATCCAGCTAGCCAGCTAAATTTATGAGGGACACATAAAAAAAAGGTAACTCAGTTCCCCTTCTAGAATGACTTGAAAGGTTGTCTCAGTTTACTCGTAACACACTGTACCACATTAACAATATGCTGTTTGCAGACTGGGACAGTATCAAAATTGCATTAAAAAAAGAAGATTAATATAAACATGATTTGTTTTAAAATTCTGATTCACCACTACAACCAAAACTATCCATAATTTTATTCTTTTCTATCACCTGAACATTATTCGCCTCGTAACACTATGTCATTTAACTTTCAATCCCAGTATTCACGTTATGTTTGCTGACAAAAGTAAGCTCATCAACTTAAAGCACTATTATGATTGCATAGAGCCACAATTAACCGCCTGCCACCTCATTCTGATTGTTGCGAGGTAGTTACTGTTACTGTTATTATCATCATACTTTAGGAATAATTATGAGTTTATAGCTTTGTACAGCATTTTGTTGCAGCAGGTGGTAGCCTAGTTAAAGCCTCTACAAGGAACTTTCATTTTGAGTTGATTTTGGTGACCCTGTGGACAAAAGCGGTAGTGTTTTGCCGGAATGAAGCCTACATTTCCCATGAGCTCTAGCGCATATTGTCGTAAAGACCCTTACCTGGCTCGCGCATGTGTTTGTTTTGGGGATGAATGAAACAACAAGACGGGAAAACTTTGCCCCCGCTCCTATCAGGGATCCCAGCTCACCTCTGCCGCGCCCCAGCTCCACCTCTCCGGCTTAAGCGCCACTGCTGCCAGGGTAAAAGCAGCGGTCGGCTGGTAAGCGCCACTGCTGCCAGGGTAAAAGCAGCGGTCGGCTGGTAAGGATGAAGCCTGTTTGGCAAGCACTTCCACGGCTTCTTGGACTGAGTATGGAGCGGTGCCTCGCCTCTTTATTTCTCGGCACTCGCTGGACCCTGTCGACACCTGGCTGGTACCTGTCGTCGGCCCGGATGAGGTGTTCCAGCCCCAAGGCCCCTACTCTCCTCATCCCTGCTGGCGCGGGGTGAATCTGCGCAACCTGCAGCCTCTGTGTGTGGCTCCCCGGCAACTAACGCCGGCTCCCTGCGGACATCGGGTCGAGGAGGAGGAATAGCGACTATTTAGTCACTAAATGTAAGCAGCTAGGTAAGATGACGTGTGCCGTCTGAGTGCCGTAAATCGTTTCGTCCTGGAAGCGACCTGGGGCGGACCCGGACACAGTTTCCTAAAGGTATGGATATACACTATATAGAAATAGCTTATCTTCACACCGATGGTCTCATTTGCTGTTGTAGGTCACGCACAGACATCAGCAGAAACGAGAGACTTTTGCATATCCAGTTAAAAGTTCCTTGTAGCGGCTTTAAGATGAAGGTGCCAAAGATGCCTGCTGTGATAATAATATTCAGAATAATTGTAAGTTGTTGAGTCATGTTTTCTCCTCTCAGTTACTTGGCAGTCAGTTTTCATGTATTGCAATGACTCATGGTGTTTAGTCACAAACTACTTCCTGCTTGTTGACCTAATTGTTTTTTGTCTGACCTCACACTGTCGCCTCATGAAGGACTGGTTAAGCATCTTCAAAACTAAAACATCATTTGTCTTTGACTAAATATTCCTCACCTGAATGACTGAAGAATCTTTCTGATGTTATTCTGTTATTATGCATGCCAGGCCTTTTTCATGCACTGGCACAATACAAATAAAGTGTGTGACAGGCTAAAACTCAGATCACCAGGTTTCCTCTTTTATGTACATACATATAAATATACTCTGTCACTGTATTATAGCTGGAATGAAGGATTTTCTTGACACATGGATGTATGTTATTTTAATATCTACTAAAGCCATAGAAACAGAATGAGAGTAGAACAGACACTTTCTGCTGTGGTCATTTGACTAGTGCAAAAGAAAATGCAGATAGTTGTTAGTTGTTATGGTGGGGGGACCACTTCTACCTTTTCTTATAGCCACCAGCCACTGGTCATGTGTGTCCATGACAATAGTGTGTAAAAAATATTCTTCTAATAATATTAAGCAACTGTGACTTTAAGTGACAGGAAACTGAAGCAAAAAAATGTCACAATTAACCCTGAGACAGAAAATAACCTCAGAGTCGGTTTAACAAGCAAGTTTTTAATGATCTCTGGGTTATTCTAAAAGTGAAAGAGAAGAGATACATTAAGGAAGAAACTGTGAGGAGCAGGGAGGGAAAAGCATTAAAGACTGTCTCTGATTTTCCTCTCTGTCTATTCATGACACACATTATGCAGACATGGTACTTAAAATGAGAAGATAATTTCCCCCTAAGTCAAGATGCATATACATACACTATAGGAATTTGAAAGTGGATACTATAGATTTAGTCATGCCAAGTGTATGATAGTGTGTATACCGAAGTGCCTTGTACATCATCAGTTATTTGAATAAAATATTTAATATGTTAATATTAAATGTCCTCTCTTGTTGTCTCTATCTTCTTTTAATTCAAAATCAAATGAGCTTTGTGGTATGAGTAGTCTATTTGATCCCAGCACAAATCATGAAAATCAATAAGGATTAGCAACAGTCTCTCTCTTTGTCCTTTACCTGCTATGCTCTGCACAAGTACTCTATGGGCTGGGGATTCTTTTTAGCATTGGAGCCTGTCGTAAATGGACACATTAAGAAAAAAGAACATAGTGTGTTTGTTTATGCGGTGTCTTGCTGTGAGGACAACAGAATGAATTCATGACCAAACTACTGAAAAATTACACAGTTGTTGAAAGACATGCTCTGCCCTGAGTCGCCTGTTTCTGTCTGCTGATTGAGTTAAGTGTCTACCAAGCTGTGATTTGAAAACACTCCTGCAGATTACAGTGCGACAGCATTGCTTAATGAGGACTAATACACTGTTGGTTGTAACACATTCTCCTGAAGATACAGCAAGTGTCGCCCTGCGGACATAAGACCACATGCTACGTTGTAGATTTAATTCGACAGTTCTTATTAAACTAATGCAGTGACTTACTTCTAATTATTTCTAATGTTTCAAAATATTTCGAGAACTCTTAACATCAGGAAAGTTATTATTTCTGTGTCCTGCTAGAATACGACTTGGTGAGATATGGGCTTCTAATAACTGACCAAGGTGTGATACCGAAACTCATTTAACATTCCATGTTTTTTTGGAGAGAAATATTTGATAGGTTTGCTAGTTGCCAAATTAGGCTTTGTGTTACCAGATTAGTGATATTTCACTCTGCTATACTAAAACTGATACTAACAATGAGGTGATGATTGGTGAAGCTCAAACTAGATGGGACCTTTTGTCATTTACGAGTCAACAATGTGGAAATCTATAGATTTGAGCTTTAAAAGTATGTTTTCTTTGACTGAATTTGTTAAATTTGCAATAATGATATGCCTTTTGTGAATACAAAATGAATAACTACATGTTTGGCTCCACTTGTAAAACGTAGATGTTATGTAATTAACCCAAGGGGAAAAAGCCAGTCAGTGCCAATTAAAATTGGTTTCTTATTTTCAAAATATATTAATTATAGTAACAGGAGCTAAGAACACTTACATATGCTGCATACATTAAGAGCTTTGCACCTCTGTTTTTCTGTTTCAGCTCAACTTCATCTTGTTTGTGAACATTGTAAGAGTGTTGGCCACGAAAATTCGAGAGACAAACGCAGGGAGATACGACACCAGGAAACAGTACAGGTTTGTTACTCAACTGACTGACCTCTATAAAACCAGCAGACCACTTTATGTCCAGGGTTGGAGTTTAATGTAAATTGTCTACAGTGTTGGGAAAACTACATTAAAACTGTAATTTAAGCTACTTAACAATGAAAGCAGTTAAACTATATGTATATCTTAACTACTTTCAAACAAATTCAGCTTGTCAAAGTACAACTATTTTCAAAAAGTAGTTCAGCAACATCCAAACTACATCACAGGAAATGATCACAATGATCTGAACTGACACTGAGTAAATTGTAGGTGTGTTTGATGTAGGGACTAATGCAGGCCAATCCTCATCTAGGCAGCCTGAGGATGCGTTTTAAGGAGATAATAATAAGCAGCTGTTGGGGTGGAATCGGAAAAATGCCCAACTTCTAGGGAAATTCATAATATGATTGCAGTTATCTTGGTTATAAACCAGATTTTGGTCAAATAGCAGATGATTGTAATCAAATGACAACTGTGGTCAATGAGCTGTAGCATGGTGCCATATTATAAAGCACAAAACATCCTGAGAATACTATGAATATGTAACTAACTACAAAAACTGTATGACTGAAAGTATTTACTGAAAAAGCTACTGAGATTTAAATGTAATTTAACTGCCACCCAACTACTTCAAATTGTAGTTGAACTAGTAATTAAACTACATATAGTTAACTACTTGGCAACACTGATTGTATGCTGCAAAATTGTGTTTTCAGTAAACACAATTGTTATGCCCAGCTCGTTTAAGAGCAAAACAAAAGAGGGAGAACCACACAGCAACCAGTTAGATTAACCAAAAATTTATTTAAAGAATAAGATTTAAATGCAGATCAATAATCAGTGGTGTGGTGAGAGGTGTTGGATGTAT
>NC_065512.1:30546920-30565473 GCF_006386435.1 Epinephelus moara
GCCAGCAAAACACAACATGGCCGAGGCCATCACAACAATGTTAAGTGATTATGATGTTTAGAGAAGGTGTCAGAATCGAGGTTTAAATTGTTGAGTAAGGCCTGTGTCCAACAATTATTTTTTCCAGCTGAAAACAGCATGTGCTCCTCAGGAAATGCCCAGCTGGGAGCGTTTGAAAGCGCTTTTGAGGCGCAGCATTCTTTCAACTGAAATGGTCGTGTCTGGTTGCTATGATACGGAATATCCACAGAAAGTAAAGCATGCCGGCACAAGGTAGAGCTTGCTTTGGATGAGGGGAAGGCTAAAGCAAGTAGGGAGGGAAATTGGACCTGCAGGTCTGTGTGGGTTCATGAAAGGAAGCATATTATGTATATATATGTATATATATATATATAATAGTATATTAACAATTGTTGTTCAGCACTTGTACATGTAAGATTTGACAGTTTGTCTCTCTTCCACTGTTATTAAACGCCTGAAGTGACAATGACAAGTGCAGCATTTTTACCCAAAGTTTAACATTTTTCAACTGTCGGAGCTCAGAAAAAATGCCCAACCACAGTTGTATGCATAATGTTCTTATTTACCAAAGGAGGGGAAAGAATAAAATTTAAGTCACCATAGACCAAGAACTGCCATTGTCAGCCACAACTTTTATATAGTGGGGATGCAAGTAGTTAAACCGTAAGATCAACAATCAAAGTCTTAGCCTTCGATTCATGCTTTTAACACACATTACATTTACTTTTTGTATGTTATCCCTATTTCACATTAGATTAGATACGATAATGCCCAGCAGATTGAATTCCTGACCATCATTCCTGTTTTATTAAAAATGTTACATACAAAGCAAATGTGTATACACAAATGGACCATTCCCTAACCTTTATCATTACATGGCTAAACCTTATACCTTAAACCAAGATTTAATCCTGCCACGTAATGAAAAAGTAGGCAAGTCCCCACAATGTACTGTGTAAACGAATGTCCCCACAACGTCAGTAATACATGTTTGAACACACACACACACACACACACACACACACACACACACACAGAAACATAATGTGTTCCAGCATTTTAACATCTGCAATTATCACTATTATTCTCGCCTGCTGGTGCTGGCCTCAATGCGTGAGATAAAAACATTCTAATTACAGTGTGTTTTCTAAGAAGAGCATTATATTGAATGCTGCAAGCGAGGTTGCTTTGTGTCGATTAGATGAGCGTATGCTTTGTCAGAAAAGAGGATAGTGATTGGGTGCAGTAAACTGGAGGCCATGCTGAAAGATGAATGTAAGCCAAATACAGCATATAGACAGAAAAATATGAGAGATGTTATGGTGCCCAAATAGGAAGCAGATGAGGTATGATTGCGGTCAGCAAAACTGTTTTGAGAACTTGTAAAAGTAAATAGAACTTGCATTTTCAATGTTGAATAAATAAATAAAATAAACTTACCCACTAACAACATGATATCTCCAGTATCTTGCTAGAATTAAACTACAGTTTATTACTACTTAACATATTATAGCTGATAGTGTTGAAAAATGCCATTACGTTTCCTTTGCAAAGATATAGTGGTATGGTTTTTCAGTCACAGAGTATGGATATACCACTTAATTGGATGATTATAAAAAGCCAAACCCAGTACGTTTTGATGAATAATAATAGTCAGATGCCTTCAACCTGTTTACCATGGATGCTGTGGAAGCAATTTAAAAAATGTAATTGCTGAAAAAAATATCGAAACTGACTGCAAATTGCTTCTTGGATTGCATTACGTTACCTCTATTTTACCTGGGCTGAACCTTGTTTATTCTTTATTTTCACTTTTCAGCAGTTAAACTGCTAAGAGAAGGGGTCAGGGAAATAGATTATTGTTTGACCTCATCTGTTGGGGCAATCACTTATCTTATAGCCCTGTAAATAAAGAATTATCATCAATATGTATTCTATAAAGTATTATGGTTTGGTTTCATTTGGCAATATTGAAATGTATGCAGATACTTAGCATTGTGGCCTGGCTGAAATAATGCTTTGATTGGAATTAACTGACATTCATTATGCTCATAGTAAACTGAAATTCACATGCATGTGATGGTTCAGAGCTGCTGCAGAGAATTGCTGTCACTTGTGGAGGTAGCAGGAGACAGACCAGTTACCTCTCCCATGCAGAGGGGAATTGCTGCAACCCTGCTCAGTGACTGGAAACAGATGTGGTGAATGAATACATATGCTCTACTTTCAGGTAGTTTACAGTGTATCATACAGATATGGTTTCAAAACAAATAAGAGCATGGTCTCCCTCTTGTAATAAGTTGTGTTTGCCTGGAGTTGTTGTTAAAATCTTCCATGACTCCTCACAGGACTCCCAGCTGTGTTTGAATAGATGCAGCATTTCCTTTCTGGATGGATCATCATGCCAATAAATACACCAACAACACAAGAAGACATGACAAGAAGCTGAAGTCCTCATGGGAGTGTCAATATCTCAATTCTTTCTGCACACCAACTGCAGAAAACTGTTTTCCAATCAGAATTTTCACTTCTGTCGGGTTGATTGCATGCCCCGAGCTGCCGCTAGATACAATCCAGACAGTCTCCATCAATGAAAAGGAGGAAATGAAGAACCCTGCATTCTTTTCTCAGGAGGTCCGCCTGAGCTTTAGCTACGCTTGTGTGATGGCTGTGTGGCACTGACTCTGAGATTTGTTTGAACATGAAAGCCGTGTTTTGTGCAGTCGCATCTTAATCAGTCAGCTAGGACGAGATAAAGTTTAGCATTGTGTGTGTTTGCTCATCTACGTCAGACATTGTTTGAAAGGATCACTGTGCACACGTAACACACCCATTACCCCCTGTAGTGTGTTAATATCCAACGGATGCAGGATTAAAATGTATTATATTCTGCAGTGATTGGATTGTCAGAGGAGTAATGAATTTTTTTTTTTTTTTAATTAAAGCACCCAAAGCAGCACTTGATGATGTATAAGATTATGTATAATGACCAAAACTTAATTAAAACAGTGGTGACACCTCAACTAAAAATATGCCTGTAGCTGGAAAAAGTCCTTGGAGGAAAAGTTGTTTACCAAAGAAATTCAAACATCTGTCACTTCTTGATTTAGCTGACTGGAGTTAGCAAGTCAGCAAAATACCAAAAAGCTGTTATATGCTTTGGGAAATAGAGACCCGGATTTACTTTGTAGGATATATTTATAATACAGGTAAGCCTAAACAAAACGCTGGGGAAAAAAAGTTCCTGCTATTCAGTGTTGCAGTCTAGTAGTTACAGAGCTGAGGAAGCAGAGTAAATTCTCTCAAAATAATATTCCCTCAAGTTGTTTTCCTGTACCCATTACAATCTGTGGAAAGGATGTCACCTTGGAAATGAAAATAAAAAAATCACTCAGTATCTAGGATGTTAGACGCCATTAACCCAGTAACCACAAAACAAATGTGCTGATCATTTATCTCCCTAAACATATTTGCTTTTATGTTGATGTGAAACTTAATTTGTTTGCAAAAACGGAAGCTCAAATTTCACACAATTTTGTTCAGCAATTACGCATATGAAGCTGGCCAAGTTCATACATTTGCAAAGTTATGCTATGTCATGTCTGCAGGTTGTTCTCTGACAAATAAACACGGGTTCCTTATCAAACTCAACATTGTAATTGTTTTATGTATAAAAATAAGGGGTTGGGGAAAAAGATCAATACTGTACATCATAGTATCACAATATTTTGTGTGGCAATATCATATCGATACACAGATGCCAAGTATCACAAATACAAATTCAACTTTTGGCAGCCTGCTAGATAATAATATCAGTTGCTTTTTCAGTCAACTAGATACATTCTTCTGCAACAAAAATAATTTAAGTGAGATGAATAGACTGAAAACTTTATCTTATGAGATAAAACAGATGTTGAGAAAGTCTCCTTGGGGGACATAATTCACAGTTTAAAAAAAAAAAGGTAATGAATTTAAATATATCACAATATATGTTTTCACAATACTTGGCATACTGCAACACGTTTAAAATCCCAATAATATTATATCATGGGGCCTCTGCTGATTCTCACCCCTAATAAGAATGTCAATAAATTGCCTAATTCAATTGTTAATAAATTGTTATCAAATACTGAAATTACTATGAGCCTCAAAAGTCCAAAGCAGCTGGGCTCTGCTCTGTACACATATTCAAGTATGTGTGTGTGTGTCTCCACAGGAAACTGGCAAAGTCCACCCTTGTGCTAGTGCTAGTGTTTGGCATCCACTACATCATCTTTGTTGGGATGCCTCTTACATTTGAGGGACCGAGCTGGGAGATCCGCATGTACTGTGAGCTGTTCTTCAACTCCTTTCAGGTAATCAGCACTTTTCAGTTATCACAACACTGCAGCTGCTAATGCGTTATGTAAAAATCTGCCCTGAAAGGTCACTATTTGCCCTTATACAGCAAGCACTCATACAAGCATGAGCCAATCCAAGTTTGATTCTCGCATTCATAGATCAGGTAGTTAATTGATTTTCCGTCTTTCTACTGAAGTGGCTGAGTCATGCATAATTTAAATCGCTTTGATGTCAACGTCTCAAATTCAGCGTAGTCACTCAAACTGAATCTAAACAACAAAATATACAGTCTGTGTAATAAAGGCTGTGGTGTGTGCCTGCCACTGAGAGCTGGCTCATTACAACCTTTAACATTTCCATTTCACACTGGGTGACTGTCAGTGTCAGATTCAAGACTGCACTTCATTATTCTGTGAAGCATCTGGATAATGAGTTTGATTCTGTGTCATAATTCAACTCTGCCTAAGTTTAAATGAGCAATTTCATACTACGCGTAGGCACGACCTTTCCCTTATATTAACTAAAATACAGTTCATACCTTTATCAGAGTTTATTTTTGACCTTGGCCTACAAAACATGTTTTACAGTGTTGAGTGTATATTTCTGCCCTAATGTTACGAGCTATTGTAATGAAATAATTCTCAGTTTGACCTTAAATAGCTTTAATTTTAATATGATGAATGAATGGGTCCATGTCATTGGTTCGACAGCTCATTGGTTCGACNATGAGTTTAATATGGTTGGAACAATGGGATGTCGAACCAATGGGCTGTCGAACTAATGGGCAGTTCCCGAATGAATCAGGAAGAGAGCACTTCCATGGGGAAATTAAAATGGATGAAGCAAATCAGATTACACCACAGGAGCCAAGAATAGTTACACATGCTCATTAAATAATTGCTCATTACATGTGAAATTCATTATAGAGCAAACATGTCTATCATACATGGGCATTTAGATTTGTCTTAGACCACAGGAAAGGTTTATTGTACAAAGTCCACAGTATTCTTTTGCTATATGAAAAAGTGTTTTTCCATTACAATGAAAAATGGAATGAAAGACCCGTGTAGCAAAGGCAATTATTGTCAACCACAGTGGAGCTCGTTCCATAGTACCACGTCAGCAGATTAAATGCGTATTGTCATTAGCTCACACTTTTCTGGGCAATTTTTATAATTATTATTTTTTATGCCTCTGCACCACAGCTGTGGCCAGAGGTATGTTTATCAGTAGTCCATCTGTTCATTCGTCCCATTCTGGTAAACACAATATCTTAGGATTGCCTTAAGGGAATTTCCTCAAATTTGGCATAAACATCCACCTGGACTCAAGGATGAAGTGATTGTAATTTGGTGATCAAAGGTCACTGTGACTTCACAAAACATGTTTCAGGCCACAACTCAAGTGTCTTTTGAGGGCGTTCGGTTGTCTTACAATGTTAGCAACGTCCATCATGGGAAGTAAACTGAGCAGAGGTCTGTCACATGAGGTAGTGGGTAAGTCATGGGTCACACATAGACAGCTTAAAATGAAATTTACCGAAAGAGAAATCCATACACCAGCTGTCACTATTCATGGCTAATGGACAAAACATGATGTAATTCAGAGCTCACAGAGGTGTCTTCACAAACAGAAAGAAAGAATGACTCATATTGACTACGTTCACTGTGTAAAAACATCTTTTTATAGACTGATTGAGATGACTAAATCCAATGACCCAAAGTGTGTGACCCATACATGATTATGTGCTGCTATTTCCTTAAATTAGACTGCAGATAGAGTGCATCTAATTCTTACTGAAATCTTATGACTACAGGTATTAATCACCCACACAGGAGTGAACTTAAATAACATCAGTTTTATTTTAATGTGTTTTTAAATGGCTGCTGGTTTAAATAAGTTTTATCTAAGTGAAACAAGTGAGTCAAACTTAGCAGACATGAAATGGTTTTGTAGTTTTTGAAAAAAAGTGTCTGTGTTTGCATTTGGGATGGTGGCCAGGGACATGACAAAAGCCCAGTTTAATGCTGAAATTGCAGCTGCATGACTCCATTTACCCCAGCATGAGCAGATTTGTTTGAAGCCATGTTATTGCCAAATGGACACAATTGCAAAAATATGAGAAGTGCTCGATGACAATGACTTTGCACCTGTCTGAAAATAAAAGATGAAGAATAGATTTTGATTGTATATAATAGGGACTGTTTAATAAAGAGGAAAGAGCCAAATACACGGTGGAACCCAGGCTCTATAACATATTATATAAGTATTGAACTGATGGCAAAAACAGCACAAGTAAGGCAACATTGACAAAGATGTTAACAGTGAGGAAAATCCAAAGTCACTGTGTTGCATCACATGCTTCTTTTCTCACACCATCACAGCCAAATTTAACCAGATAAAAGAACAAGCCCGACTCTACTCTACTGTCAGCAGTATTGCATTATTTATCTCATGTCTTTCATCCAACACATGCAAAGCACCTAGAGATGAGAACCACATGTGCCTTCATGAAAAGATGATAATAAACAGACCTACTCACATATGTCAACATAACAGTGCTCAGACTGAGACTTAAAAAAAAAAAACAAACAAAAAAACTAGTTATTCCTTGGGGGCAATTTCTGATAAATGTTAGATCAGAGTGCTCCCTTCTTAGATATACTATATTTACAAAAACAGCCCAGTGGCCAGAATTAAATAATGGTGCTGTACATTTCTGAAAACCTTGGATCGGTTAGGTTCGGTTTGTATGTTTTGTATGCATGACGTAGTTCAGATTACATGTACATGAGTTGAGTTGTCAACAGGAGGAAAGTTTTTTCATAAGGAGAGATCGGGACATTTCCAGTCATCTTTGTGGTGACCAAACCTGGCATTCCAAGCCAAAACATGTTTTGCTCACCCTAATCAAGTGTTTTTGTGCCTAACCCCAACCGCACATTAATCACAGCATTGTCACAACATAAAATTGAAAATTCAAATATAAGGAAGCAAAAAATTTCAACATAACTGCCTCATATCAAACATATGTGTGCGTGTGCTCAGGAACAGGTGCTGCACAGACTAGATGTGTTCGCATGACTACAGGAGCTAAATTGCATGTGCCAAAATTTCTAATATTTCAATTTGAATGATGTTTGACATCCAGTTGTCTCTTCACTGAAGCCACTCACACCCTGGGCAAATCATACATCTGTTTGTTGTCTGCTCTGTCATTTGCTGGCATAAAACTCTATTCTGATGGCTATGCTCCTGTAATGGAAGTCCCCTGTGTCAAAGGAGTTTTATAGATATAAAAAGCAGCTAGAAAACTGCCCTGGCTGTGTGGCCTCTCTGCACTGTTCATTAGCTACTGCAAATCTCTCCCAAAGACTAGCTGACCCATGGGCTAACCCCTACCCATGCACTTTGACCTGATGACAAATTAACATACTTTAAAAAAAAAATCTTTTTCATATTATATTGCTGTTCAAAATTTTAGGTCAGTTAATACTGTGCTTTAGTTTCCAAAGACATTTCCACACATGCATGCACACACCTTCCCATAACCCATCATTTTCACAAAACCACTTTGTCTCTTCTTAAACTTCTTGTCATAGTGAGAGGCAGGAACATGAGGTGAAGCAGGTCAGAACAAAAAACAGCCAGGGAGATTACCATCACTTCCTTTCTTGTTCTTTACAAGACAAGCATCATTTGAGACCAAGAGATAGTCATTGGTCTGGAACATCCTTAGCATTCTCTCTTCATAATAGATAGTGTGGTTATTGGATTCAGATGAGAATGACATTTGATCAGTTGTTGTAATCATCACATGATTGTTTTCACTTCCTTCCACTGAGATCTGAGCTCACAACTTGAGTGTCAATTTCTTCCTTTCAGGGTTTCTTTGTGTCCATTATCTACTGCTACTGCAACGGCGAGGTGAGTGGATCACTTTTTTCAAATGGCACTGATCACAAAGAAGTGGCACAACCACAGCAAAACTAGCAAATTAAAAATGGAAAACTAACAAAGTGCTTGAATTAAACTTCAGTTTGGTGACAAATCAATTGTAGCCTCTGAAAAAGGGGTAAATTACTACAGTAATTACACACGTAATCGAGGGTCTGACTGAACAAGTAAAAAAGTGTCATTAGCTACTTGTCCTTTTACTTTCTACTTCAATTGTGTCTTGCCTTCTCAAATTAAATGTGATGAAAAGGGCTGTCATGAGATCAGTGATTTTCTCTGTCTCCCTTCACTGTCTCATACATTTTGTACTCAGTACTTCCAATTAGCATTCAGCATAGCCATTTCGGCCAGTTTTATCTTCACAAAGCTCCCTATGGTCTTTCTGCCTCTTCTCTTTTGCCTTTTGTAAACCACATTGTATCCTGTGCAACACTCCTGTCACCCTACAGGACCCTTCGGAAGTTCTACAACAAACAACTCAAAACAACTCAAAATAAAACACATAAAACAACATTCTGTTGAATCTCAGCTCCATAAAGCATCATTTTATTATCAACACTGGACCAAATGACTCATGTAATGTGAAAGGGTCTCAGCCAACACGTACAATTAGCACCCTACTCTGCAGCTCTGCACAGCTTTAACCTGCTCTAAATACATTGCTTTAGTAATTCAACCCACACATGCAGGGTATAGTTGACACTAGAATAGAGAACAGTAGACAGCTCTGTCCAGTGAACAAGCTCAGAGTGTTTGCTACCTGCCATTACATTAAGTGGTGAAAGTGCTGAAAATATGATGCTGGTGAATACAAACATTTAGCCTGTTCAAAAACTTGCTGTTGTTTTGAAAGAGCTGGAGGAGACAAAACCAGAGCTAGAAGGCAAGTCAGTGTTGGACTTACACCAATCAGCTAAAACATTAAACCACTGACAGGTGAAGTGAATAACTTTGATTATTTTGTTCCAATGCCTTGATCTGCTGGGAAACCTTTGGCTCTGGCATTTATGTGGATACCACCTGACATGTTCCACCAACTCAAACACTGCTGCAGATCAAGTAACCAGTGCCACTGCCATTGGGGAATACTGTTGCCATGAGAGGGGGTACTTGGTCTCCACTGGTGTTTGAGTGGGTGGAACATGTCAAGTAGTATCCACGTGAATGCCAGAACCAAATGTTTCCCAGCAGAGCAATGCACTGGAACAAAATAATCAAAGTTATTCACTTCACCCGTCAGTGGTTTTCATGTTTTGGCTGATCGGTGTACACTACTACATTATAAGTCATGTAGCCAAAAACATGTCTTCAGCGGAATGCTTATGTTGATCTGTGTTCAACAGAAGGCAGTTGCTTACTGATTTATTGACATTTTGTCATAGTACAGCAGTTTTTACTAGGGTTGGGTTGGTATGAGGAAAAAAAAAAAAAAACGGTCCGGTTTTTGTGAAAAACCGCATCAAGTCGGTAATACTGGATTTTCGCCACTTGGGGGTGCAATTGACTCATTTAAAATAAAAAACGACCATAGGGCAACAGAGTGACATTAAAGAGGCAACAGATAGGGTTCGGTTTTTTTTTTAGCTTGGCGCCACCTAGCGTCAGCGGTGTTGCTCGCACTGTCGCAAAGACCAGATTGACAGTGGGGATCAGAGATAATCAATAAAATGTAGGCTGTAAAGCCACCAGTATACCTCTATGTATATGTAGAATGAGAAGGTGTGTGGACACTCTACTAAATAAATGAGTAAAGAGACCGAGCAACAATTATCAGATTTATTTGAAGAAAAAAACAAATAGTAATGCAAATAATTATACCAGAATGCACAGTACCAGTACAAACAACTCACAGTAAATTATACCAATATGTACAGTATCAGTACAAACAAGGGGGTAAATCACTGTCCAAGGGCTGCCGTAGAATGGCAACGAGGATGTCAGCCGACCAACACTCGCTACCCGGTCCCTGGTTGCGGTGATTTGCGATGCTGGCCAGCTAGGAATGAACTAGCAGCCAGTACAGTACAGTCCTTTCTCGGCTAGCTAACATTTAGCCGTGTTACTTACTGATCCATTAGAAAGCTGGACACCGGTGTTGAAGCCTCTTTGGTCACGGAGCTCCCTCCATCTCTTGAACGCCTGACTGAGGTTTACTCTTGTTTTTCCTCTTCTTTTATCACTCTCCTTTTTGTGCATCCTCGCCTCCTCAGACAGAGGAGCTTGTTTTCTTCTGGGAGGCCGTTTTTCACTTACCTTCAAACTTTGTCCGTCTGCCATTGTGCTCCTGATTCAACTATCTCATGCCCAGTTCCTCATAAGGACAAGCTCCAGTCCCTGATTGGCTGACCGACCAGTTTGACAATACATGACGCATTTCCTGCCGTAAAGCAGATTTTTTTCCGCGAAAATTCGTCCCCGGTGGCAGAAGCTTATTGCAAGGTCACTAAGTAACCTGTGTAAACGCTGATAGTCTGATTTTACTGTGTATACTACCCTGTGCAACCCACATTATTTTCATAATGATATATATAGGCAAAAATGCTGTCTGTTGCTTCTTTAACACATTGTTTTTTTTATTCCTTACAAATAAATTTGCAGTTTTAGCTTACTCAATCAGTGCAAACAAGGGTTGCCTCTTTTGTCTGGTTTAAAGCCTAAGTGTTGCCATATTGGCGCATTCTTTGATTTCTTCAAGACTAAATTGTCCGCCATTATCGACTCCCCCGTCAGTGTTAAACAAACTCCAGGCTACAGTAGAGGCCTCGGCGCATGTGCACTTGCACCCCTTAGCTCAGTCCCCGCCCCACCCCCCTCTGTCTCTTGCTTGCTGTATGCTTGGTGAAGAGGCAGACACAGGTGCGCGTACTATAACGCCGGATTTCCACTGGATGCGTGTCTGTTGTGGAACTGCAGCGCTGGTTATCCACTGCGTGCTCTGCCATCCGTCAATACCCACCGACTGCGTTTGCTGTGCAGAGTGGTGCAGCTCCGCCGGAAAACATCTCAGTGCACTGCCATGATTAATATCTCCTCGTCCATGGTGTTAACGGGGTGAAATGACGTCTGAAAACCTCTGACCTGTTGACTTCAGGCCTGCCTCCGCCCATTATGTAGTTTTCAAGGTGTAGTGCAGGGAAATATGATCCGCCGTGAACACTGTGTATTTTATTTTGAAAATTAACCGGATGTTTTATTTTGTTTCTGTGCACGACTTCCTGCCCCGCACGATCTGCTCTGTGCTGAATTGCTGCGTTGTGCTCCGGCGTCCGGCAAAAATAGAAGTCCTGCGTATCTGTTGCGGAGGGCTCCGGAGTGCCGGAGCTGTGACGGAGCTGGAACGCGGCACAGCCGCAGCCGGTGGAAACACACACATTGACTAGAATTGAATCCTATCGGCTCCGCTGCCGTGCCGGAGTGGAGACGCAACCAACACGCATCTGGTGGAAATAGGCCGTAAGCGGAGCGGACTCCGCGAGGAATGTCCGCAGTCATTCGGGCTTCCATAGTCGAGTGCACTTCCACGTTGTAGTTTCCTAAAAATCCCCACGATGTGAAAAATAAATGCCGAGCAGTCTCTTGTGTGATACTGGTGTCCAGAGCGGAGTCCGCACGGTCGTAAAATCTGAGCTTTGCACGCACAGGGCTTGTGGATGTCCACTTTTAGTCTGGGCGGACCTCTGCGGAGTCCGCTCTGTGTACGTTCCGCCCGAGTACAGGCTGTCCAAGACGGAGTACCGAACCGAAATGGTATTACCGAGAACTGACCCAACCCTAGTTTTTACATTTTGAATTGGCTGAATTACAGTTCCTGCAGCAAGTAACGTCAGTCTACACTGACACGCAAGAAATTAAAACAAATGATTTTTGATTTTGCAAGATGATTTTTTATATTTATAGCCTTTGTTCTTCCCATCCTCACAGGTCCAGACAGAGATAAAGAAAACATGGACACGCTGGAACCTGGCCTTTGAGTGGGAGGGCCCAGTGGTCTGCGGCCGCTATCGTTATGGCTCAGTTGTTGTCGGCATCAACAACAACAGCACAAGCAGCCAGTCCCACCTGGCAGGGGGTGGTCCTTCCACCCGCTCCACCACGCTTGTTTCAAGCCGTGTTTATCGGAGCACAGCTCCCCCCATGGTCAACATGCACGCCACCCTCCCGGGATATGTGATTAGTAACTCAGACCCATCCATACCTGAAGAACCTGAGGACAGTGGCCCAAAGCGGGTGGACGATATCTCGCTGAAGGAAAATCTGCCTGTACTTAGCACCAGTGCAACAGCTGAGGATGAGGAGGAAACACTGTAGCCATCGTCTAATGTGGCAAAAAAAAAAAAAATTTTTGTAGGTGAGCTGTGCCACCACTTTTAAAGAGGGTATCAATGGCAAACAATTTTTGGCTGTTATGCAAGAAATGGGAAAATGTCTTGAACCCCCCTCACAAAAAAGAACATAAAATACAAGGGTCAAAGGATAAAAAACATCAAGGCCAACTGATGGTTTGACACAGACCGTGAACCTGAGCGGCCAGTATTAAAAGCAAATCCAGAGCTACACTTTTCATTCACCATGTAAACATTTTTAGCCTTGGTGTTACATGTTGTTGATTACTCGTGGAGATTGTTTGCATAAGGATATGTATTGTAGGAGTGTAAGGGTGCCAAAAGGTCATTGGAAGAATGAAACACATTTGAAATGATGCATTTGAATGAGCTTGGCTGCTGCATTGACCTTCTAGCTTAAGACAATCATTTATCACCTTCAGAACCTCTCAGGGAGGGCAATGCCATTGTGCTCTCTGTTGTTAAGAATAGAAATTATGCTGTTGCTTGGACTGTCTGACTTTATGAGAAGTAGGTGCAAATCTGCTATTGTGATGCTGAATACCACAACTGAGGAAAGTGTTAAACCATAGTTGGTAAAAAAGCACACTGTATGTTTAAACTCGGGGAAACGGGCGGTAAGAAAAAAGGGTTTTTTTTTTATTTGTTTGTTTTTTTCTAAATATGGGTACCACCATTTTCTTAGCTGTAAAAGAAAACACTTGGAATGTGTATACATGATGAACCTTTGTTCTTGCCAGCAAAGGTTCACTTAATTTGAACATTGAACATGTACAGTAGATTACTGTAATTTCCTTCCCATATTCCAAAGCTACATATCCAATGTAATTTACTTAGTTTCTAACCCTCCTGTTGGCTGAATTTTAATTCCAGCTGGTGACAGTATCTCCCATGTAAGAGGACACCGTGTTCTGATGAATCCTTGTCTTGGACTAATTAAGTGTCATGGTGACAGGCTTGCTTGTACAGTCAGCCCACTTTGTGAAGAGAAACTTTCAAGCTACAGCTGCCAGTGGAACTAAGTGAAATGTATGCAGATCTTTTTTCTGTTTCATATTACCTTGAACTGCTGACTTGTGGATACACTTGCTATGTTTACAGTACTGCTTGTAAGTAAGGCCACAACAATTGTCACAGGCAGTAACACGTACCATTTTTATAGGACACAGAAAGTGACATTATGACTGTATTAAAATCCTAATTTTTGTATTTTCAAGAATCACCTTTGTGCTGACTGTGAAGGGCTACATTTGGTGGCTGCTTAAAGGTTTTGTGTCTGCTTTGTGCATGCATATTTGTCAGTGCATTAGATGGGGTGTATGGATCTTGTACACGTGCCTCTCCTGCTCCAGCAGACGCTTTTAAGAAGTCAACTTTAAAGGATTCTTTTCAGTCTTGTCCGTGTGTGTGCTAAATGCATTAGGCTGTTTTTCTGTGTGATATTTGTTTGTCCTCTCCTTCCCTTCTTCCTCCATGTTTCCTCCCTCCCGGCTTCCCTGTTAACTGCTGATAAAAGTTCAATGTTTTCAACAACTACCTGTTGAAGTGCTTTTTGATATTCCAGCTGTCAGCTGATTGGATGTGCTGGACAAAGTATTTTTCCACATTTCACTTGAAAACAAAACAACATTAACAACAACAAAACCAATGAGGAATGTAAAGGAATTAGTAGTCAATGTTGTCATACGGTATATAATAACATTGTTATGCATAGTAAAATATGCATAATGTGATGGTTCTGTTTGTGTGTGTGTGTGTGTGTGTGTGTGCGTGTGCGTGCGCTAGTGGGCGTACTCTAGTAAGTTCAGCTTGTGTATGTCACAATGTGAATAGAGAGCAGAAACCATGGTGGTTGTTTGTTACCATGTAGTGGTTAATCCTACCTCTTATTCAAATGATGACATTAAAGATGTAACAATTATTGGAAGATTAAGTTTTATTGATGTTCACATATGCTACGGGCAATTTTGCAGTTGCCAATTGCATGTCTCTGGAGTGTGGGAGGAAACAGAAGTGGGAGGAAACAGAAGCAGAAGGTCTGGGACCCCCCTTCTTTGGAAAAACGGGGAATTGTCCCCTCGAATATATCATTTTAGGAAACTATACAATTTTAAATTATATAATAATAAAAACTGAAAGGACTTGTGCCAATTATATACGCAACACGATGCAAAAAAAATTAAATCCAATTAGGCATACATTAGCTTTAATTCAGTTAACAGGTGTTGCCTCTCTCCTACTACTGTAAATAACCAGCATGGTGTGTGTGTTTGTGTGTGTATGTGTGTCTTATTTATTGGCCATTAAGGTCAGCAGAATTGGCAGAAAAAGAAAAACCAACATCCGATCACTTTTCAGTGCACCAAAACACCAAGTAAGTAGAGAGACCCTGTAGTATGAAAGGCAATTTAATAAAATATTTAAAAAAGTCCTGGAGTGCTTATGGAAATGCTTCATGACATACTAAAAAGCTTCACATAGGGGCTACTGTATTGAGGAGGGATGCTGTTCTAAGCATTATTATTACTTTTAATATAATTATTAAATACATTTGACCATGCTGGTTCCATTTATGTGTTACAACAGTGAATTTGACTGCAACTTTGTTGGCCCCCCCCCCCAACTCTTGAGAAATATTTCTGTTTATTGTCCCCCCCAAACAATGAAATGGAATTTCCACCCTTGGGGGAACCCAGAGAAAACCCACGCTAACACAGGCAGAACATGCAAAATCCACACAGAAGGGCAGCAGCCCGCCGGTGGGTTGAAACCAGATCCCTCTTGCTGTGAGACAACAGTGTTCACCACTGCACCAACGTGCTGCCTGTTATCATTATTATTTTAACTCCAAATTGGCACATCCTTTTTAAGAGTGTGTATTCATCTAGAAAAAAAAGATTTTTTTTTTTGTAGGATACTCGAGTGATTTCACCTAATGCACGTTCACCCTTTTCGTCATCTCTGCTGCCATCAACTCCAATGTGTTTCAGAGTAGTGGGACCTCGTCTGTGCGACTTCTAGCATCACACCAAAACATGAAATGAATTCCCCAGGCTGGCTTGGATATCTTCCTCTGTCATACTGGAATAATTACACTCCCTCTGCGCAATACTGTTTCTTAAAAAGACAGACAGTCACATATTAGTCATACTGATGATTAAGAGGAAAGTGTGACTGAATAAAACAGTGTTTGGTTGTAGGGAATTTTGACTTACATTGTAATAGAAGTGTTGCTGGAGTTTCTGCCACCCTCTTGGTCAATCTGCATCCTACTTCCGGAGGGTGAGCATTCCCAAAATCGCATCAAAAATGAGGGACAGAAGAGTATTTGTGTCTGAGTGGATGTGGCCATCCAACAACAACATCCTATGCCTGAAAGAAAAGATTAGCAATGGTTAAAGTCCTGGTAAAGCTGGAGCATCAAACTACTTTTCACAATTTTTGTGTCCAGGATTTTCCATGGCTCAATAATGCACTGGAGCAACCCTTAACATAACCCCACCCACACTATATATAAAAACTCAGATCAGAGCACATTGCATCAGAGTTCCCTATTTTCAACAAGCTCTTTTAGCTCTTTCACTCGAATAAATAGGGTAAATGAATAGATCATACATAAACATCTCTGTTAAAGCTACAGTTGGTAGCTTTAATGAAAGTGACTTTTCGTCATTTTTGCTGAAACTGTCACTACAATGAAGTACATGAGACTGTCTGTGAAAAAAATTACGCCACTTGCTAGAATCAGATCGTAGGGTGGCAGCAAAGCATTTTGATGCTATCAATTACATATGTGCTCTTTCTACTACAAAAAGCCAAAATGTCAAATGTCAAAAACAATATAAAGCAGAAACCTGGAAGAGGAGGCTGAGGTGCCTACTGCACCATTGATACGAATGAATTCATGAATGATGTGTGAATAAATGAAGGATCTCAACACTGCCCTACGGTCTGTCTCTGGGTGCCTGAGAGCCACACCAACAAACCACTTACCTGTCCTCGCTGGTATCGCTCCAGCTGAGGTCAGACAGGAAGCAGCAACACTTGCCCTTGCCCGAAAGGCACAAACGAGTGAATCCCACCTCCTCCACAAGATCGTTAAGGAGGCACCACAACGCACGCGCCTCAAGTCCTGATGCACATGCCCAAGGACTGCTCCGCACAATACCAACTGTCACCTCCAAAGCCTCCTGGGTCAAGGCAAGATGGAGGGCCCAGTGGAAGTCAGCAGAACCATCTAGGCTACACCAGTTTATTGAAGATCCCACGGACGTCCTTGGTCAGCATCTGCCCTGACAGCAATGGACAACCCTCAACTGTTTGAGGACAGGTATAGGATGCTTTGGTGCAGCAATGCAGAAATGGGGCATTGCGGACAGTGCCCACTGCAAATGCGGGGATCAATTACAAACTGTAGAACATATAATAAGCAGCTGCCCCATATACCGGCCACCGAATGGCGATCGTGGTCTAATCGACGTGGATGATGACACGCTGGACTGGTTTGCATCAACGGAGCTGCCAGTCTAAGGACATACGCCAGAAGAAGAAGAAATTAAGGATCTGATAATTAGTAGTCATAAGAATAAAGTAAGAGGAATACAATTATAGAGAATAAAGTAAGACTGAGTACATAATGTTGTGCTCAGCTTTACTAATTACCTAAATATAGAGACTTGCATAACCCAGCTAACTGTGGAGTGCTCTTACAAGCAAGTAAATGCATTAGGCTGAAGACAGGGTGAAGAGATATCCATTTCCCTAATGACATTTTCTGTTCATTCAGTGTCTTGCTGAAGAACACTGTTGCAAGTTGAAAAGAGCTGGTCAATACCTCTGCTTGAGGAATAAAAAACACAATACCCTGTAAACTATCATCCTAATCTCCATGAACAAACATCTGCATTCACAATCTACATAGTACAACATTTTGGTATCAGCAGTATTCTGCTTTCTGTTCATAGTTTGATTAGTATTTTTCATGGGGTGGCATGATGTGGCCACTGAATATCTTGGGGTTGCAAACCAAAATCAAAAGCCATGACTGAATTTCAGGAATTGTATTTTGCTGTTGTAATGAATAGGTTAGTTGAAAACTATGCCAATTTGGAGTGTTAAAGAATCCCATACTGATATACTTCGGTTTCTTATTTTACAGTTATTATTAAAAATGATCTGTTATCCAGTTTCAATGGTTAACGTTGATTCATTGTAATATAGGCCTGTTGTTATTTTCCTTAAAGAGACAAATATACAGCTTTAGTTTGAGTGCATTGATTTTAAGCTACAAAACTGGGAACAAGCCTTTTCAAGTTAAGGGCAGTCGGCTCTTTGGGGGTGCTGCTGACTTTGATTGTCTGCATGTAACAAGCCCATGTGGAGAGCAAAAGAGGCGGAATGCAGTCTGGCCGAAATGCAATCTCAGAACCCATCGAATATCATCATATACCAATTAAGCTTTTCATTCGCTTTTTTCTAATTTATCTGCATTTATGTGCCAATATCTCTTTATAGAGATTATGGGCCCTATTTAGATGGTCTAAAACGCAAAGCGCCAGGCGTGCGGCGCATGGGCGTGTCCCAGTCACTTGCTAGTTAGACTGCTCGGGCTCTAGTTTCCCGGCGCAGCGCAGGTGGCGCAGGGTGGCGAACCCCGCGCAGAGCTAGTTTCGAGCAGCGCAACCCGAGGCGCGCTCAGTTTGGTAGTTTGGCAGACCGCGGTGCGCTGAGATGGGTGTGGCGGCGCAGCAGGGGGAGGTGTCGACAGATCCAGCTTGGCGCAGTGACAGTTTTGTGCCAAAAGGCTTCGCCGAAGGTGCGCTAAAAGCTCGCCAGCTGAAACCAGGTCTACTGTCAGCGCAGGGGGAGTGCAGCCGGTGTAAGCCGAAGTT
>NC_065512.1:30567412-30574044 GCF_006386435.1 Epinephelus moara
GCAGAGTGCACGCGCGTTGTGCACCCGCCTAGAGACGCATATTACTAACTTTTTTAACAGCGAAATACTGCGCCGTTGACTTTAGACCAGGTTTTTGTTGGTCACTGGTGCATTTGCTTTTTACGCCATCTAACTAGCAACGCGCCATGACTGTGCCTGACCACTCCTCAGTTTTAGACCAACACACCCAGAGAAGCGCAAGTTCATTTGCTAGTTAGACGACGAGGGCGCAGGGCGTGAAAATGACAACTGCGCCTGCATCTAAATAGCAATGACACTTGCGACATGGATTATGCGCCCTCCGCCATCCGCTTTAGACCATCTAAATAGGGCCCTAGGTGTATGGCTAAACTTCATAAGCAGAACTTGTGCTTATGATGTTTGGTTCTTCATTACCTGCATCAGTCTGTTTATTCAGTGTGCGACTGCGTACTGTGAACCCTGGACCTTGATGGTTTGGTTCGAACTGATACAGCCCTAGTCAGAGGAGTCGAATCATGATATGTAAGTTCATAACCACATAACTTTAAATTAGTAAGACTCAGCAGTTCACTTGTGTTCATGCATGTACCTGCAACCTGAAGTCTATTTTTAATTTTTTTTTTTCTGACTACATTAGCAGTGCATGGCACATTGAGCATTGTCAAAAAACCCAGGTATGGTTTAGCTACATGACTGGCATTGACAAGGAGTTACTGTACATGACAGTATGCAGGAACAGCTAAACAGTACTGTTTTTTTTATTCACAAATCAAAAGCAATTGCAAATCTGCAACTCAAGAGGAAATATGATAGATTAAAGGTTTGTTAGAAAAAGGTCTCTGATAAGGGGCCGGCAACTAGCCTGTTAAGAATACAATTTGCAGAGCACAGTTCCACAAGGTACTTTGAAACTGACAGTATGAGAACATCCTGTGTGCCTGCACAGGGGCTTGGATACTGGATCCTGTGGCTGAAATAATCCTCCAAACAAACAAAACCAAAAAAAGAAAAACAGAATGGCAGATGGCACAGCAAGTAAACAACACAAACACTATGGAATGGGAGCTAAAGTGGCAAAATATGAAATAAAATCAAAACTGACAAGTTTTTAAAAGCAGTACAGCTGGACTCAAACAAACACCAAGCCCTGCAATAGGCTTTAATTGCCATATTGTGGACAAGCCCCCAATCAGAAATGTGAAATTGCTGCAAAACAAGTTACCACCGTTAGTCTTGGGGTGCATTACTAAGTGAAGGTACTTTTCTTACTGAATGTCTCACTTGAAGATTTATGTGCAAAATACTTGAAGAGCTGGCATCACTGAATCACCAGAGTCAGTATTACCATTTGTTCTGACAGTCTTTCATACAACAGCCCCTGTGAGAGATTATTTTCCCTTCAGCAGTCAATTATTTGAACATATTAGGTAACCCTGACCCCAAACTAATGTCTCCTGTCCCCCTCCAGCGAAAGTATGTTTCTGTTATGAAATACTGAACAGTCTAAAAAGCCACACAGCTACATGAATCATCTACTTGCAACTTTCTGCCTCATCGTGCCAACTGAGAGATCTCATTGAAATAACTGAATAGCCTGCTATCCTGCCAAGATATGCAATTTGCAGGCCTTCCAAAATTGTGAAGGGGCTCCATAATTTAATGAGTTCTTCCCTGGCCCATGCTACACCCTTCCACCAAGTTTCATTAGATTGGGCCAGTTGTTTTTCTGTAATCCTGCGAAAAACACACAAATCAACCAACAAACAAACTGAACCAACACCATAATGTAATTGGCGGCAGTAATGAGATGACTGTTCCATGAACTTGATTTTTCATTTACCCACCATTACCAAGTGATTCATGTTCAGTATCCACTCAGTTTATTAAATCAGAATCATTTATTTTATTTACATGGTGCTAAATATAACACATTAGTAGTTCTAGAAAAAATTTCAGAAGTCTTTGTTCTTAAAAACTAGCCTCAAAACCAGCCACAACTCAGCCTTGAACAAGAGTGACAGTCCGCTATTGAGCAATCAACGGACTGCAGTGTTCACAGCTCTTCCTTTTCCTACCAGATCTGTGTGCTAGGTACCCCAACACAAGGGGAACCAAAAATGGGAACGGTACGCAATGGTTCAGTTGGTACTATCCACAACTTTTCGCAGTGGAAATGGAAAAAAAAGCGTACCGAACTGAGCTGTACTGTACTGCTCAGTGGAAATGGGGCTTAGGTGTGACTGTGTATCTGTTGCTGAGAAGTGGCCCACTGTGGCCACATGGTAAAATGATGAATTCTTGCATATTTAATGTCCAAAGTTCTTCAGTCAGTTTAAACACATGATCAGCAGGTGACCTGACTGACAGAAAATGGGATGTGAAAACAAATATGTCTTCTGGTGAGATAAGGTGTGTTGACATCTTTAGCGTGAAGCGGTCAATTGTAAATGTAGGGATGAAATGCAACAACAAAGCAATTCTGGTTTCCAGACTCAAATTCCACTGAGAGTCATTTTTATAGGCGCCCTGAAAGTCAACGTGACACAAACATAGATTGAGTCAATTCAGCACTCTCACACTGAAAATGTCACTCAAAAGTACTTTTGAGTAACCATTGCTTTTTGTGAAACCCTGGGATATTTCACATGAACACAGAGAAACTTTTGATTCAAACATTGCCAATTCATGAAAGTAATAAAGACTCCATCAGGGAAAAAAAAACAATACATATATACCAGGAGGAGTGCATCATACACTCAGGTTAATTCCATTGACTTAATGATGGAGTTGGCCCCAAATTGGAATTCAAAATTTCTTTACCTCTTGTTGTATAAAGTTAATGTGTACACGAGTCAGCCACTGATGGCAAAAGCAATCTGTCGCGGTAGTATGATATGCGGATGGGTGGCGTCAGTTCATAACACGGCCAGATGGCACCTGTCGCAGTGGTATGATATACCACAGGGTGGCATCAGTTTTAAACACTGCCGGTAATGACATAATATAAGGATTTGGAAAATCCAAATTACACCTGGAATCCCGGTGTTCGTTTCCTGTATGAATGTAGAGGCAAACCGTGATGTTTTTTTCTAAACCTAACCATATGCTTCTGTTGCCTAAACCTTACCATGTGCTTTTGTTGACATGCCGGTGCTGATAGTGGCATCCTGGGATGTCAACAGCAAACGCAAGAGGATACCTAGTGTGTTATATATAGACATAAAAGCCCACTGACAAAGAAGCAATACTGTATGTCACAACTTGGAGTGAGAACATGTTGCATTAGTGAAGCAACAGTAAGTGGCAGGCTGGCGTGTGGAGGACACATTAACAACAGAGTTGATGAGTACATGGAGTTTCTTTAGAATGTCACCACAGAGCTTTTTGAGAAGCAGGGATAAGAACACATTTCTGGACCTGGTGAGAGACTTGTTGGTCACAGTCATGAAACAGAAACAAAACTATGTAATTAATGCCTACCAGCCGGAGTACCTCTTCATTAACCAAGGACTGAAAGACAGGAAAATACAACCCTTGACTCCATGATAACAACTGCCCATGAAGGAAGGACTTTAATCTTTTAACACATCCAGTTACCATGGGCAGTCGCACAAGCACACACAGGCAAATCGCATTCACTGGAGCATGGCTAAATGTTCCCTTGTGTGGCACTCTCTGACGTCAGTGTTTCACTTTTCATTCAATCAAGCTATGAGTCAGAAGTTCAGCTTCCATTTAATAGTCTTAATCAATTTCATCCCACCATTTCGATTCATCTCTGAAGCTTTTTGCCTGGTGCTATATTTAATTCTAGCTTTTTCCAATTAATTTCCACCTGGCTTTTGAAATAAGGTCAAACAAGCCTTTTATTTTATTTTTCTTTATGACACCGGTGTCATTTGCAAATGTACTATACTTTACACAGCTTGGTTATGCCAACTTCCATTTAGATGCTTTATACCTTGCACTTCAGAAATGTCAGAGAATGAGCCTGTGCTATGTTAGAATTCATATACATACTTTGTGGGAAAGACAAGATCAAATACCCTGGTTAAATATCCAATAAGCAATATTTTGGTCTTTTCTTTCATCCTTTTCATCTGTGTCTGTGCATAAAATAACATGGAAATCGACTGTAACAGACTGCACACTGTGTTCAGAAGGCCATATGGCAGCAGGAAGTGAAGACTGTTATTGTCATCAAACAGCCATTTCAAACCTCTCTAGCTAATATCTACAAATCCCATGCTGTCTATAGATTGAAAGATGAAAGACAAAAGAAAAGGAAATGCAAGTGATGTGTGACAACCGTTGATTCAGCAACCTACACAGGGTACTGGTCCACCTGCTGTCTGCTTTCTTTTTTCCCATCGCTGAAAATAAGGGTAGGCATATGAACTAAAACTGCCCTTTGAGAGCGAAATAAAGTGACTCACATTTTGTCACAATTTTGTAAATGCCTGAATTTGACTTTCTAATTTCCTGAATCTAAATCATTATGCCATTGGATTCTCTAATTTCTTTCAGAACAGCCTTTTGAATTTCCACCATCTACTAAAGAGAGCTAAAAACAAAGCAAAAAAAATCAGTATCTGCATTACATGTTATTGTAAGATGAGATTTATTTTGTTTTAGTGTTGTTCTGAATGTTGTTTTGTTTTGGGTATTAGTTGAATATTTCATGATTTAGTTAATGGCTCATTATTTGATAAATACATTATTTACATTTGTTGGAATGAGGAACTATATACATAAGCTGCTTTGTAGTGTTTGTTTACATTGGGCGGAGTGATATGTGTCAATGAATCGTCAGTTGTCCTACTTTTCTTAAGGGACATTAAAGTATTCACGTTTTCCTCCAGAGAAGTTGTCCCTGTGCTGTTATTACCCACGCTACCCCATATACAGTATTATACAGTTAATGCTAACTCAACACCGGCATTACATTATTATTGCATTCTACTTCTGTATTGCTACCCAGGATGCAGCACTCACCTAGTAAGGTTTATAATTTTCCCAACCCACTTTAGATGAAACCACAGCCATTTCCACGTGGTGAAAGCGGGCTGCCAGACGTCAAGGCTTGATGATTGGCTGCCAGCCTGTTGCTAGCCAGTGCTATTGAAAAAGACTGCTGCTAACCAGCTAGCACTCCCAGTGGTTATTATGCCTTATTTTCCTTGGCTCAGAGGCTACAAAGCTGGAAAGGTGCACTCAAAGCCCTGGTGCTGGGTTTTGCGCTTTGAGTTGCTATAGCAACTGAAGGTCAAAATATGAGAGCTACAGCACCTTGGAAAAATGCAGCATGGCTAGTTAAGGAAAACGTTGCAGATTTTGCAGTGTGGGTAGTGTATACAAATTAATAGTTTTGGCTTCCCCCGTGCTGCCAGCTTGCCGCTCATTTGCCAGTGGAGGTTTGCTGGACTTTTTCCAGTGGATGAGCTAGGCAAAGTTTAGGCAAAGTTTCCCTCAGGCAACTGTACCTTTATTTCTGGTGTGTCACGTTGACAAAATAAATGTGATAAGGCAAGGTTACTAAACAGTAAAAAGCAGCATGGAGGCCAGTGAAAGTGTTACAGTGGTTACCAGCTTTTAATTTCTGTTACTTTTTCAGTATCTCTTTCAAATTAAGGTTAGGGTTAATCATCATCAGGAGACCTCTCACCTTGTTGCATTTCCAGTGTTGCATTTTGAATGATAAAAAGAACAAACCTGCCGTTGCATATTGTTCCTTACCATGCGCCAACCCCCCAGGTATCATGCTTCCAATAAATAGCCAATACCGTGACTGCTGCAATCATTTGGCCTAGAAATGAATGCTGATTGTAACCTTTCTGACTAAAGACAGTAGCCACATGTTAGCAGGTGTGAGTGGATTTTTTGTCCAGTCGGAAAAAGATCCACAAGATCCTCTAGCAGAAGAAAAGTTTTAATTACAGACTGTCATGGGTGAGAAATGCTGTGCAAAGTGCCTTTGGAATGATGGATCTTCCAGAGAAGGACCCACTTCCACTGGAAAAAAACAGTGTATGCCATTGTGCTGACAAGCTGCATTCTGCAAAACTTTCTCCTCAAACCCACACAGGATCAGAGATGGCTTTAAAAACAAGAAGGGAGATATCTAAATGTATTTCTATAAACATATGTACCGGTAATGGGGGGAAAAGGGGAGGGTGTGTGTGTGTGTGTGTGTGGGGGGAGGGGGGGGGGAGGGGGGTAACAGATTGTGTTCACACTGTTGTATTACCTAAATATTTGTAACACAAAAAAACTCAATAAACACAATGTTTAAAAAAAACAAAAAAAACAAGAAGGGAACCAATGCGAGGAAGTGGAGAGGATGGGGGACAACAGCAGTGGGCAGGCAGCATACGCAGTAAGGGACAAGCTTTGCTAATATTGCAAATTGCCACAAGGGACTGAGCCATGGCAGGAGCTTACAGTGTAGTGGGAGAGACTTAAAGGGCCAGTGTGTAAAATGGGTTGAAAACAGTGACATCAGTGGTCAAATTCTAGATTGCAGGGCTCACTCGCTCACCCCTCCCGTCGGGTAAATGACGGTGGCCTCGTAGGGACAAAAAACCTTGCGCACGAGTTTTTCAGGAGTAGGTCTATCTAGCGACGAGGTGAATATTTATTTAGAAATCTAA